>NC_136264.1:139727655-139730155 GCF_964187855.1 Myxine glutinosa | reverse complement strand
GCGACCCAGGTGGCGATGAAAGCCTGCGCGACATCGGCCGCCATTGTCGACGCCAAGGGCACGGCCTCCGGCCACCGGGTGGTGCAGTCCACCATGGTGAGGACGTAGGTGAAACCCCGCGAGGGGGGCAGAGGTCCCACCAGGTCCACGTGGATGTGGTCAAACCGGCGTTCCGGCACCGTGAACGGGGCCAACGGGGCCTGGGTGTGTCGGTGCACCTTGGCGCGCTGGCACGCGAGGCACGTCCTGGCCCAGCCGCGGACGGCCTTCCGGAGGCCATGCCAGACGAACTTGTCGGCGATCAGCCTTTGGGAGGCCCTCGCGCCCGGGTGGGACAGGCCGTGGATGGCGTCAAACACCTGGCGCTGCCAGCCCGCGGGCACGATGGGGCGAGGACGCCCGAGGGAGACGTCGCACAAGAGGTCCGTGCCCGCGCCGTCGAACGGCACCTCGGTGACGCGGAGGCCCGTGACGGCGGTCCGCAAGGCCTGGATGTCGGGGTCAGCGGCCTGGTCCGCTGCCATCCGGGCATAGTCGATGCCGAGGTGGACTGCGTGGACGACGGCCCGGGAAAGGCAATCCGCCACCGGGTTGTCCTTCCCCGCGACGTGCTGGATGTCCGTCGTGTACTCGGACACGGCCGAGAGGTGACGCTGCTGCCGGGCCGACCACGGCTCGGTGACCTTGCCCATCGCGAAGATCAGCGGCTTGTGGTCGACGAAGGCAGTGAACGCACGGCCCTCGAGCAGATGGCGGAAGTGCCTGACCGCCAAGTGAAGCCCGAGCAACTCGCGGTCGAAGGTACTGTAATGGCGTTCGGGCGGGGCGAAGCTGCCGGCTAAAGAACGCCAGCGGTTGCCAAGCTCCACGCACCCATTGCTCGTGCACCGCGCCCACCGCGTAGTCCGAGGCATCGGTGGTGAGGGCGATCGGTGCATCGGGCGCCGGGGTGCGCGAGCATGGTGGCGTTAGCCAAGGCGAGCTTCGCGCCCGTGAACGCCGTGTCCATCTGCTCGGTCCAGGTAACGTCGCCTTTGCCCGGCTTACCTCGGAGAGCTTCGTGCAGGGGGCGCAGGAGCTGGGCGATACGGGGCAGGAACCGATGGTAAAAGTTCACCATGCCCAGGAACTCCTGCAGCCCTCTGATCGTGCAGGGGCGCGGAAACCCCTTCACCGCCTCCACCTTGGCCGGCAGGGGGACGGCTCCGTGCCTGGTGACACGGTGCCCCAGAAAATCGATTATGGCGGCGCCGAACCGGCACTTTGCGGGGTTCACAATCAGGCCATGCTGGCCCAGGCGTTCAAAGAGCGTGCGGAGGTGGCGTAGGTGCTCTTCGCGGGACGCGCTAACGACGAGGATATCGTCCAGGTAGACGTAGACAAAATCCCAAGTCGCGCAGGACGCTGTCCATCAGTCGCTGGAACGCCTGAGCCGCATTCTTCAGACCGAAGGGCATGCGCAGGAACTCGAAGAGTCTGAATGGCGTGATGACCGCCGTCTTCGGGACGTCCTCCGGCCTGACGGGGACCTGATGGTAGCCGCGTATGAGGTCCACCTTCGAGAAGAAGGACATGCCTGCCAAACGGGCGGAAAAGTCCTGAATGTGGGGGACGGGGTAGCGGTCGGGAGTCATGGCGTCATTGAGACGGCGATAGTCCCCGCACGGTCGCCATCCCCCCGCCGGGCTTCGGCACGATGTGCAGCGGCGATGCCCAAGCGCTCTCTGAGCGCCGAACGATGCCGAGTCGCTCCAGGGTAGCGAACACCGCTTTTGCCACCGCCAGCTTCGTCGGCTCGAGGCGGCGTGCCCGGGCGTAGACCGGTGGCCCGACGGTGGGGATGTGATGGGCCACCCCGTGATTGACGGCCCCCGCCGAGAAGGTGGGCCACGTGAGGGCCGGGAAGCCGGCGAGGAGGCGGGTGAATGCGTCCGCTGCCGGAAGCGTACAGACCAACGTGGCCGGAACCGAACCGTTCGGCAAGCCGCTTGGCAAGCCGCTCGTTGAGCTGCTCGCCGAGCTGGGCAACGCACAAGCGAGTGAGCTGAACGTCTCGGCCTGGACAAGACGTCTGCGCTTGACGTCGACCAGGAGCCCATTAGCGCACAGGAAGTCCGCGCCAAGCAGTGCCACGGGCACGTCGGCGGTGACGAACGTCCATCGGAAAAACTGCCCTCCGAACCGCAGAGAGAGGCAGCGTTTTCTGTACGTACGGATGGGCGTCCCGTTCGCGGCAAGCAGCGCGGGGCCCCCACCCGCGGCGTGCTTGTCTGACGTGCCGGCGGGAACGACACTCACCTGCGCTCCCGTGTCGCACAGGTAACGGCGCCCGGAGAAGGTGTCCGTTATGAACAGCAGGCTGCTCGAACGGCCGGCGCTCATCGCCACTATTGAGCGCCGGCCCGGGCATTTCCCGACCTGTTGAAGGAGCATGGTGGATGACACTGCCGAGCTTCGTGGCCGAACTTGGTGTGGAACCAGCACCAGGTGGTGGAGCTGG
>NC_136264.1:139612681-139727455 GCF_964187855.1 Myxine glutinosa | reverse complement strand
TGTGGTCAGCAATGAAGACGAGAGTCTGAATTACATGTATGCAAAAGACCTTGTGAACCAGTGAAGCAAATACACGGGTAAGCATGAATTAAATCTAGGGCATGATATAATTTCCATGATGTTTACCTCTACACTCAATGGTGGAAGGAGGTAATGTTTTGATCCCAGCTTGTCTGTATGTCTGTTTGTCTGTTAGTCCACAAAATTCCAGACAAAGCTTGTAGTAGTGGTAGTTGTAGTGGTAGTGGTGATAACAGAAATTGTTATATAGAACTGAACTTATATTATTATTATATGCAGAAAATAACTTCATTTCTATATGCCCTGCAGTAGACAGGTTAATTGGTTTATGCACTGAAGGGGTCACCCTGTTGTGCACTGCTGTGTTCTGCCTCACTGAGTTGTTCAGGTATGATGTACTCAGCACAAGCTTCCGGTCGGCCCGGAGGTGGGGGTGCGGGGCCTGTCACGGAACGTCAAAACAAACGGCCTGCCGGGGCCGCCCAAAAGTCGGGCGTGAGGGGCGCGTCCACTAATGGAACGCGTCTCGCTTCCCAGATCGAGGGCCACGTGGTCAGGAGAACCTCGTCCCTTCGGGTCACACTTTGCCTATCGGCCGGCCTCGAAGACCGAAATTGTGACGGTGTCACCCGAAAAATTTGAAATTACGAAATTTGAAAAAATTTGAAAAAAAAAATTACGGAATTTCAAGTGGCCCAATATCTGAAAATGTTCGCAACATATTAATGTACATTTGTGCCATATTTGGTGCTTGTTTCACAAAATGCACAATTCTTTTGAATATTTGGGCTAAGCCGCCCCACTATATATATTTTTAGAGTCGAGGGTCGTGGAAGAGTTGGAATTAGTACACTGAACGGATCAAGACATAACAGGTCAAAGGGAATAGTTAAGAGAGGGGGAAAACACCACCAGCAGAGGTGAAGGCCAAGATAGAGGGAGACTTGGACAAACAATGGATGTGGGAAGGAATGAGGGAGGAAAGGGTGCAGACTGGCAGGAGAAGATGAATTGGGTGGATTATATGGATACAGAAGGTAACTTTCAGCAGGGAAAACTGGAAATTTTAAAGGATAGAGGGATTGGGGTGGGTGGAAGGAGTGGTTATTGAGGGAAGAAAAGATCATGGATTTGGATTGGGGATTATCTGAGTGGTGGTGAACAGCTGTATTGAAGATCTGGACGGAAGAATGAGATTGAAGCGGATGCGGAAGATGGTTCCACAGGCGGGAAAATAATAGGAACAAATGAGTGGACATGAGCAGTGATCCTGGATCGAGGTAGTTTTAACCAGAAGGAGGTTGATGGTGGACCGTGTGTGCCCTGCAGATAGCTGGTGGGGGTGTGGAGGAGTTGGAGGGGGGAACCAAGCATGGAAAGAGCAGAGGGTGCAAGAGCAGTAAGGAGGCAGTAGAAGACAAAGAGGCCACCAACCAGTCTGCGATGGCGTAGTCATAAATTCAGCTTCAATGTGAGAGAATCCAGTGATCTTGAAAGCCTTGGTTTCCATAGTGTCAAGCAGAGCATGGTGTGAGGCAGTGAAGCCAGCCAAGAGGGGAGATTTACTACTCCATCAAGCTGTGGATGAAAGCCTTGTAGGTGGATAATAGTTCAGGTGTGCCAAGGAATGGTTTTGCATGATAGAGGCTTCCCAACCAGAAGCTGGTTTGAGAGGCCAACTTTGACATGCGATTTGCCCAAGAAAGATCATCGCTGAAAGTGCAACCCAGGAGTTTGAATAACTGAACTTCCTCTAGACTAGAGGATTATTAAGAAAGTACATGGCAGCATTTTCCAGACGGTCCTTTCGGAGAGAGATAGTGAGCGTGTAAGAATGGTCAGGATTGAAAAACATATTCCAAGTGTTTGACCAGCTTGTGATTTTGTCAAGGTCTGAAGTGAGGGAAGAGGATGCAGCCTGCCTATCTGAAGGATGAGGGATGTCACCGCAGATGGTGGAGTCATCAGCAAACAGATAAAGAGGATTTTCCAGAGAGCCAGAGAGATCATTGATGAATATCAAGAATATGTCTGAGCCCAGAACACTGCCTTGGGGCACTCTAGCCATAACAGGGAGAAGATATGAAAGGATTCCATAAAGAGCCACACGTTGGCTCCGAGAGTAGAGGAAGTGAGGAAGCCATGTATGTCGTCGGCCTTTGATGGCATATTGGTATGTTTACTCAATTTTGCTGGATGTTGTGCGAGTGGTTAAAGAAGAGGGTTGTCATAAAGAGAAAGCGACCACGCATCCACTTTTTGGATGAGACCCTCTTACGGCCATGCCAATCACAACAATGAGCTACAAACTAGTCCTGCCAATGTCAATGCCCATATTATGTTTATTATATTTTGTTTGCTGTTTTGAAAAATATACTTGCTGCTGTTTGCTGAACCATCCTTATGGCAGATATATCTTTCTTCAGATATGGGGACCACACCTGTACATAATATTCTAGGCGAGGCCTCACTAAGTCCCTGTGCAGTGTTAACTTTGTACATAAATGTTCACATTTTCATCATACTTCAATGAGCCCAGCTTGGTGTTGGCTTAAGGTTGACATTAACGGTTAAGGCTGAAGATCTTACTGTCTTGAGGTCGAGCCCTTGTCGTGCCATTAACATAACACCAGGTTGGGTTGACTCAGCCTGTCATCGGTTTGACGTCAGCAAAAGTAGTACCAGCTTAATAGGAAGATTGAGCCTTTTGAGTGTCCTGTATATAGTGCTCCGGAAAACTGCCTCGACAGCCCTATAGGTCTGAACACAAGAAAAGAGTGTTCTTCTTCTTCTTCCTCTACGAGCCCAATTACATCCCATTTATTGTTGAGTTTTTCTTCATCAAGTGGGTTGTATCCATTACGGTACATGCACGGAGGTCTACTGTCCAATGGGAGCTGAAATTAAATCAGAGATCAACTGTAAAGTGTTTTGAGATTTGATTCCAAAATTAAAATGTCTATGGGAAACCAATTTGATTGACTGATTGATTACACGAGAGATTATATTAGCACCCTTTGTTCTCACCTTATCTGGAATGCTTCCACAGTCAGTAATTTGAGTGCTGCTGGGGATTGAGTGTCATCTCTCAAGCTGTGACATGTCATGCTGAGAGGTTTTGTCAATCTTTTTTTTTTTTTTTTGTATACAAGATCGAGGCTCGTGTAAGAGCTAACATTAATGACAAAAAAAACAAGCGGACACATAAGACAAAATAAAGGGAGCGGGAGACAAGATGGGGCGAGAGAGGGGGAAATCACAAAAGTTCAACATTTGAGAGCAGGGACATCGGGAGATCTGTGGGAGTTAGAGGGCTTGGGGGGAGAAGGAGTGGGAAGGGTTAGAGGTAAAAAGCACATGGACGCAGCTCGGACTTCCAGGAAAGAAGTCGGAATTTCAGAAAAGTGGATCTGGGGTGAATTAAGATCAAGGTTTTGGATGGGGGAAGATAAGAGATGGTGGTGAAGAGCTGTTTTAAAGCTGGTGCCAGCTTTGGGATCCTAGGATCCTGGGCTCGAATCCAGGTCGATCGCTGAATTAAAGCCAGAGGAGTTGACTCAGCCTGTCATCCCTCCGAAGTCGCTAAATTGAGTACCAGTTCACTGGTAATTCCTTGTGTGTCGCAAGAGCACTAATAGGGTTTTTTTGTTTTTTTTGTTTGTATACTAAATCGAGGCTCGTGAAAGAGCTGACAACCGTGAGGGAAAGACAGCACAGGGGGACCACGAGGGAAAGACAGCACAGGGGGACCGTGAGGGAAAGACAGCACAGGGGGACCGCGAGGGAAAGACAGCACAGGGGGACCGCGAGGGAAAGACAGCACAGGGGGACCGCGAGGGAAAGACAGCACAGGGGGACCGTGAGGGAAAGACAGCACAGGGGGACCGTGAGGGAAAGACCGCACAGGGGGACCATGAGGGAAAGACAGCACAGGGGGACCGTGAGGGAAAGACAGCACAGGGGGACCGCGAGGGAAAGACAGCACAGGGGGACCGCGAGGGAAAGACAGCACAGGGGGACCGCGAGGGAAAGACAGCACAGGGGGACCGCGAGGGAAAGACAGCACAGGGGGACCGTGAGGGAAAGACAGCACAGGGGGACCGTGAGGGAAAGACAGCACAGGGGGACCGCGAGGGAAAGACAGCACAGGGGGACCACGAGGGAAAGACAGCACAGGGGGACCGCGAGGGAAAGACAGCACAGGGGGACCGCGAGGGAAAGACAGCACAGGGGGACCGTGAGGGAAAGACAGCACAGGGGGACCGTGAGGGAAAGACAGCACAGGGGGACCGCGAGGGAAAGACAGCACAGGGGGACCGCGAGGGAAAGACAGCACAGGGGGACCGCGAGGGAAAGACAGCACAGCGGGACCGCGAGGGAAAGACAGCACAGGGGGACCGTGAGGGAAAGACAGCACAGGGGGACCGTGAGGGAAAGACAGCACAGGGGGACCGTGAGGGAAGGACAGCACAGGGGGACCGTGAGGGAAAGACAGCACAGGGGGACCGTGAGGGAAAGACAGCACAGGGGGACCGTGAGGGAAAGACAGCACAGGGGGACCGTGAGGGAAAGACAGCACAGGGGACCGTGAGGGAAAGACAGCACAGGGGGACCGCGAGGGAAAGACAGCACAGGGGGACCACGAGGGAAAGACAGCACAGGGGGACCACGAGGGAAAGACAGCACAGGGGGACCACGAGGGAAAGACAGCACAGGGGGACCACGAGGGAAAGACAGCACAGGGGGACCACGAGGGAAAGACAGCACAGGGGGACCACGAGGGAAAGACAGTACAGGGGGACCGCGAGGGAAAGACAGCACAGGGGGACCACGAGGGAAAGACAGCACAGGGGGACCACGAGGGAAAGACAGCACAGGGGGACCACGAGGGAAAGACAGCACAGGGGGACCACGATGGAAAGACAGCACAGGGGGACTGTGAGGGAAAGACAGCACAGGGGAACCGCGAGAGAAAGACAGCACTGGGAGACCACGAGGGAAAGACAGTACAGGGGGACCACGAGGGAAAGACAGCACAGGGGGACCGTGAGGGAAAGACAGCACAGGGGGACCACGAGGGAAAGACAGCACAGGGGGACCACGAGGGAAAGACAGCACAGGGGGACCACGAGGGAAAGACAGCCCTTTCAACTTAATGTAACAAGGGTTTGAGAGGAAGCAGGCATTGTTATCCCAGCCGTGCGCTGAGCCAAGAGGATCTCGTGCATAATTATTAATTAATTACATACACTCGTACGAACGCTGCAGTGATGTATAAAAAAGAAATTATTTGTAGTTACTATAATAGTTACTCGAAACTGCAAAAAAGTTGGGAGTTCCAATTGCTAAATTAGTGGAGCTACTGAATTGTGACTTTTTATCCCGAGAACTTGGCACAGTCATTGAGACCAAGAACCAGAACTACAAAAACTGCTACGAACATGAAAGTCCCACATCTGGATTCACTTATTGTCGCCTTTTTGACACTGCTTTTGCACAACAGCTTAGTCAGGCAAACACCACCAAGCTGGTGACTGCCTTGAAATGCATCTACGATCCATCCCAGACTGGAGAAATCTGGAAGCTGGTCTCTGGGGATGAAGACAACACAGAAGTCACTAGATACTTCTGCTTGTTGGGCAAGAACTGTTGCTTCGGTGTGTATGTTCACACTGGCCTCACTCTGGATTCTCTTTCACACCAACCACAGGTACACAGGCGAGACAGGAGCCATTCTCTCCACAGGCTTCCTCTCATAATATTTCTTCAGTCGGTTAACGTGACACAGCTGCCACTTTTTCCATCGGTCTGGAGTTGTCACCACATAATCCGTTCCATTGACCCTCCTTTCAATAGCATCGAGAACTAAAATACACGGCAGTTAAAACAAAACAAAACCATTATTCAGGGCAGGGTTTGGCGGCAGGAAGGGCATCCGGTTGTAAAAGATTGCTTCAAAAAGGGGACCAAGGTGCCCAAAAAAGGTCAACCCCTGCCCTGCGGGGAAAAATGGCCTCCAAAGGCGGGGGGGTTTTCTTTGTTTTTTTGTTAGTTCCAGTTGTGTCTACCTTCCCGTTGCAAATGAACAATTCAACTTGCGTTCGTACCTGTGTTTTTTTTTTTTAATGATGCACGCATCAATTGAGGTGACGTTCTTTTACAGCCTACCAAGGCAATGTCAACCAGAAACAATGAAACAAAATTATCCAGGTGGGGCAGACAAACGGAAAAAAGTAAAAGCAAAGAATAAATTACATGAAAGTTTGAATTGGACCCAATTTGTTTGATGAACGCACTGTCACAGCATATCGTACATCAACATGCTACGAGAGTTCTATGATTCCTGCTATTATTCCAAATTTCAAGAAAATCCACACTTGTAACAAAGCGCCATCTTTCAACAGGATGAAGCACCACCGCCTCACTTTTCTCGAATTGTTAAAACTTGCAAGTGTAGGCTGGCAAAAGTTGCTCTTTGAATGATCCTGCTGGTACTGGCAAAAAGTGAAAACACCACTTATATATCTCTTAGAGTAATTTATAATATGCAAACTACACCACTATATGCTTAGCTGGAACTGCAGTGCTGCAATACAAAATACAGATCGAGAAACAAAATAGCCAAGGGGGGCAATACATTTCTAGCTACAAATCATTACGTTGCCAAAAGTGTCAAAGACATGGAAAATAACAACACTCATAAATCCTTTCTGGTTCAAAATCAAGGAGATATCAATTTATCCAGAAACCATTTGATGCCCTGAATACACGTCACATTGTTATTTTGTGAGATTTTATCCGAGCTTAGGATTCATTACAGCTTCCCCAAGGCTAAACAATTGGTGTTACTCACTGATTACCAGTAACTATCCCCTTATTTAGGATAATGAAGGGTATCGACAAAATAAGTGCAGGAGAATTCATTTGCGGAATAAACAGTGATGGAACAAAGGCTTGAGAATAAAGAAGAAAGTAGAGGAGACATAAGATGCTAGTAAGGCATGGATATTTCACTCAGATCTGTGTTCTTGTGGTATGTGTTCGCACTGGCTGGGGGTTGGGGTATGTATGCATCCAGGTGTAGTTGCTGCATGTGGATGTGTATGTGCCCCTGCTGGCCCACCTTAGCTGACCGTATCGAGGTTGAAGGGCCGAAACGGGATGATGCTGAGGACCTCGACTAAGGACCCGATCAGTGAGGCACACTTGTGATCAGGTGCATTTTGAGATTATGTATATAATCTATATATATATATATATATATATATATATATATATATATGTAGGGAGCTGTAATGCCCCTCCCCCTTTGTATATCCTTGCTGCTTTACCAATTACCAAGTATAACCAATTATATGTTTTGTTTTGACTTGCTACTGTACTCTTTTATGATACTGAGTTCTTTCTACTGCATTGAGGATGTGTAATATCCTAATAAGGAGTTCTCTGCCTGTGTGCTCTGGCCTGCGTGGGCACAATCTCTAGTTCCCCTTTTCAGGCCTTGGAGGCAACTCTTATCTCTCTTTGCCTTTCTCCTGACTCTGCCATTATCTTGCAAGTTGACAGTTTTATGAGTGTCCACTCCCCTTTGTACTTTCCCAAGCCAGCTGCTATACAGAAAGTTGTAAACATGTTGCCACATAATGCTGACCATCTCCTTATCAGAGCTAACCCATGACTGGCCTTGGATGAACTTCCTTTAATTAACTGAACAACAGGATGGGACTATGGTGGGAGGCCCAATGAGCCCATTCTGTCTCTGTGTCTTGTGAGCTAACTCCACCCCTGACTTTCTTTATATAAAGCAATGTTAATTGAATTATTTCAGAGCATCTTGTTGTACTGTTGGTCATTCCTTGTGAGTTTCAATACAACTTTGCTGTCCTCAAGCTTGTGTACTCGAGTTCCAATAAATATATCCGTTGCTCCTTTCTTCTGAGTCCTCTGAGTCCCAAGTCCTAAGTCCTAAGTCCCAATCCGACAACTGGTGGCAAGGGTGGGATCAGTCTGGGCAGTCCGGGACGCGGTCCCAGGCAAGGGAGTGGTGAGAGACCAGCTGGCAATTGATCCGGGTCAGGTGAGCTGTGGTTTTCTTTTGTTTTTTCCTTTTTAGCCCGGGGGTCAGTCCAAATTGTAACCCACTCTCTCTTGCTCGGTCGCCGTACGTTCCGTTCCCTGCTCATACCTGTTCCACGAACCTAAATTTAATTACGGACCGCTTGGGTCCTGGAGCAACTGATTGTTTATGGACTCGTTAGGGTAACGTTACGTAAGGAGAAGTGCCCCACGTTGGGCGCCTGAGGTTAAGGGGTAATAGATCTCTGGGTTGTGAGGGTAAGGATAAGGGCGGCGTCCCGATCCGAGGCCTACCCGGGAGACGTCGGGATTTTAGTTTTAAGTAAGATCAGAACTATTACACGGGCGTAGGACGCCAGGAAAGTGCAGTAAGGGTAGGATAGACGGCTGTGTAGGCGGACGAGCCTCTCAGGAGAGTAGGTAGCGCGGCCGTACCACGCGAGGCGGGCGAACCTCACGGGTACAAGGCTGCGAGCCTCTCAGAGTTAGGTAGTGTAGCTGTGCCGCGAGGCGGGAGATCCTCACGAGTACAAGGCTACGTCGGTAAGCTAAGGTTTCTTAGGATGGGTAACAGTATAGGTAATAAGACAGTAAAGGCAGGTGAACCGCTTAGACATACCCCAGCATTTTTTATGTTTAAGAGGTATGGCTATGCTGCTGTGAGACCAGGGAAGTCATGGGATGCATTGACGAAGGATTTAGGAGAACCGTGGCCCGAAGGAGGGTCTTTTGCGCTGGAAAAATTGGACGTGTTGTATGAGACATTAGAAAAGTTCGAACAGGCCACGAAACACTTTCCGCCTGACTATTGGAAAGTCTTTGGCTGGTGGAAGGAAGAAGCGATGAAGCGACACGCAAAGTCGAAACAGGCCAGCTTGGCTGGTGAGGTAACAAAACTCAA
The DNA here is from genome assembly GCF_964187855.1 of Myxine glutinosa. Classification (NCBI taxonomy): domain Eukaryota; kingdom Metazoa; phylum Chordata; class Myxini; order Myxiniformes; family Myxinidae; genus Myxine; species Myxine glutinosa. The sequence goes on along the minus strand of NC_136264.1, from coordinate 139,718,457 downwards.
GGGTTTGAGGAAACAGGCGAATAAAGAGCAGGATGAAGCGCTTAAGGAAATAGAGAGGCAGGCCAACGCGCGACTGATGCCGCTCGTTGAAAAACCAGACCCCGCGAGAGGGGAGGTAGCGACCAATCTACCCTCCCCAGCCCCAGACCTAAACCCTGTCCCGGGGTTTCAGGCACCACCTATCCTTTCTGCGCCCCCGCTACCACCTCCCTATAACCCCGCTACCATCGCGCCCCAGATACCCCAGAACCACCCGAGCCAGGGAAGGCCGTTTGCACAACTCGGGGCTAACGGAATAGATGACGGGACCGACATCGCAGGGTTCCCGCCACCGATAGGACCGGATGGGTTATACCCCTCACTGGTAGGTTGTAAGGGGAAAAGGACCTCACAAACTACCCCATCGGAATGTCAGGAAATAGAGGAAAGGAAAACATTGTGCCCTGTACAAGTTATCGGAGTTGACGCCCAAGGACAGGGGGTTCGAGAAAGAGTACCATGGAAAGAATCCTCTTTAACTGTAATGAGGGAAAGGATTCAACATTTGCTTATTGAAGATCCACGGCAGATAGTGCCGACCATGTCGAATTGGTTTTTAGCCGGCGAGTGCAACTATCGAGACATAACTCATATGGGAGTATCCGTGCTCCCACCCAAAGTATGGGAAAGGGCTAGATTAAGAGCACACTGGCCGCACGTCGATCCAAGGGCAGCAGGTGCGGCCCAGATAACAGTACCACAATGGGACGCACTGAAGCTCCGGCTGCTGGGTGCCATCGAGCATGCGCTGTTGCCAGCAGGAGGTCCGGATTGGGGAAAAATTGGGGCCATAAAACAAAAGGCAGGAGAACCAATTGGAGAGTACCGAGAAAGGTTGGAAAAGGCCATGGCGCGCTGGGGAGGACTGGGTCCGATGCAGCTGGGAGGGCTACCCCAACCATTGGTAAATCAATATCTAATCGAGGGGCTTCGGCCGGTGTTAAAGAAACAGGTACAGACCGTCCTCTTCGGCTGGAAGGGAATGACAACCAACGAATTATGCGACAAACTGGAACAATGCCCGGGCTCCTCCCTAGAGGAGAAGAAGGATATTAAGGAGGAAATATTGCAAATGTTTGTCCAGGAGAAACGGGCTCAATTTAACCAAAATAAAAAAGGGGATCAGAGTCAGAACTACATACACGAACAGTGCCAGAAGTGGGGACCTGTTCGAGGTCCAGAGGAACATAGGAGGAGTTGTTATCCTTTTTTCTATAAAGGCCAATTCCCCAACGGAGAGTGGATCCACAGCGAAAATGAAAACTGCGACGGTTGTACTGAGGAAGATTTTGGACTAATTAATATGAACGAGGTAAAACAACAATGGACAATACCACCCCCTCTTCCCCTTCCTCCTCAAAACCCTCAAACTTGGAATGTGCAAGGGCCCCCTCCCCAAAATTGGTATCCACCAAGACCCCTTCTCCAAAACCCCGGACCACCCCCCAATAGTGGGATGCAGAACGGACCAAGGGGGAACTGGGCCCCGCCTCGGGGTCCGCCGCAGTGGCAACCAGTGAACCAGTCACTTTGGGGGCCGCCAGAACGCAGGCAGGGCGGAAGGGGAGCTGTAGAGGGACGACCTATGCCCTCCGCACCACCGGTTCCGCAGGAACCGTGCCATTATTGCAAGCAGATGGGACACTGGATACGTGATTGCCCAAAGGCTCGTAAGGGGTTTCAGCCCCAATACAATAGAGGGGCCTATTGACGGGACGCTGGCGAGTCGCCCAAGGAGTGTCCTCTCTTGACCATGACACCGGCAGAGGAACCAACCATGATGTTGGACGTGGAGGGAAGACAATTAGAATTTCTCGTAGATACGGGCGCGACTCGCAGCACAATTAACAAGGGGCAATTGCCCTCTTTGCGCCCTACAGCCAGGAACGTTCAAATACTGGGTGTTTCGGGTTTACCCCAAGCGCTTCCTATTTCGGAGGAAGTGCGAGTAACATGCGGCCCGCTGGAGGCTAAACATGCTTTCTTGATGACCACTACCGCCCCGACGAATTTGCTGGGACGGGATTTATTGTGCCGTTTGGGCTGTCAAATCTCATGTACCGAGGAGGGAGTTTTCGTAGACGTCGCGGAGTCTAAACGCGACTTGTTGATGACGGCACTGGCTCGTCCCGGCCCCACCGCGTATTGGTGGCGCTTGGATCCAGGGGCTTTGTCTGCTTGGACATATATCATAGATAATGTGTGTTTGGACAGTTCAGTGCTGCGAGATTGGATGCAACAGCACCAAATTTCGATAAAGGACTTAAAGGATAATCCACCCCATTGCACTGCGTACTATGATGCAACGGGTGAGGACGAGAACTACCGGGAAAGGGTTAAGGAAAAGCTGGGCGAATGGATGCCTCTACACTTGTCACGGGTATGGATCGGGCGTGAGGGAATAGGAATTGAGGTAGTCCTAACCCCGAGTCAGCATGCGCTGACCCAATACCCCGAAGGAGCGGTCGCCCATGTTACCCTCACTACTGCCAAAGGGTGGCCGCCGGAAAGTGTAGGTTGGATGGTAGGGAGGTTACGAGAAGTTCCCTTACATGGTTATCGGTGTAAGAGGGGCCGCTGGACTTTGAAACAGCTCGAAAACGGTGAAGGGTTCTCAATTGACATTAAGGCAGAACGGAGGGACGGAAAGTTCGAAGAGGCAGAGTTGCCCCCCAAAGGCACCTATGCCATGAGGGCAGTGCTGACGGACCCGGGTGAGTCGGATTACCTCCTAGCGGAGGTGCCAGACAATTTATGGCCCAAAAGCGACGGTGAGGTTGGACGGATGCGAGACGCCAAACCTCTAGTGATAGCAGTGCAGCCGGGGATGCGCTTGCCAAACGTAAAACAGTATAAGCTACGACCTGAGGCCGACGTAGGCATAGCACCAGTGATTCAATCCCTAGTGGAACAGAAGATTATCGTAGAAACTAACAGCCCATGTAATACACCAATTTTGCCAGTTAAAAAGCCGTCAAAGGACAAATGGAGATTTGTACAGGATTTAAGGGAGGTGAACAAGGTGATACAGGGCATACACCCACTAGTTCCAAACGGAGAAACCCTCATGATGTCAATTCCGCCGGACGCAACATACTTCACGGTCATCGACCTTTGTTCTGCGTTTTTCTCTGTGCCCATCGCGCCTGAGTCACAATACTTGTTCGCTTTCACCCATAGGGGGCGCCAGTATACTTGGACAGTACTACCTCAGGGGTTTTCAGATAGCCCCACTCTGTTTTCCCGGGCGCTGCACCGCGACCTGGCGGATGTGGAATTGAAGGGAGGGTCAGTGTTGCTGCAATACGTTGACGATTTGTTGATTTGCTCCCCTTCAAAGGAGGCGTGCGAAATGGATTCTTTGGCCCTATTAAAGGCCTTGGCGGCCAAAGGCCACAAAGTAGGCAGACCAAAACTTCAGTTTGTGCGGCAGGTTGTAACTTACTTGGGACACGCCATTTCGCACGGAAAACGAGAATTGGATGCTGGACGAGTGACCGCTATCACGGAGCTGCCTCGCCCTCGCTCGCAACGGCAAATGCTGCGCTTCCTAGGTATGACGGGATACTGCCGCACTTGGATACTTGATTTTGCGCTGCTGGCTAAACCACTGTACGAGGCGACCAAATCAAATGCCCCGGACCTATTGATATGGACGGATGAATTGAGGCGATGTTTTGACGGGCTGAAACAGGCGCTGGTTACGGCACCGTCATTAGGACTCCCGGATTATGCGAAACCATTTACCCTTTACACTCACGCCGTGGGAGGTTTCGCCCAGTCAGTTTTGACACAGACCCATGGGGATAAGGAGCGGCCGGTGGCCTACTTTAGTAAAAAGTTAGACCCGGTCGAACAAGGGTTTCCGGTGTGCTTGCAAGCCGTGGCAGCGGCCAGGTACGCAGTAGAAAGAACAGCGGACATTGTTATGGGACACCCAGTAACGCTACGGGTACCACATTGCGTCACTTCGCTGCTGTTACAGCGAAGCACACAGCATTTGTCTAACACTAGATTAATGCAATACGAATCCGCACTGATCACTGCAGCCAACATCACGATCGAACGTTGCACGACGCTCAACCCAGCCTCACTGATGCCCACTCCTGAGGAGGGCGAACCTCATGTGTGCACCGACGTTGTGCAGCTAGTCTCCACGGTGCGATCGGATTTAAAGGACAATCCCTTAGAATATCCCGACTGTACATATTATGTCGATGGATCAGCTAGGCGCGCATGGGACGGGTCCCTGTTGTCCGGGTACGCCGTGTGCTCGGATAGCGAAACGGTAGAGAGCGGGCGTCTTCCACCTACATTTTCCGCACAGCAGGCGGAGCTGTGCGCCTTGACCAGAGCGTGCAGCTTGGCGGAAGGCCTTGCCGTCAACATTTACACAGATTCGGCCTACGCTCACGGCGTAGTCCACGATAAAGGAGCCATCTGGAAGATGAGAGGTTTTCTCACATCTGCCGGTTCAGTGATAAAGAATGGCGCGTTGGTAGAAGGGCTCCTCCGAAGCATTTTACTTCCCCGCGCTATCGCGGTAATTAAGTGTCGTGGCCACCAAAGGGCGGACACTGACGTTGCCCGGGGCAACGCAAGGGCGGACGAGGCGGCAGGAAAGGCCGCCAACCAACAGATAGAACGCAACATGCCGATGGTGACACGAGCACAGAAGACAGCCGCACAGATTGCTGACATACCGACTGCGGGACCACCCGCCACACCAACTAAGGACGATATCATAAATTTGCAAAATGCTGCACCGACGGCCGAACACGAGGTCTGGCTCAAACGAGGAGCGATACGCCCTGGGCCAGGGGAAATGTGGACCCTTGATGAAAAACCTATAGCACCACAGGCTTTACTGCCCTGGCTGGCACGCATGGCTCATCAGAATGGTCATGTGTGCCAGAGGGGGGTGATGGGACAGATAGACTACACTTGGGCAGCGCCAGGACTGTCACGGATTGTATCCGAAGTGTGCCGATCGTGTGTGGTCTGCCAGCAACACAATAGAGGGGCGCCACCGAGACATGCACATGATAGGGGACGACCCCCGCCTAGTGGGCCGTTCGCAACTATTGAGTTCGATTTTACAGAATTGGAACCAAGCATGTCGTTTCGCTATGTGTTGGTAATCGTAGATACGTTCACCAAATGGGTCGAAGCATACCCATGCGTCAAATCCGATGCTCCGACAGTAGTGAAGCGCCTCGTGCGGGATTTTATGTGCAGATTTGGCATTCCCCAGATAATTTCGTCAGATCAAGGAGGCCATTTCACGGCGCAGGTGGTTAAGGGCATCCTGAAGGCGTTGGGCGTTAAACAATCCTTCCATTGCGTCTACCACCCACAGTCCTCAGGACTTGTGGAACGAACGAACAAGACTTTAAAGAATAAACTAGCGAAACTTTGCGCAGACACAGGCTTGAGGTGGCCAGAGGCTCTTCCGCTTGCATTGATGAGCATTCGTTCCACCCCGGGTCGCACTACGGGCCTTTCCCCCCACGAAATATTAATGGGACGACCTATGAGCTTGCCCGTTTCAGCACCAACAGACATGTCCACCCTTGCTTTGCCAGTAATGGATGACATGCTTTTGAGATTTTGCATAGGCTTGTCGAATGTGGCACGCAGCATCCATGCTCGAGTACGAGAGGCGCTGCCTGAACCAATAGGCCACGCCATCCACAACTTTCAGGCCGGCGACTGGGTGCTCGTGAAGCACTTCACCCGCAAGGCTGCTTTGGAGCCACGGTGGAAGGGACCATTCCAGGTGCTACTGGTCACACCGACGGCAGTCTTCTGCGAGGGTAAACCTTCGTGGATCCACGCCACCCATTGTAAGTTGTCCATCCCCGCACCACAAGCCACACAAGACACCGCACCTCACATTGCTGCAGACACCACACCTCACACCGCTGAAGACAATGCACCGTCTAGGGCACCACAGTCTCCTAAGGGCGGCGATGACGGTCATGATGATGGGAATTCTGGGCAGCTGCCTAACAAACCCCGCCAAGGATAGGCTTCTGCAGTTTAACCCACTGAGAGAGGATCTCCCCAAATACCCAGGGCACGACAACTACACGTTATTTAAACTTTACTCCGTCAAATACATAACGGCTCCCCGGGGACAGGGGATAGTAGTACATTGCTGTGAGTTGGAGACACATTTCAAGTGGTTATCTGTAAGATGGATGGAAGCCATGGTGGTACATAATGGGACACCACAGGCACGCATGACAACCCCACGCATAGTCTTAACTAAAGTTAGACAGGTGGAAAATGGAAGGTTTACTGGGACCGTGAATAGTCACGCCGCCGCAGGATATCAATGGGGCACGGGCATCGACAATACTACTCTCCTACTGTCGCATGCCCTCGTCGGCCCACACACCACGATAATACTTGAATGTGGAATATGGCCCCCGCGCACGCTGATTAGAAGGAACAAAAAGAGGGGAGAGACCCAACACCAATTCCGGCCTAGTTGTGCCGCCTACGTTATTAAACCCCCTCCTGCCCAGGAAGTAAGAAGGAAGCCAGAGGAGAACACATACTGGAAGGTCGCACGGCATATGGCCACAGTACAGAATAGGACACAGTGTTGGATGTGTATGCACCTTCCCCGCACCAGCACAGCAGGCATACCAATGGTAGTGTTACCCCTATCACTCAATGATTTGTGCTCGAAGCCATTAGATACCAAATGCATTAGTACAACTCTGACAAGCCAAGGTTCTGATGAAACCGCGTGTAAACGAGTTTTCCAGTACTCCCCTCCCATTCTGTCCCGACACTTTGAGGAACGTCCGGCGCCGGTTTGGGTCAAGCCGGCATGGGGGGCCCTCTGCTTAGAAGGAAAGGGCCAAGTAATGGTAGGCAAATCCGTGTGTAGAGATACCCTTCCCGCGGACCCGAGAAAAGGGAAACACACGCTGCTAGTGAACGTTACAAGCTCGCCCTTGCATAACCTCACACACCTCCAGTTGGCATGGAAAGGGGAAAACGGGACAAACACTATCCCAGGCCTTCTCACTTGCATGACCACCCATTTGGTGGCTCCGCACGGGACCATGTTTGTATGCGGGAATAAAGCTTACCCGTATTTACCTGATAATTGGGGAGGAATTTGCTATTTAGGATCAGTTTTCCCAGAGATGGAAATGCGACAGCACTTGCATAATACCACCGCACTCATAAGGACACAACGAAGCACCTATTGGCACGACGACGACACCACTACTTTACACGGCGCTGATTGGGAGAAAGCCGTTAGCTTCTTCTTCCCATGGGCTGGGACGGTCATGAACAGTTACCGCATTGACAAAATTGCGTTAATCTTAGAAAGGGTGGCCAACGACACCGCTACAGCACACGACGAAATGTTGGACACGGTTGTCCACCTGCGTACAATGGTTATGCAAAATAGGGTTGCGTTAGATATGCTACTGGCAGAACGAGGAGGGGTATGTGGGATAATTAAGGGTAAATGTTGTACTTTTATTCCTGACCCTTTACAAGGGGTCAGTGCTGCTATTATAAGGTTAAGAGAAAGTGCTCACATATTGACAAAGGATCGCATGGATCGGGAAGCCTCCCACCAGTGGCTTACCGACTGGTTTAAAGGATGGACAGGGACGATAGTAAAGTGGATATTGACCGCCTTGGCAATAGTCCTTGGACTAGTGGTTTGTTGTGTACTAATCAAGGCTTTAGTCCTTGCGTGTGCGAGAAAGTTTACCACAGGATGGACACTGAAGACGACACCGGAAAAGGCCATGGTGATGATCGACCAGCGGATCGCGGGTCCGGATGACACACCAGCTGTCAACTCAACTGCCAATCGCGGATCCTGGGACGACGACCTGAACGAGTCCCTGGGCCGCGACAATGAGATCTCCGCTTCCGAAGATTGTTCTTCCATTGTTGATATTACCGATAATGATGTCGAGTACACTTATGCGGACCTCGAAGCATTTCAGGCTACCAGAAGGCCGTTTAAACTGGGCCCCGACACGTCGGAAGAAGAAATCGACGATTTCCTGAAGGATTCCTCTCGTTTCTTCACGATATGCCATGCCGTGGCTATGACTATGGGCCGTCCACTCCGCAGGCCTACGCCACCTGAGAATAATGTTACTGATGATGTTACCAATGATGATGTGGGCCACTTGCGAGGGTCCCCGGCTGATGTTTATGTTTCAATGCAGGCTCTGCCTCTCCATGTTTCACGAGCTCACCTTTATGTCTCACAAGCCCACAGTGAGTCAAACGCCACTGACCCAGTTCGGGATTTGGACCCAGCTGTGAACCCAAGCCCGGATGGAGAGGAACTCGATCGTGAAAATACTCTGAGTTCCGAGTCTGATTGTTTTGGAGATTCGCCCTTGAATAACAGCGAAGCAAGCAGCATCGCCTCGGACGATCTCGACTTTGACCCAAAGGAAGTTTCTCTCCCACCTTTGGATCGTTATGCTTTATTTCATGGCCATAGGTTTGAGCCACCTGATACTGACGATGTTGTGTCTTCCCCAGATCACCAGCACGTAAGAGACCTCATGAACATGAATATCGATTGAGCGCTGAAGATCTACAAGGATTTCACTTTGGGAAGCCTGGGCGAGCTCCAGTTGGGGAGGAGTCCGGCTGCACCTCTGTGGACCAAGGGTGGGTCGGAGATCTTCCTGGGTGTGGACCCCGGTGGAACCAGAGGTCTTCGTTGTGGATTTGGCGCGCTATTCGATCTTCATGTCTCTACGGTCTCACCTCATACACCCATCTACACCCGACTTACATACATCATACATCCACTTACACCCACTTGCACCCACACACCCGCGGATCAGCCTGCTGGGTTCGTTGTGCGGTACTGGGTACGGGACATGCTCACTGGGCTGCATTCGTGTGGTACGTTACGTTTAGTTACACTCTCTCTCTCTCCCACCTCTTTTGGTGGATTTTGTGTGCCATTTGATCACTCTGCTTTTACGGCCTTACATTGCATACTCACATACAGACGCGAATCATCCTACTGAGTTTGTGTGGTGCTTTGGTACGGGACATTCTTACGGGGCTGCCTTCGCGTGATATGTTGAATGATTTTTCTGTTTTTGTTTGAAATAAAGGCCTTTGATTGGCTCGTAGATAACTTTGTATCTTAGATCCAAAAGGGCGGTATGTAGGGAGCTGTAATGCCCCTCCCCCTTTGTATATCCTTGCTGCTTTACCAATTACCAAGTATAACCAATTATATGTTTTGTTTTGACTTGCTACTGTACTCTTTTATGATACTGAGTTCTTTCTACTGCATTGAGGATGTGTAATATCCTAATAAGGAGTTCTCTGCCTGTGTGCTCTGGCCTGCGTGGGCACAATCTCTAGTTCCCCTTTTCAGGCCTTGGAGGCAACTCTTATCTCTCTTTGCCTTTCTCCTGACTCTGCCATTATCTTGCAAGTTGACAGTTTTATGAGTGTCCACTCCCCTTTGTACTTTCCCAAGCCAGCTGCTATACAGAAAGTTGTAAACATGTTGCCACATAATGCTGACCATCTCCTTATCAGAGCTAACCCATGACTGGCCTTGGATGAACTTCCTTTAATTAACTGAACAACAGGATGGGACTATGGTGGGAGGCCCAATGAGCCCATTCTGTCTCTGTGTCTTGTGAGCTAACTCCACCCCTGACTTTCTTTATATAAAGCAATGTTAATTGAATTATTTCAGAGCATCTTGTTGTACTGTTGGTCATTCCTTGTGAGTTTCAATACAACTTTGCTGTCCTCAAGCTTGTGTACTCGAGTTCCAATAAATATATCCGTTGCTCCTTTCTTCTGAGTCCTCTGAGTCCCAAGTCCTAAGTCCCAATCCGACATATATATATATATATATATATATATATATATATATATATATATATATATATATATATATATATATATATATATATATATATGTATGTATGTATGTATGTATGTATGTATATATATATATATATATATATATATATATATATATATATATATATATATATATATATATATATATATATATATATATATATATTGTTGCGGATCTCCGACGTGGGCTCTCCCCTTATCAAGAGGGGGTTAATCCCCTTGTCCTCTATCTGTCCGACGTGATCCTGGAAGTTATAACGTCCTTCCCGTGCAGCGTTAGGTAGGGTTTTTAGGCCTAGGGATTCGCTACTACCTAATCGATGCCACTTAAAAACAGTGGTCCGCAAGCCAGATACTGCTGGCAGCAATGGTCTGCCCCAGCAAAGGTGCCAGGCCACAGAACGTGTGGTCCAAAGGTGCCAGGCCACAGAACGTGTGGTCCATATGGTGTATCAGTGCAGGCAGGCAGGCAGGCAGCAGGGTGCAGGCAGCAAGAGTGCGGCCGCACCGATCAGGGCACCGGCACACTCCCTTCGCACAAAAGACCATAGGTCCATGAGTGGGGAAGGAAGACAAAGCAGAGGTTAGCGGGAGGCAAGGGCGCAAGGGTACACACAATACGAGGTAATGCGACATGAGGGGCGCTGGAGAGCGAGCGGAGAAAGCTCTTCCCTACACGTTCGTCACCCCCCATGTCAATCTACACTACCCTTGCCCTTCCCCGTATTTACACTTTAAAAATTACAAATTACGTCTCTACTGTCTCGTCCCCCATATCTCCCCTTAACTCAAATTCGTCACCCAATCCCTCCCAAGAAGGAAGGGATGGAATAACACACAATGTCTCACCCACGTCAAGATGCGTCTTACATTCCAAACATTGCAAAATCTGGTGTGGAGTCCTATCACCCCGGTGAGTGGATGTGGATGGTGCGAAGAGATTTCTTCCTAACTATCCTTCTAATAACATTAACTCTTCACTCTACCCAGGGTCTTGCCCTGCCAATCCATTGGCCACTTTACACGATGTGGTTCTAAAAACCAATTCCCATTGACCATACTGTGGTGCTCTCCCAATTTGGGGTCTCACTCCCCCATTTTTTCCATCTGTGCCTTCACACAATTTCGGGGCTGGGTCGTGTGGCTCTCCCAGCAGGTCTACTTACATGCACACCTCCGCCACTGAACGTCGCCACCCGAGCTTGCCTAGCTCCTCACACTACACTAACCGGGGAAGGCCCTCCCTGGCACTTACCCCCTCTATGCCCACCTCGGCATCGGGCGACTAAGGTCCTTCCCATGGATCCTCGGGCCCCACTGAACTCTACACAACTCTACCTGGCTCCCAGAGCCTACCTGCGGCCTCACCTGGCTGACAGACTACCAGTGGCGGAGTGCTCAATAACCACATGCACTAACAGGCTCACACGCCCAGCCATTCCACTTCACTTATGCACCCCTCTAAGCACTTCATTGCTACTACACGCACCACAGATGTCAATATCCAAACAAATTTACCTACTCCCTCTACCTAACTTTAAACTACCCTCCCCGAGTACTCGTGAAGGGGTCCATCTTCCCCCATCCACTCCTTCGCACCATGCACTCCACACCACGTATTCCACACTACTCACTCCAAACCATTTATTCCATACACTTAGTGTTCTCACCATTCATCCACTTGCAACCCTTGCAAGTCAATCACTCAATACACTTACACTTGTCCACAATACTCTACTCATACACTTTCTCTCACACACACACACACACACACACACACACACACACACACACACACACACACACACACACACACACACACACACACACACACACACACACACACACACACACACACACACACACACACACACACACACACAGCCTCATTTCATCACCATCACCACCAGGACTCTCATTCGCAATGCCTCATTTGTGCCTAAAGTGCATCCTCATACTCACACACACAGCATCATCTGACTAGCTATTTCCCCTAATATTAGTGCTTCCCTGTCATCCCTTATACTAAGCACATCCCTCGTCATTATCATCCACCTAATCTCTCTATGTCCCCACTACTTGTACAAAAGGCACTACTTAAATCCTAGTCTCCTAAAGTCATTTCTAGGTCCCTAACAATTATCCTAACCCTCCCTGTCTAGTTCTCACCGCCAAACCCCATAATCCTATAGCTCCTCTGCCCAAATTGAATGGTACAACTACCATTCCTATCACTACCGCCATTAGTCCACTACTCTCGAGCCTCGGTGCGGAAATACATTTCTACAGCTCGGCTTCGAAAAACTGAGCAATGTATGCGGATGGTCAGTCTCCTGTTGGTTGGGACCGTCCGGCATTTTCGATTCTGGGGAGGAGGCATACTCGGGCCGAGGTTCCAGGCGCCATCACGGCGCGGAGCCTTTCGGTCTCTGGCCCGATGACCCAACCTCCCCCAGTCGGTACCCCACGCCCGCCAGGGGGTGAAAGTCCAACCTGGACTTTCTCCCTCGGAATCGTGCCGTTTTCCCCTTGCGCCACGGCACGGCACCAACCATACAGGCCGGGACCTGGCCAGAATCGTGCACGGCGCTCCATGCAAGAGCACCACGGCAACGATCCCCGCCGGCCCCCACAGCACACAAAGAACACCACGCCCCGAGAGCTCGCGTCGGCTATACGTCGGCCTAAGTGCTGCCCCGGTCAGCATCGATGCTCGAGTCGTATTCTCCCATCCACACGCGACTCTTCCCATACTCACAAAACGCGGCGCTCCAGCGCCTCCCATACACTCCACACATTTCGTCAATTCTGCCACCGCATGCTCTCGTGCACACTCTCTCGTTACACACTCAGGTGTACACCACTCAGGCACACTCATTCCTTCCACACACTCCATTACGCACTCCTCTCGCACACATTCTTGCGCACACTTCTCCGTTACGTACTCCGTAACACTCACGGGTGTGCACTCTTGCATACACCCAATCAGCGCACACCTACCCACGGGTGTGCAATCTCCCGCTGCACACCCAATCACGCGCTCTGGTGTGCACTCTCGCACACCCTCTCCAACGCGATCTGGTGTGCATTCTCGCACACCCTCTCCAACACGCTCTGGTGTGCATTCTCGCACACTCTCTTCATCCATCTCACACTCTGTGTCGCACTCATTCTCACTTTCACACTCTGTTTTACACTCACGCTCAGGCGCACACATTTTTCTCACACGCGTGCCATTCTCTTTCATACACATCACCACGGACCTTCCACAAGCACCCGGGTGACACCGGGATCCCAAGCGCGCGAAAAATCCTTTCACGCCAAACACTTTCGCGCCATATACAGCCCGGCTTACCTTCGGGATCCTTTTCTCCACACGCAGCTGCAAACTTTCATTGGGGTTAACAAGTACGGCATCATGATGTGAATACAGACTTTGTACACATTCCATCTTTTCCTCCCGCGATTGCTCTTCTAAGTCCGCCGTCTTCTTAACCCCGATTTCAACTATTTATTTGATTTCAATTTCTTTTTCCTTGTTAAGCTCGACGACCGCTGGTGCTAATAAAATAAAATTTTCTAATTCAACGGCCGTCAGTTTTTCTATCCCCCGTGTCGCGATTTCTACCCTGGTCCACCCGGCTGTGCTTTGCTCCCCCTCGCTTAACCCGTGCTCCTCAAGCCGCGCTACCCCGTCGCATACCGATGTGCCTTTCGCGCTCAACCTGCGGTCAATGTCTTTCCCCATCTTCTTTATCTGGCCAGCCACTCTGTTTCCAAACCCAGTTAACCCCTCGTTTATTTCTCTGGCTTGGTGCCCCACGTCCTTCAACTAGCCCCCCAATTTGATTCTGAATCCCCCCAATTTGCTCTCTAATCCCCCAATTTGACTTCCCATTTGCTCCCCCATTCTATTTTCCAAATTACTTAACCCGTCTCTCAATCCCCAAATTTGGTTTCCCACATCGTTTCTCAATCCCCCAATTTGGTTTCCCACTTGCTCCCCCATTCTATTTTCCAAATTACTTAACCCGTCTCTCATTTCTCTCATTTCTCTCATTTCTGCCCTTGATTTGTCCCCCTCTATTTTCATGTCTTCACCTGACTTGACCATAAAGGCCCTCATTTGTGGCATAAATAGACCCCAGTCCGTTGGCACCGCGGGCTCGGCTACCGCGGCCATGTGCGAGGCACCGCCATTTTGTTCGCCTGCATCCCCTACTGCTGCACCCTCTTCCATTTCCTACTCCATTCCTCCCAATTGTCCCACTTCTTCCCGGGGGTCCTGGGTCGATTCTAACCCCTCTTCTATTCCCCCCACCGGCATCCGACCGCCTTGGTTATCCATGGCACGATGTTAATTTAAAAAAATAAAAAATTTGGTTCGGGTTCAAATCCCACTCCGGACACCAATTGTTGCGGATCTCCGACGTCGGCTCTACCCTTATCAAGAGGGGGTTAATCCCCTTGTCCTCTATCTGGCCGACGTGATCCTGGAAGTTATGGAAGATCCTGGAAGATCCGTCCTTCCCGGGCAGCATTAGGTAGGGTTTTTAGGCCTAGGGATTCGCTACTACCTAAGTACTAACGCTGACCGGAAACGAGGGAATAACTCCCGCCCGAATCACGGATATTGATGGAAACGCCGAGCAGATAGCGATCCGCGATCCGAGCTGTTAACAAGTGACGAGACCTGATTATAGCGGTTGGGATCGTGCCACGTTTACCCAATGGAGAAAAGACTAGGACGATCGGATTAAGGAGAAACCAGAAAGAACAAGGCAATTTATTACAATGTACAAAGAAGAAGAGGAGGAAACGAAAGAATATACAAGAAAGAAGAGGAAGGAAAAGGACACAGGGCAGCCTAAGACAGTCTTATTCTATTCCCTGGACACGGGCCCAATCGCTCTCAGATTCGGTCTCAGACTTCAGACTCACGCGGGGATGCAGATGGTAGGGTGGAAGGTCCGGCGATGGTGTTCAGGCTCCGGTCCGGCTCCGGTCCTCGACCCGTACCGGGCGATGAAGGTGGACGGCAGACAGCTCTCCGCGTAGCGTAAGCGCGTGGTGGACAATTATCGTGACGGGGAAAGGCTGGTATACTGGCGGTTATACGTAGCACTTTTCGCACACGTCCTCCCAAAGCAGCCGCCTCAATCAAAGCTCATAACGCGAGTTATTTAGCGCGCTCTCCAACGAGTCCTTCTCATAAGTCCTCAATAAGCCAACCTTCCAACAGGTCCTCTTTTATTCGAGCTCGCTCAGGCAGTCCTCTCTGCACAGTCCTTCTCTTGGTCAAGCACATATACTCTCGAGTCCTTCTAAAGGGCTTTGCGTGCGCGCTTTTATAACCCAAGCCAGCGAACGCTCTGGAAGCTCAAACCACGCCCGGTCAAGCGACCTCACCTCAGCCCTGGTTGGCTGGTGTTGGCTTACCGGCTCCGCCCTGATGGCTGGTTGACGTGGCCGCACCTCCATCCTGGCGCTCCGTCCCCTTTTTCCGGGCTTCACCTCGTGGCTTTTGGCTGGGTTGAGCGAGCCCAAGGGCAGCGAAGGCTGCTAGCCAGGGAGCGTAACAAATTGGGAGGGCCGATGGGGCATAGACTGGAGAGTGCTTAATGGCGTCGCTTGGAGGGAGGCTGCAAAATGAACGAAAAGGCCTACTCTTATTTGTTTGACGCAACGCAGATGCAACTATTGGGAATGGCCTTATCTAAACACAGACTATGAAATAACTGACGTCCTAAGGTGACCTACGTGTTGCTTGTGGCCTGCCTATGGGGTACTACCTTTAACCTTTAATGATGTTATATTTACAAGTGTGGGTTCTCAAAACCGCAACAATATATATATATATGTCCGTACATTTTGCCACGCCACCTGTGATATAATCCTGTTGTTGACTTCTTGCTGCGACAGACAATCAGTGACATGGTTCTTTTAACAAATAAATCACCAAAGTGTAAAAGAAACTCACCAGATTGATATACTGAGTTAAGAAAGTAAACCCAAGTCAAGAAAAAAAAATATTCCATATTAAATGCCAAGTCTGTATATCTGTGCAGCGTCTGTCCTATCTTGTGTTGTCCTGTGTTGTGTTGTCTTGTCACTGAACTACTTTCTCAAACTTTTGTGAAATCGTACCAAACTTCTGGTATGCACATATCTCTCCCGTCGGTATGTCCTATAGCCCAGGAGCATTAGCCAAAATGAAGGGGAAACCTAGAAGAAATTAGTAGAAAGCTGATGTTTTGCACAGAGCTCCAGAATGTCATGTGGATACCCACAGTACAAAGTCCCACGAGTCCCACCTTGTGGCATTCTCAAAATTCAAGATGGCCGCCGGTTAGATGGAAAATGCATAAATTGCGATCACTTCAGCCTAGAACCTCATAAAAGTATACTTTTTATGTCTAAATATATTTTTTAGCACACTAGGATTTTAATAGAATATATTTCAGTGACCTCAGATAATGATATGTAGATATAATCCAAGATGGCTGACAAAATGGTATTGCATGTGTTACTCCTCCAGGTGAGGAACCGGCCACTACCAGTAGAGAGGGAGTTGACAAAAATGTTGCCCAAACTGGTCAATTTGGACAAGTGCCAATCAAAGTTTACAAAAAGAAAACTGCACCAGGGTTCAAGTCCATCAAAATAGGGCCCATTGAACCTCCCAAACACAAACCACCCCTCCTCAAATTATCTGAATGCTTGGATAATATCTGGTTAGTAAGCTTCTCTGTGGGTATCCCTGTGTCACAATGTCCGTCATGGAGTGGCTTTATGCAATGTGCTGTGAAGGGAGAAAATCACGAAATGATTAAGATTCATATTCTGCCATTCATTAACAAGGATCCATCTCAACCTGACACCATCTATTCTGCTTTGTGTTTCGCCCAGAAGCTGTCTGAAAAGTATGGACTGGGTCTTTGTCCTGTCACATTTGACCAACCCCTCTATATCAAGGCAGCTGAAATTGTGAAATCCTCTCACCCAGGTCTGAAGAATATTGTTGTAAGACTTGGGGGTTTTCATCTACTCATGTCATATATGGGAGCAATTGGATATGTAATGGGTGGTAGTGGTTTAGAGGATCTGTGGGAGACCGTGTATGCTCCAAACACTGCGATTCATATGATGACAGGTCATGCATATGCTCGTGCACTCCGTGCTCATCTTTTGTCTTCAGTTGCCATAATGTCAAAATTACTTGACCAACCTGAATGTCTCAGTGGTGTGGATCTGCCCCATCTTAAGGCTATTCACAAAGCCCTGCTGAATGGGGAATGCCCCACGTCAAGTGTGGAAGATGAGGAATGTGTCAACCAGCTCAGTGATATCATCGATGCTCTCATGGTAAAGGCAGTAAAAGCAAGGTAGAACCGGTAAACTATGGATTGAATATTTGAAGCAAGTGTCCATGATCAGGCGTTTCATCCGAGCAGAGCGCACTGGGGATTGGGACTTGCATCTGCAGGCAGTCAGTGAAATGATCCCCCTGTTCCATGCTGCTGGTCACCTTGTGTATGCTAAGTCTGACCGCCTCTACCTTGACCAGATGAAAGACCTTGAAAGTACCATGTCTTCAGTGCAGTTCTATAACTACACAGAAAGAGGGTTCTTCACCATTCGACGGACAGAAAAGTTCTGGAGTGGCAATTTCAGCGACCAGACAATCGAACAAAATGTGATGCGATTGCTGAAAACATCTGGAGGTCTGGCTCATGGTCGTGGAATCACAGACAGCACAATAGCCAAATGGGTTCATGCCATGCCCCGATGTATCCCAATTTGTGATGCGTTGGAAGATTTCACTGGGGTTCATAGTCACACGTATGCCCAGCATGTGGACCTGCGCGCCAGCAGCACAGCTTGTGACAGGAAAGACTACGAGACTTTTTTGCAGTGGCTGGAAGTGCACTCTCCGTTCTCATATGGAGAACATGACTCCCTAGTCAACATAGCAAGTGGGGTGATTGCCGGCAAAAATGTAAATGCGGATCAAGCGGTTACGGTTGGCACCAAGGCAGCTTCGGCGATAACGGGCAAAACGTATGCCGACGTGAAGTTAAAACGAAACGATCGAGTGACTAGTATCAGTGGTGACAGAAACAAGATCACTGTTCGCGGCGTTGAGGTGGAGGTGAATAGCACATTACTATTCCTAAGGGTCACATGCGTGATCAAGGAGAGTGTTGAAATGGAGGGATATCTCCTTCATGAATTTGCCAAACAACCACCCTCCTTGTTCGATAAAGGGCTTATGAGAAAGAATGTGAAGAGTGGCCTGGCAAGTATCCTGATGTCTAAAGTGAGTGTCCACCTCAGCCTTCCTGATGGAGCACGCTTCATCCTCGATGGGGGTCACCTCCTTCAAAGCTTGCCCTGGCCTGAGAATGCCACATATGATCAGGTCTGTGACCACTACGTTTTGTACGTGCTTGAACATTATGGGATGCAGACCATAATCGTGTTTGATGGGTATGGCAGTGACTCATCGACAAAAGTAGCAGAACAGCAGCGACGAGCACAACAGAACACATCAGCTGATATTCTGTTTGAGCTGGAAATGAAAACCACCACAAGAAAAAAAGCATTTTTGGGTAATGGCAAGAACAAGGATCGACTGATTAAAAAGATGATGGAAAAATTTGCAGCCAAAGGTGTGAATGTCAAGCAGAGCACTGCAGATGCAGATTGCCTGATTGCATCAACGGCCATGGACACTGCCAAAGCAGATACAGCACCGGTTGTTGTTGTGGGGACCGATACCAATTTGCTTGTGAATTCTGGTAGCACAAGCTACCACAGACATGGACCTCCATATGCTCTTTGGATGGAACCCATTGCAAGTGTACTCTATAGGGGCAATTCAGGCAGCCTTCCAGAACATCAAGCAACACCTGATGTTTGTGCATTCAATAACAGGATGTGATACCGTCTCTGCCCTCTACAATCAAGGGAAGAGGAAGGCTCTTGCAGTGTTGGATAATGGTGACAACTGGGATTGCCTGAGTGTTTTCTCTCGATCTAAAAGCACTCAACAAGAAATAGCGAGAGTGGGAGAGCTGTTTCTGCTGAAGCTGTATGGAGCAGCTCGATCGAAGTCACTGGACAAACACCGATAGATCAATCCATAGAACATCTTTGACGTCATCTGGTTTCAAGCTGGAATCACTCCCACCTACTTCGGCAGCTACCAAATTCCACAACTACAGAGCATACCATGCTGTTCAGCAGTGGCAGGGGAATGAACTGCTGCCAACTGAGTGGGGGTGGCAGTACAGAGAGGGACTACTTGTTCCAATCGAGACTGATAGGCCTGTCGTCCCTGAGAAAGTGCTGAAAATGATATCTTGTGGATGCAAGGCGGGGTGTGGAAAGCGATGCACTTGCTACAAGTCTGGTCTGGAGTGCATCCTCTTGTGTACTGTTTGTAATGGCCATAATTGCAAAAACTCTCGGAACATTGATTTAGAAGGTGATAAGTGTTTAAGTCAGGAATAAGAAAAGTGACATTCAGTTAACAAGGTACTGTCCAAAACACTAGAATCAGGTTGGGTTGACTGGGATCAAAGAGTTGGTCTGCTTTTGTATCGTATTGTAATTAAATGTCAAATCCCCATGTGTTGTTTACCTCTTGAAGGCCTTGTGGTCACAATGTGAAACATTTTGCATTAAATAAAATAATAGCAAATTAAACTTATCATGATTTTGACGTTTTTTTGCATTACAGCAGCGACAATTTTGTCAGCCATCTTGGATTATATCTACATATCATTATCTGAGGTCACTGAAATATATTATATTAAAATCCTAGTGTGCTAAAACATATATTTAGCCACGAAAAGTACACCTTTATGAGGTTCTAGGCTGAGGTTATCCATATTTATGTATTTTCCATCCAACCGGTGGCCATCTTGAATTTTGAAAATGCCACAAGGTGGGACTCGTGGGACTTTATATTGTGGGCATCCACATGGTATTCTGAAGCTCTGTGCAAAAAAAATCAGCTTTCTACTAATTTCTTCTAGGTCCGAACCTAATGCTCCTGGGCTACTAAGGGTATTTCTTTTGAAAGATTTTCCAATTTTTCTATTATTATTTTTTGGGAATTTTTGGGGGATTTTTTTTTTTCAACTTCAATTGTTTATAAAAAGTAATATCACGTATATTACAAATACATTTGTGCAAAATAATTGTTTGAATTATGATTGGTTTAAACCATGACAAAACGGCAACTCGGGTACAGTCATTTATCTATACTAGGGCATTGCCCGTACTATATCTATATCTAAAATTATATCCCCCCCCTCTATTTACATGAAATGGTTTGGTCCAAAGCGAACGGCTTGCGAGTACGGTGACAATCCCCCCCCTCTATTTACATGCAATGGTTTGGTCCAAAGCGAACGGCTTCCGGAGTTTGGTAAAGAAATCGCCATCGCGTGCACAAACGCGCAGGAAAGCGAATGAATCGCAAATTCGGTTTTATTAGTTTTAAAACATAGTTTAACGCCAACATAGTTTGCAAACGTGAAATAAATGAATACGCTCTCAAATGTGCCATCCGAGGCAGAGTGTGTCCTCCACGTTCGGCACACGCGATCGTTCGCTGCTCTCTGATTGGTTGAATCGTTTTTTGGACATAGCTCGGTAAGTAATTGTCCGATTAATATGAAACCTTGAAAAGGCACATCCTCGGGTCCCCAGCAATATACCTGGCAAGTTAAAAGTATATCGGACCCGTGGTTGTCGAGAAACAGCGGTCACAGACAAACAGACGTACAGACGTACAGACGTACAAACGTACAAACGTACAAACAGAGATTACTGGAATTATAGATAGATTTTGAAAATGCCACAAGGTGGGACTCGTGGGACTTTATATTGTGGGCATCCACATGGTATTCTGAAGCTCTGTGCAAAAAAAATCAGCTTTCTACTAATTTCTTCTAGGTCCGAACCTAATGCTCCTGGGCTACTAAGGGTATTTCTTTTGAAAGATTTTCCAATTTTTCTATTATTATTTTTTGGGAATTTTTGGGGGATTTTTTTTTTCAACTTCAATTGTTTATAAAAAGTAATATCACGTATATTACAAATACATTTGTGCAAAATAATTGTTTGAATTATGATTGGTTTAAACCATGACAAAACGGCAACTCGGGTACAGTCATTTATCTATACTAGGGCATTGCCCGTACTATATCTATATCTAAAATTATATCCCCCCCCTCTATTTACATGAAATGGTTTGGTCCAAAGCGAACGGCTTGCGAGTACGGTGACAATCCCCCCCCTCTATTTACATGCAATGGTTTGGTCCAAAGCGAACGGCTTCCGGAGTTTGGTAAAGAAATCGCCATCGCGTGCACAAACGCGCAGGAAAGCGAATGAATCGCAAATTCGGTTTTATTAGTTTTAAAACATAGTTTAACGCCAACATAGTTTGCAAACGTGAAATAAATGAATACGCTCTCAAATGTGCCATCCGAGGCAGAGTGTGTCCTCCACGTTCGGCACACGCGATCGTTCGCTGCTCTCTGATTGGTTGAATCGTTTTTTGGACATAGCTCGGTAAGTAATTGTCCGATTAATATGAAACCTTGAAAAGGCACATCCTCGGGTCCCCAGCAATATACCTGGCAAGTTAAAAGTATATCGGACCCGTGGTTGTCGAGAAACAGCGGTCACAGACAAACAGACGTACAGACGTACAGACGTACAAACGTACAAACGTACAAACAGAGATTACTGGAATTATAGATAGATATCTACATATCTGGGCAGTGTCTGTGTTGTCACTTAACGAATCCCTCAAACTTTTGTTTCCGTGGTTGTGAAGTGTTTTTAATAACGTGATGGTGAGGTATTTTGAATTATGTGGTGGTGATGTGTTTTTATTACGTGTTTTATGGCTGTGAGGTGTTTTCAATTTCGTGGTGGTGAGGTGTCTTCAATTTTGTGGCTGTGAGGTGTTTTTATTACGTGTTTTATGGCTGTGAGGTGTTTTCAATTTCGTGGCTGTGAGGTGTTTTCAATTTCGTGGTGGTGAGGTGTTTTTAATTTCGTGGCTGTGAGGTGTTTTTATTACGTGTTTTATGGCTGTGAGGTGTTTTCAATTTCGTGGCTGTGAGGTGTTTTCAATTTTGTGGCTGTGAGGTGTTTTTATTACGTGTTTTATGGCTGTGAGGTGTTTTCAATTTCGTGGCTGTGAGGTGTTTTCAATTTCGTGGTGGTGAGGTGTTTTTAATTTCGTGGCTGTGAGGTGTTTTTATTACGTGTTTTATGGCTGTGAGGTGTTTTCAATTTCGTGGCTGTGAGGTGTTTTCAATTTTGTGGCTGTGAGGTGTTTTTATTACGTGTTTTATGGCTGTGAGGTGTTTTCAATTTCGTGGCTGTGAGGTGTTTTCAATTTCGTGGTGGTGAGGTGTTTTTATTACGTGTTTTATGGCTGTGAGGTGATTCAAATTTCGTGGTGGTGAAGTGTTTTCAATTTTGTGGCTGTGAGGTGTTTTTATTACGTGTTTTATGGCTGTGAGGTGTTTTCAATTTCGTGGTGGTGAAGTGTTTTCAATTTCGTGGATGTGAGGTGTTTTTATTACGTGTTTTATGGCTGTGACGTGATTTAAATTTCGTGGTGGTGAGGTGTTTTAAATTACGTGGTGGTGAGGTGTAATCGTCCCAAACTTCCAGTCTGCACCTACCCCTCCCCTATGTATGTGCTGAGGGGTTCTTTCTTGAAAAAAAAACATTCAACCTAAATCTTCAACCTAAATTGCCTATAAAAATGTAATATCACAAACACAACAAATACATTTGTGCAAAATAATTGTTTGTATTATGATTGGTGTAAATCATGACAACACAGCAACTCAGGTGCAGTCATTATCCTCAGCTAAAATAAGCCCGTTCCTCAGTAACGATGCTTGGTGAGGCAAGCTAGTATATATATATATATATATATATATACAGTATATATAAACGCGAGTTGTCTCTGTGTGTGTGTCCAGCTTTTGTGTGTCCACGTTTTATTCAGAGATGGCTGAACGGATGTTCATCAAACTTTCAGAGGTTCATCAGTGAGTGCCTGGGAGTGTTTTAGGCACAAAAAAAAACAAAAAAAAAAATAGAAAAAAGAAAGTTCCATTTTTTGGAGTTAAAAAAAAAAAATCGCTCGATAGTGCCGAAGCCTTTTAAAATTAATGATAGTTATATACAAGTACACATTCGCATAAATAAATACAAAACAATTACCAGACATTTGAATACAAATAAATCAAACAATTCCGGAAGTGTACAAATTTGGTAGTACGGCTTCTTCTTCCTGATCGGCATCACACTTAGACTTAACTCAAAAACGTGAGCCACATTCACTCAGAAACGTGAGCCACTCCCCTTCCTCCCCTACCTCTCCTACCACCCCCTCCCCTCCCCCCTCCCCCTCTCCCCACCCTTCCCCCTCCCCTTCCCCCTCCCCTTCCCCCCTCACCTTCCTCCCCCTCCCCTTCCCCCCTCACCTTCCTCCCCCTCCCCTCCCCTTACCCCCCTTACCCCCTTACCCCCTCCCCCACCCTCCATTTCCCCTGTCCCCCTCCCCTCTCCCCTCCCCATTCTCCCCCTCCCCCCCTTCTCCCCCTCCCCTCCCCTTCCCCCCTCCCCCCCACACCTCCCCTTCCCCCCCTCCCCCACCCCTCCCCTCTTCCCCCCCTCCCCTCCCTTATACCTGTCGTACTCCCTTCTCTTCCCTCTTCCTACCTGTATATAATCGTCTGTCTATACATCACGTGTTTCTCTCTGAATTACTACATCAAGCACGTTGTGTGTTATTAGCTCATGCCAACTTGGAACTGACAACTTGCTACAACGGCTGATTCTGTTCTGAAAGACAACATGGCTATGTCAGCTGGTCAACTCTCTGCAGCTACCAACCATATGCAACAGCTACACAACAATGTTTTTGTCCTCAAACAACTGACGACACCAATTATACTGCCTTAAGACCACTCACGACGCCATCACCAAGGCAGATCCATGTCCCAACCTCGGATGGAAAGACCAGATTGCCGTGATAGATAGACCAGATTGCCATGATAGACGGTAACCGTGATAGATAGACCAGATTGCCATGATAGACTGTAACCGTGATAGATAGACCAGATTGCCGTGATAGACTGTAACCGTGATAGATAGACCAGATTGCCGTGATAGACGGTAACCGTGATAGATAGACCAGATTGCCGTGATAGACGGTAAGCGTGATAGATAGACCAGATTGCCGTGATAGACTGTAACCGTGATAGATAGACCAGATTTCCGTGATAGACTGTAACCGTGATAGATAGACCAGATTGCCGTGATAGACTGTAACCGTGATAGATAGACCAGATTGCCGTGATAGACTGTAACCGTGATAGATAGACCAGATTGCCGTGATAGACCGTAACCGTGATAAATAGACAAGATTGCTGTGATAGACTGTAACCGTGATAGATAGACCAGATTTCCGTGATAGACTGTAACCGTGATAGATAGACCAGATTGCTGTGATAGACTGTAACCGTGATAAATAGACAAGATTGCTGTGATAGACTGTAACCGTGATAGATAGACCAGATTTCCGTGATAGACTGTAACCGTGATAGATAGACCAGATTGCCGTGATAGACTGTAACCGTGATAGATAGACCAGATTGCCGTGATAGACGGTAAGCGTGATAGATAGACCAGATTGCCGTGATAGACTGTAACCGTGATAGATAGACCAGATTTCCGTGATAGACTGTAACCGTGATAGATAGACCAGATTGCCGTGATAGACTGTAACCGTGATAGATAGACCAGATTGCCGTGATAGACTGTAACCGTGATAGATAGACCAGATTGCCGTGATAGACCGTAACCGTGATAAATAGACAAGATTGCTGTGATAGACTGTAACCGTGATAGATAGACCAGATTTCCGTGATAGACTGTAACCGTGATAGATAGACCAGATTGCCGTGATAGACTGTAACCGTGATAAATAGACAAGATTGCTGTGATAGACTGTAACCGTGATAGATAGACCAGATTTCCGTGATAGACTGTAACCGTGATAGATAGACCAGATTGCCGTGATAGACTGTAACCGTGATAGATAGACCAGATTGCCGTGATAGACTGTAACCGTGATAGATAGACCAGATTGCCGTGATAGACGGTAACCGTGATAGATAGACCAGATTGCCGTGATAGACGGCAACCGTGATAGATAGACCAGATTGCCATGATAGACTGTAACCGTGATAGATAGACCAGATTGCCGTGATAGACTGTAACCGTGATAGATAGACCAGATTGCCGTGATAGACTGTAACCGTGATAGATAGACCAGATTGCCGTGATAGACGGTAACCGTGATAGATAGACCAGATTGCCGTGATAGACTGTAACCGTGATAGATAGACCAGATTGCCATGATAGACTGTAACCGTGATAGATAGACCAGATTGCCGTGATAGACTGTAACCGTGATAGATAGACCAGATTGCCGTGATAGACTGTAACCGTGATAGATAGACCAGATTGCCGTGATAGACTGTAACCGTGATAGATAGACCAGATTGCCGTGATAGACTGTAACCGTGATAGATAGACCAGATTGCCGTGATAGACTGTAACCGTGATAGATAGACCAGATTGCCGTGATAGACTGTAACCGTGATAGATAGACCAGATTGCCGTGATAGACGGTAACCGTGATAGATAGATCAGATTGCCGTGATAGACTGTAACTGTGATAGATAGACCAGATTGCCGTGATCGACTGTAACCGTGATAGATAGACCAGATTGCCGTGATAGACTGTAACCGTGATAGATAGACCAGATTGCCGTGATAGACTGTAACCGTGATAGATAGACCAGATTGCCGTGATAGACTGTAACCGTGATAGATAGACCAGATTGCCGTGATAGACTGTAACCGTGATAGATAGACCAGATTGCCGTGATAGACTGTAACCGTGATAGATAGACCAGATTGCCATGATAGACCGTAACCGTGATAGATAGACCAGATTGCTGTGATAGACTGTAACCGTGATAGATAGACCAGATTGCCGTGATAGACTGTAACCTTGATAGATGGACCAGATTGCCGTGATAGATAGACCTTTTACATGAAAAAATGTATTTTATTACCTGGTATAATTGTTACTGCTCTAACTAATACTTTAATAGCTACAGTTAATTACACATTATTTGTGGGTTGGCTGTGGGGGAAGATTGGCCAAAGTATTTTTTACAAGTTCGCTCATCCACTCGATCACACTCCTCAAGGTGATGCTAGTAGGCCATAGGGGATGCAGTATATATGCGCTTAATTTTCAATTTTCGTGCAACAACAATGGGGGCAACTTAAAACTTAAATGGGTTTGTCGGAAATGTGTCACTGATTAAGAATATCCATGTCCCCACGCACAAGGGGTGCTCAAATTTATAACGAGCAGTTGATGAAAATGCATATTAACAAATAGTACATGAAGTGTATGATGGCTTCCTGGCTTTTTAATCAGATTGTTCAGTGAACATGTTATTGTCTGTTGGGCTTCATTAATTAATAACGTGCATTTATAATAATAATAATAACTAGCCGAAACCCGTGGAACATCCACGGAAGGGAGGATGTGGTGTATGGATAGAGTGTACCATTATGGATGGCATAGGGGATTTGCTTGTCCGAGTAAGAGTTAGGAAGAAAGATGAGAATGAAGCGTGCGTATATGAACAACGATCGCCGACACCGGCACAAATGCATGCTCTGGATTGTCCACTCAGTGGACGGCTTGCTGTCGCCTTCGACTGTCCAATCAGATGAGACAGCTGGCTTAACGTCCTCTGATGCGACGTCACACCTGCGAAGTATCAGGAGGCGGGAACCGAATCCAAAACAGAAGCTAAAGTAAAGACCATCGGAGATCTCCTGCGGCAGCGTTTCTAACCGATGTGGTAAAGTACAGTACGTACAGTAAAGGACATTCTCATTGATCCGTTGATTAACTATAACTGACCTGCGCCGCCCTGCTGTAGCTTGACATGTTAGCAGGTACTCTGACCTTTTTCACAACTTCAAATGGCGTTTCATAAAATCCTGCTGTGACTCGACATGCGCCGCACCATAATCATTGGCTCATAAAACCCTACACTGCTACAGAGGATTATACTACCACCGGAAGCCGGCACTTGGTTGTCCACAGAGGGAGGGAAGAAACACACCATGTGGAATGAAAAACAAAATGCTTTAAAATATTCAAGAAAGAAACATTTTCTTTCATTTAATATTCCGTAAGTATTTATTGTACGACTAACGATTGTCAAAATAAGAACCTGCTTTGGGCAATCGCACACTATACCGTCGAGGCCACTTTTACAGAATAAGAAGGAAATAATTAAATTAATGCTTTCCTATTTACATCGTTGAGTCAATACGTCAAAAAATCATTTTTTTAAACCTGTAATCACTGGTTGTAGGGAATGCAGATTTGACGATCAGCTGATTTATGTGTGTGTGTGGGTGTGTATTTTAGACTTGGACAATATAAGAAGGAAAATTGCTTTGCAATACATGCCCATTTGCAAGTTTCAGATCAATATCAGTAAGCAGTAAGCACGGCCCATTATTTAATGACACCACTCGACTGTCCAATCAGCGGACGGCTCGCATCGCCTTCGCCCAGCAGACGCCAATACGATGGCGTCGAAAGATGGCGTCGTATCGGCCGTTAATCGGATGCTTTTGGGCCCCAAAGTCGACTAATTCAGATTTTTCGAGTCTGGCTGTACGTGATAAACAAAGAGTGCGGTTCGTAGATCGTAAATCCATTAGTGCCGTGGGCATCGGGTCACTGGGTGCAGCGTAAAAGGGATAACAAAGTCGAGTCCTTACGGTATTATTATATAGATAATACTAAGAGTATTAATGAAAAAAAAATTATAGTTGATACCTACATCAAAATAACATGGTAATATTTGCAATAAATGTGCTGAAAAATGTCTTCCATAATACTACACACTGCACTGTATCTATGAGTCCAATCTGATCTGCCCATGTAATGTTATTAAACTTTTAAATAATAAAAGTCAGAAGTATTATTGTTTACAAAATTACTCCAACTTTGCAAATCATCGTATGATATAATCATGAGGCTTTAAATAACTTCTGACCACTTTTATCCCCCCCCCCCCAAAAAGAAAAAAATGTTGACAATAGACTGACTACTTTCAATACCTAAACACGAGTATCAACTGAAAGCCACAAATGAAATCTTAATCATCCATATTAGCCTTCATCTTCAGAGTCTGTGTCTTCATCAGCTAAAGGGAAGTATTAGCCTTGTTTTCACAACATTTGCATTTACAAAGTTCTCTGCATTCCATTCCAATTTCACTGCAGCATACTGGTTTTGCGGGTGTTTGCACTTCCAAATTTGGGTCATGCCGACACTTCCCTTTTTTGCAGGTATAGCTCATGAGTTCTAATACTGTATATCATCAGGAACTGCTGGAAGACTGCACCAATCAATCTGTAGTGTTGACACACCATCGCTTTCATGTAACGTCCACCCACATTCTCTTGGAGATGGGATTGCTGGCATCTGTTGCAAACTCTTTGCTATGGCAGTGTTGAACTCCAGCAGTGTTGAGTGTGCAATGCTATGCCCTAGTCCGTTGAGGAGACCAAGCACTTGTGCTGACCCTGTCAGATGGCGCACTGCAGTGGCAAAGGCATAATGCTTTGGCATCGGTTTTTTCCCTTTCTTTGCCAAACTGATGATATCTTGGGCGATTGACAGGAGTTTTTTTTCAGTGTCTGCTGTAACCGCAACATATTGCTCTTCTTCGGGGCTGTCTGAACCACCAACCACCCACGCTAGGAAGTTGAATAGTTGATATGGGACAAGGGTCTTAACTTTATCCAGCGTCAAGTCATCTGCCACAGGTGGCCATGGGACTGTGAGGTTCTTGTTGTCAATTGATAACTTCAATGTTAAGGCAGCATTGAATAACATTCGCAGACTGTTTGGCTGGGATCTATTGCTACCTCTTTCAATTGGTTCTGCATCATCTGTTGAACTTTTTGCAGAAGTAGTGTCAGTGTCATCAACAAGTTCCTGGGCTAGGTCTTCTGCACAAAGTCCTTCACTGAAGACGATGTCACTCATGCATCTATTGGCGGGCGTGACAAACACAAGTTGCGGGAATGTTCTTTGCAGACGTGTCTTTAAATTCCAGGTCCTATAAGGAGCATCTACATTTTCAACCTCTTTGATCGCGAGGATAAATATACGGTTTAATCTGAACAAAGTCAAGATTTCTTTATTTTGAATTAATCTTTTTTTCACCGTTTCTTCACTGAATACAATGAAAGCATTCATGTAGTCACTCTGAATGGGTGTCAAAGGCTTACTCGGCTTACTCAGGAACCTTGTGTAGGCTCTGTGACAGTCACGATGGTACTGCAACTCACGGGCTACCAAATATTCACCCTGTATCTGCTGTAGAAGTGGTGTCTTCCTTTTGCTTTGCAGCTTCCAGAAGCTGCCCACAACAAATAAGCTCACATTTGACTAACCTTACAATATAACTTTTACCAGTTATAGTATTACGTTTGTACTAGTTTGAGTGGCAAACTATGCACTCCTCTGGAAACATGTGACGTTTTCTCCACTCTCGTTGGCTGCCTTTGCCATCTGAACGATGCACACGCTTTTGGCTTGGCTGTCCTCTGTGTAAGTCACTTGGTTGGTTATCCAGTACGTTCATGTCTGTTCCTGTATTTGCATCGATGAAATGATAGAAGATGCAAAGACAACCAAAGATAATGCAATGAGATTGCTTATTTATTTAAAATGTAACATTACAATATTAGATAATAGATATTGTGTTGTAATTTTTTTATTTATCTCCAAACACCTCTTTGGTAGCTAGAATATAATATAAATGCCTTTTATTAGACAGGCATTTAGAAAGTCAACATTTTCCATAACTTTCTGGAAAACTGGATGAAATTAGATGAACTGGACTTTGTGTTGTGTAATATCTCCCAACAAATCTTTTCATTCTCTCCTTTGCTTACAATACAAGCCAGTTTGCTATAGGAGGGGCGGACATAAGTAATTTTTGCGCATTTGTGAGAGAGGGACCAGCGATGCCGGTTAAAACAACAGTATTTCCATGTTTGTTTATGTAGGATTTCTTTGTAACCGAGCGAATATTTCCTCACTTTTTTTTCCGAGAAATTTATACTTACAATATCATAAAAGTATATATAGCCTCACTATAGTGGCTACAAAGAGATATGAGGTGAATTTGAAGGAAACACTCATGGAATGCTGTTGTATGCACCTGCTTCACTGATCCCCAGTTAACAGATTTGCAAAAGTTCCCGTAGTCTATGTCCGCCCCCTCCAATAATGGCTTTAAGTTTAATATCAAATCATTGACATTTATAATTCCCTGAATAACCATGATTCCAAAATTACAGTAAAATTGTACTACTACAGCAAGTTGAACATGATACAAAGTCACTAACTTGGTCTTCCACCAAATTATCATCATCATTCACATGTCCATCATTCACATTTCTTAAGTAGATATACACAAAGAATTAAGTTAAGCACCCCCCCCGTTTTTTTACAACCTCGCACATTACAAGTTTGTTGTCGTCAAAACAGTGTAATATACCCATGATATTGCTATATTTTCTGGAGAAGTGATATTATGGTCACATAAAAACATAACAATCATGCCGTTTTCAATATTTTATTCTGAATAATTTAAGGTGAAATTTTTTGGGAATTTTAGGCATATTTTCACCTCAATTTAAGTATGGAGCTATAGGTCCATCACGGACAGTGTGGATGACGTTTATGTTTTCTAACGTACAGTCATTGTTCTGAGAAGACCTCTAGCGATCTTTGCGTCAATAACGTGTGTAGGACCCACGTGATCGGATCACTGACTCAACCAATCACTTTTTTTCACTTTGATCACTCAATTTCATCAATGGATAATTGCTAATGTCATACCAATCATTATTTGATCTCACATACCTTAGAATATATGCCAATGTATACATATACACAAAGAATATATATTAGGGGGTGCTTACCTTAATTCGTTGTGTAGGGGTGCTTAACTTAATTCTTTGTGTATATATATTATATATATATATATTGTTACAGACGCGGTTTTGGATGTTGGTTTACCGAGCGGTTTGGTATGACCGCGTCTGCACAGTTTACCCGATTATACTCGAACGTTGGCCGAGTCGCGCTACGCTAAATCAATTGAGGAAAGGACACAACGGCTGGATTAAATGACACGACACCAGGGGTACAGTTCTCAAGACCTCCGGAGGAGGTTATAATATTTCGGAACGTTAGATTACAAGGACAAGAGAGACAGCATAGGAAGGTAGGCACTTAATCACGGTCTTATAGTAACCCCGACAGACCACAGATAAACAGGACAAAACTGACTCACACAGGGATTGATGGCAAGGAAGGGCAGGTAGTCGAGGCTCAAGGTGCACCTTGGCTCGGGCAGAATCGACCCGGTCCGGTCCAGAGATGCGGGAGGTCTCTCTCAGCGCTAGGAGGTGACGTTCTTTCTCCAAGCTGGGGGCGCATCTGACGTCATGTCCGGTCAGTCGTCGCGTATATCCGGCGGGGAGTGACACGCCCTCGGCTTGTTAGCTCCGCCCCAGATGGAATCGGCCCGTTGCTTCTTATTGGGTGCGGGGGGTTACCGGGCTCCGCCCTTGACGAGGGGCCGACAGGCAGCCCCTTAGTGGTAACCCCGTCGGCGCACATGGGCTATGGCGGCTAACCGAGCTGGAGTGAGGACGCACACTCCCCGCGCGCTGTTGTTGTAGTTGTTGTTGTTGTTGTTTCATGGGGAAGATGGGAGGAGGTATGGGGAGGTCCTAAACTCACTACTGGTGCCATACAATCACATTCTGGTGCAACGAAGAGTCAGAATTAATGGAAACAAGTCCTTAACTGACATAGACTAAGAATAACTAGCAAGATGTCCGAAAGTTGTCTACGTGAGATGCGGTGGACCTGGGCACGACATTTAATGGGGGGGAAAAGGGGAAGGTCGGTTCTACAGAGTGTTGTTTACAGACAATGGGACTAGGGAATGGGGGATTGGGGATAGTTGGGGAGTATTGGGGAAATAGGGGAATATTTACAAGCGGATATGGAGGCCAAATCCCATATCCGCAACATTGCACCCTTCTCTACCCTCGGGGCGTCCCGACCCGATAAATTTTTACCTACTTTAGTGTGGCACTCAGATGTAGTTCCCTCTACTATTAACTCTACCCTGAGTGCGACAGTTTTACAGATATTCACAAATGAGTAAATATGTCCCCCTGCGACGTTGCACCCTTCTCCTCACAGAAACACACCCACAGGATAACCGAATCGCGGAAAGAATTCTCAAACTAAACATACAGCCGGTAGGGAGCATTATTTACATAAGACTACACTGATATTTACACTACGATCCAGGACCTGTTTTTGGAGGAACACATGCAGATGTTATGCATAGAGAGAGCACGCATGCCAGCATCGATACACCAACCCACGAGTGCTCTGTGGCCTTACGGCCTTTAATAATGTGCAGAGCACCCCATCCAAGCACCAAAAGCACCACCCCATCACACAGTCAGCACCATCCGGTGCACCAATAAAATGTTTATAGTCACCGGTGGTGTCGCAGCCGGCCGATGCTCTGCCGCTGGTCTTGCCTTCGTGTGGTGCACTTGGCCTTCTTGCTTCTTTCGAAATAAAGAAAGGCGCCAACCGCGTCCATTTCTTTATTGTGGCCGTCAGGGGGCGAACTATTAGTGGTTCACCTGTTTGGCATAGGTGCCACGTTGACCCAGAGGTCCATCAATGGGTGGTGCTTGGCCGCAAAAGAACTGCGGTCCATGGTGGGCGGCCACAAAAATTGCGGTCCATATGGTGTATCGATCCCGGCAGCAAGCAGCGAAAGTGCAGGCCCACAACTGCAGAGCCAGCACCTCTCTCTGCTCTCTCTCTCTCTGCCCCGAAGCCAGATCCTCGGAGGTGGGAGACAAAAGAAGAGACGAGTGAGTAAGGTGGTAAGGGCACAAAAGTGCACGCAATGTAAGGTAATGCACACTGGGGGCACATGGGAACCAGGTGAGACAGGTACGTTCCTACCGTACGCCCCTGCCCCCCCCCCACCAGGTAACCTACATGGCCCCTCCCTTACCCCTTACTGTATCCACAAAACACAACACTACCCATAAACATCTACTTTACAAATCAACAAACGTCCCTACTGTCTTCCCCGTTCCTCCCATAAACCAAATTCGTCTTCTCTCCCTCCTAACCAATCAAATTTGCCATTTTCAACTTTCATCAGAATTTGCCATCTCCAACTCAACATCATAATTTGTCATCACCAATTCATCATCAGTCCCTCCTAAGGAGGGAGAGATGGAATCACCCCAATGTCTCATCCACGTCGTGATGCGTCTCACAAATCCACACAGCAATTCTCATTTCCTGCACACAGAACAAAGAAAACACAGGTGTGGAGTCATCATCATCACCACAGGTAAGTGGCTGCGTATGGTGCGACAGGTCCATCAATCCTAACTATTTCCTAAATGACTTTAACAACTTTACATTACCCGGGTTCTTTCCCTGCCAAACCATTGGCCCTCTTACACTATGGGTTCTAAAAAACAATTCCCATTGACCAAACTGTGGTGCTTTTCAATTTGGGGTCTCACTCCCCCGATTCATCTATCGGTGCCCTCGCACAATTTCTGGGCCGCGACGTGTAGCTCTCCCAGCAGGTCTACCCACCTGCACACCCCCACCACTGCAGTTGCCTCCGAGCTTACCTGCTCCTTACCCTAACCTAACTACCTGGGGAAGGCCCTCTGGCGCTCTCCCCACTCGGTGCCCTCTCTGGCACTGGGCTACCCGGGTCCGTCCTCCGGATCCTCGGGCCCCATCCACAACTACCGGCTCCCAGAGCCCACCTGCGGCCTCACCTGGCCGACATCCTCACAGTGGTGGAGTGCCCAACCAACTACACACACTAACAGGCTACACGCCCAGCCATTTCCACAACACTAATGCACCCATCCACAATACCATTCTGCAACCGCACCACAAATGCCAATATCCAACCACAATTTACCTATACCCTCTACCTAACACTTACACTACCCGCCCCGGGTACTCGTGAAAGGGGTCCACTCTTCCCCCATCCACACCTTCGCACCATGCACACCACTCCGTACCACTTACTCCAACTCTCTCCACACCACTCATTCTCTGCTCCATATATTCCACACACCTGTACTTGCACACCTGTGCTCTCACACCTGGTGCCACCTGCACCCTTCTCTCCCCAAGCGCATTCGCGCTGATCCACAACACTCACTACTCATACACTGCTCCACTCACCTGTTCAGTTGCACACCTGTGCAATCACACCTGTTCCATCCTCACCTGTTCAATCTTCACACACACGGCATCATCTCAGCTAACTACTCCCTTCTGAAACTTGCGCTTCCCAGTCGTCCCTTTAAACTATTGCGCTCCCTCGTCATTATAATCCACACTAATCTACCTGCGTCCCCACTACAGGTATCAGTCACTAACTAACCTTAACGTTACCTAATGTCATCTTCTAGGGCCCTAACAATATAATCTAACCCACCCGGGCTAGTTTTCACTGCCATAAACCCCATAATCTATAGCTCCTTTGCCCCCCCTTGGGAAGGGTGGCAGGGATGCCACCCTTACCCACCGGGCCCATCGCTCACTACCAATTTTGCACATCAAATTTCAACAAATCAAAAATTTGCCAATCACTACCCATCATCTGCCAATCATTACTGCCACTCCTTTGCCAATCATCAAATTTTGTTTTTCTCTAATTTTGGGGCCAAAACACTAACCTCATCACACAGTCTATTCACTAATGCCTCTCGGTGCGCCAATTCCTATCCAAAGCCCGGCTTCGTAAAGCCAAGCCATGAATGCGGGTTGTTTGGTGCCAGCGGCTGGACACGTCCCGCATTCGTTGCAGGGAAGGAGGTTTACCCGGGCCGAGAGCCCACGCACCATCTCGGCGTGGAGCCATCCAATGTCCCAATCTCGACCTGCCGGCACGTCTCAACAAAACGTGGTCGCCATGACGACCATTCCTATCCAGCTGCCCGCTCCACCTAGTGGAGCCTGGACGCGGCCGTTCCACGCGAGGCCCGGCACGCACCGAGGGCCCGATTCGGCTAAAAGTCGCTCTAACCTCTAACCCGGTTACCTTCGATGCCTCACCTGCATGCTTACACCCCGCAGCCCGTTCCTTGCTCACACATCCAGCCGTTCCCATGCTCCTCGTACCTTTCCTTACACACCCAGGTACCCTCATTCCACTCACAGCCTTGGTCACACACCTGACCACCGAACACTTTGGCACACATTCGTTGGTCGCACACCTCACCAACACACCTCTTCGCGCCCCTTCCTCGGTCACCTCCTCTGTGACAATCACAGGTGTGCCCTCACTCGCACACCCAACCACGTGCCTCACTACCAATTCCAGCGTGCATTCCCACTCATGCTCTACCATTCCAGGTGTGCTTCCTTTCTCACCTGTCGCAACCAACTCACACTCCGTGTCACTCTTACTACTCTCACCCTTACTCTTGACAGCGCACTCTTTCCTCATGCACCCGTCCATTACACACCTTTCTCGCGCACACTCTCCCGTTACACCCTCTGTAACACTCACCACAGGTGTACACTCTTCCTTGCCTTTGACAGCGCACTCTTTCCCCATGCACCTGTCCGTCACACACCTTTCTCGCACACACTCTTGCGCACACTCTCCCGTCACACCCTCTGTAACACTTACCACACCGCGCTTCCATGTGCTCCCTCGCACACGCGCTACGACCGACTCACTCTCGCCAGCACCCTCACTCCTTGGCACGCACTTTTTCCTCACACACCCCAGAGTCGGACTTTCTCGCACACCTCCTTTTTCGCACACCAGACCTGTCGCACACTTCACCAACGGCCTCTCACGAACACCCGGGTCCATCTCGACCCCCAAGCTTCTTAAATCCCCTGGCGCATCATACGCACGACCATATTGGTCACCACTTACACCGGGTCCTCTTCCTCTTCGCTTCTCCTCCATCACCTGCGAATCCCTCATCCGGTTAATGAGCACATCATTACGATCCGAACACAGACTTTGGACCAATTCTTTTATCTCCTCTTTTATCTCTTTCTTATCCCCTCTCCGTCGCTTCTTAATTTCGCTCACCCCTTCTTCCACTTCTTCTAATTTCTGCTTCACCTCTTTTATTCCCCGGTACGTCTCCTCAAGCTCGTCCTCCAAGGCTACCTTGACCGTTTCCATGTGCGTCCTCACCTGCCGGTCCTTCGTCTCCATTACCTCTATCACCTCGTCCAACCTCGTTGTCAATCCCTCACGTACCATCTGACATTCCCTCTTCGTCGCTACCAAGTCATTTTTTAGGTCATTTTGTGTCGCTTTTAACCCTCCTATTACCGCAGTGTTCCTCTGTACCTGCTCCACTAACTCAGTCTGTCCCACCGTCAGCTGTTCCACCTCCTGCGTCAGGTCCTCTATGCCCCCTTGCAATTTTACAGTCCCCTTTCTCACCTCCTTCTCCATGTGCTCCTTACTGTGCCTCACCTCCTCGCGCACTCCTCCGACCTCCTCACTCACTCCTCTTCTGATCTCCTCTCCCATCACTTGCATCTCCTGCCCAGATGCCACCCTCACCTGCTCCATTTCCTCCCTGTGAGCATCCAGTTTGGTTTCTACCCCCATTCTGACCCCCTCTATCTGCTGCCCCATTTGTTTAACTTCCCTTTCCGCTTGGTCCCTCATGTCCCTCAATTTGCCTTCCATCCTGTTTTCTAACCCCTCTAACCCATTTTTCACTCCCTCTATCTGATTCTCCTGGGCAGCCATTCTATTTTCCACCCCCATTAACCCATGTTTCACCCTTCTATCCCATTGTCTAACCCCTCTAATTTCTTGTCTAATCCCTCACCGGTACCCCTCGCTTCGTCCCTCATTACCCCCATTTGGCCCTCTAATCGCTCACTATCAGCCCTCATTTGCTCACTCTGAGCATCCATCCGATTCCCCATTACCCCCATTTGGTTTCCCAAGTCACTCCTCAGGTCTTCACTTGTCTGGACCATGAGCGCCTTTATTTGTTTCATAAATAGGCCCCAATCCATCGGCGGCGCTGCTACGGTCACGGGTGCGGCTAAATTTGGCGCCACAATAACCATGTGTGCGAGGCCGCCATTTTGTGCGTCTGCTACCCTTACTGCTTCGCTCTCCTCTTGTCCCTCATTTTGGTCCTGGATCGACCCTGCCTCCCTCTCCTCTACCGGAACCCAGCCGTCTTGGTCTGCCATAGCGCGACTTTCAAAATTCAGGTTTTTTTTTTTTTTTTTTGTAAAACACAATTAAATTTCGCCGTTATAATTTCGAGCGCGGGAAACGCGCTCCGGATCGAATTCCACTTCCCGACACCAAAATGTTACCCTAATGGTACAATTGGTGTTCCAAAATTTGGGCCTAACTGAATTTAGTCCCAGGTCCGAATCCAACTCCTCGACACCAAATGTTACAGACGCGGTTTTGGATGTTGGTTTACCGAGCGGTTTGGTATGACCGCGTCTGCACAGTTTACCCGATTATACTCGAACGTTGGCCGAGTCGCGCTACGCTAAATCAATTGAGGAAAGGACACAACGGCTGGATTAAATGACACAACACCAGGGGTACAGTTCTCAAGACCTCCGGAGGAGGTTATAATATTTCGGAACGTTAGATTACAAGGACAAGAGAGACAGCATAGGAAGGTAGGCACTTAATCACGGTCTTATAGTAACCCCGACAGACCACAGATAAACAGGACAAAACTGACTCACACAGGGATTGATGGCAAGGAAGGGCAGGTAGTCGAGGCTCAAGGTGCACCTTGGCTCAGGGGCAGAATCGACCCGGTCCGGTCCAGAGATGCGGGAGGTCTCTCTCAGCGCTAGGAGGTGACGTTCTTTCTCCAAGCTGGGGGCGCATCTGACGTCATGTCCGGTCAGTCGTCGCGTATATCCGGCGGGGAGTGACACGCCCTCGGCTCGTTAGCTCCACCCCAGATGGAATCGGCCCGTTGCTTCTTATTGGGTGCGGGGGGTTACCGGGCTCCGCCCTTGACGAGGGGCCGACAGGCAGCCCCTTCGTGGTAACCCCGTCGGCGCACATGGGCTATGGCAGCTAACCGAGCCGGAGTGAGGACGCACACTCCCCGCGCGCTGTTGTTGTAGTTGTTGTTGTTGTTGTTTCATGGGGAGGATGGGAGGAGGTATGGGGAGGTCCTAAACTCACTACTGGTGCCATACAATCACATTCTGGTGCAACGAAGAGTCAGAATTAATGGAAACGAGTCCTTAACTGACATAGACTAAGAATAACTAGCAAGATGTCCGAAAGTTGTCTACGTGAGATGCGGTGGACCTGGGCACAACATTTAATGGGGGGGGGGGGGGGGGAAAGGGGAAGGTCGGTTCTACAGAGTGTTGTTTACAGACAATGGGACTAGGGAATGGGGGATTGGGGATAGTTGGGGAGTATTGGGGAAATAGGGGAATATTTACAAGCGGATATGGAGGCCAAATCCCATATCCGCAACAATATATATTCACATGTCCAATCTAACGTTACATAAGTTAATTTTAAAGTCATTCTCAATGCATGGTGCATGAGTTTACACATACCTTGTCCTGAAGAAGTAGATTTCTTTGCAAATGACTTCTCTTTTCTTCTGATTTTACTGATGTCACAGAAGCGCTTGTAGCAATAATTGTAGTGGTAGCCGATGTTACTCGACGGCGAGGGCTGAGCAGCAATGCATGTAGCAGTATCGTGAAAATCAATACCAAGCTTTGTTGCACTCTCGGTAACTATATCACTCTCTTTGCAGTCGTAATTCACCCATTTGCTAGCGAAATCGACAAATCGTTTCCATGATTCATTGTTGAACACGATGAAGTTACTTTTTGTTGTAGAATCTACGTGTGTAACGCAAAATTTTGAAGAAAATGTACGATCCGCCGTAGAACTGCATTCCATGGGCGCCGCCATCTTTGGTTCGCAGTGCAATGGCACGGCGACCGTGATTGGATTATTCTGGGAAACTGCGTCATGAATTTCACTGAGCGTCAAATACGGTAACGCTGATTGGCCTATTTCATCACGTGCATCGACTGGTCAGCAAAATTTAATGTGACATTATTTACCGAAATTATTCGATTTTTACGCTTTTATGAGCAATTTTGGGGATTGGGGACACACATTTTCTGAATGCTTATAATATTTTTGGAATTATTCATCAAGAATAAAGTTGCCCCCAGTAATGTTGCACGAAACAGAGAGTTAGGTACGGACGTATTGTGGTCTATAGCAGTTGGGGTAACCAGCTAGGCAACCATCCAAGGGTTGGCACACCCTCCTTGTGAAGAACCAATCAGACAGTTTACAATTAGGCCAAAAAATGAACTCAGATGAAACAACTCAAAGATAAGTGCACCACCTCTACACTACCCTACCAGACTCATGCTTGATAATGAGAGAACACCAGTTCCACTGTTAGTGGATCTTACATTATGCCGACTTAGATGGAAACACCATTGAAAGGAGACTCAGAATGAGAGAACTTTTAGAAGTGAAAAGACAGCAAATCTACCAATGCTGCTTTCTCTAAATAATGATTTATTACATGCTTATAGAGAAGTAAGTGATAAAATTTTCGATTTTCAATATGAAAAAGCTTTAATCCTTTTCTTTGACATCCAAAATGCAAGAGGGGATGATAAAGTCAAAATGAGCTGTTTTTATTCAAAAGAACGAATGGAACATTCAAACCCATTCAAAAGTTGTCTAACGAGTTTGCCAAGGTTATTGAAAAAATAAAATACACTTCTGAGGCCTTGCCATCCATCACTTTTGAGTGCAACTACAATAGGCTGCAAATGTATTGAACAGTGATAGCTGGTCCACTCTATTTACTATAAGGCACTTAATAGTCATCTATAAATATTATTAATATTAATAAATACTGAAAGAAATAGTCATCTTCAATTTCACAACCATTTTCTTTTTGTGCTCAAACTTCATCGAAGAGGCCTTGAGGGACCACTCACTCCACATGGTATTTCAAAATTGCTGAAATCACCAGTAAATAATGTAGGAATACGCATTCGGCGACTTTACATTTTGAAAATATAGAATCATAAATTTGTTAGATTAGGATGATCAGCACGAACTGGAGTAAGCACTTCATGCCAGGTATGGCTCCCAAGTCTACAACCTCATGACAATTTTGCTCTTGTTGTCAATCTTGCTACCATTTAATATTCACCATATTTTTCCTTGGAATTGTGAGATAATGAAACCACTGGAAGCCTTCGGGGTGTGATATAATCAGATCCCAGAAGTATGGTAAAGCTGTCGGGCTTAGCGGCCATGGGTCTTCCGCAAAATGTGGCTACAAATGTGATGTGGATAATAGTGCACAGATGCACTGCCCTTTGGCACAAAGTGAGAGGAGAACACAGAGAAAAAGTAGTCATGAAAATGAACTCAATAAGGAAGGATAAGTGATGTTATAGCATGTGCAACTGCAATGGACCTGAATGGTTGTTCAAATACAGATTTTAGATGTCGCCCGGAAATCATCCCTTCACATTTACAGACAATACAATGGGTGCACATGTGTCTGGTTGATGCAGCGACTCCACCAATTTTTGAAAGATAATTTACTTTCAAAAATAATTATTATTTCTTGAAGCAATTGAATATTTGAGTATAATAGAGGAGTAGTGACGATAATAGTCTGATCTGGTCTTCTGCTGTAGGCGACATTTCAATCAGAACTTTATCATGAAGTCATTGTGTGTTGTAGAACAGGAAGTACCATACCTTGAGGCAAAGTAGTAGTAATAGTAATTCGATTTGCAAGCAACTGTTACGTGGAAGGGTGGGGGGTGGGGGTCCATACATAGGTTGTCGTAAGAATATCAAGGACCATGTGATCGAGTAGGTTAGATTTCCCCTGTAACAGCTATTCGTCTAGAAGGTAAGTCGTCTTGGAAAACGTACACAAATGAGGCAGTGAGTGCTCATTTTAAGACTGTATAGAGCAAGATTGTGTCATGTAAAACCTCCTGTTTTCAGGCATGGTCAGATAAGGACTTGTGGGAACAAAAGGCACCGAAAGCACCATGTCCTTTAAAGGAACTAACGTTATGAACTATTTCGCTGGCGCACCGCAAACCATAGTGGCCAAGTCAGCTGTAGATACCTGGAGAGAGACAGAAGTCCTTTTTTTCTGGACGGCCCAGAACATAGCACCTCCAAAAAACGGCACACAGCCAAATCATGGGACCAGCTGCTGGTCAATACAGTCCCAGAGTTTATGAGGGCTGTGGCCA
The DNA here is from genome assembly GCF_964187855.1 of Myxine glutinosa. Taxonomy (NCBI): domain Eukaryota; kingdom Metazoa; phylum Chordata; class Myxini; order Myxiniformes; family Myxinidae; genus Myxine; species Myxine glutinosa. The sequence goes on along the minus strand of NC_136264.1, from coordinate 139,676,912 downwards.
CACTAACTCTCTCCAGTTGAGCTATGTATGACCTGAGAGGAAGACACATCATCCCCTATGCTTATTATCTGTCATATTTTTGTCAGCATTCATCCTTGCCTCTACCGCCCTGAGCTACACTTTATCAGCCAAATCAGCCTGCACAACCATAGCGACTTGCATGCCACCAGCTTTGTTTCTGCTCAAGCCCTTGCCTGCCCCTTTGTTTCATGTGTGAGTCTGGTATTTTGGTGCCATAGTGGGTTAGGCCTTATTTATTTTTATTGTGCGTAGCAAGGATACCTGGTATTGCCCAGTGCTGTTCTAATCCTGTTGACATTTTAAAGAAATCAAATTTCGTTTGTTTTCTATATTTTTGTGGTGGCCTAAATCACTTCCCTACACCCACTAAGGAATGGGGTTGAGGATCATTTAACATTACCTTTCACATAACTTCAAAGGCATAGGCACAAGAGAGATTCTTTTTTTAAACATCCAACTTTTTTTTCAATATATGTTTTTGCCATGAACTCTCCCCAGGGAAAAAATATTTTGTGTGCAAAAAAATTCTGTGGCCACGTTCGAGCTTTTGCACCGAGAGTGAGATGCACAGGAATCGTTAACGACATATCATTAGGAATGGAAAAAAGCAACAACTCCCAGGCCCTACAAATGTGATTTGAATGCGATGTGATGAAGAAAAGTGCAAACATTAGGCTGATGTGCCCAGCAATGGTCTGTAGCAATGTGCACTTTATAATAATGGATGTTGCAATGACAGTGATGGTCAGGCCTGCTTGATGTTGCCCAAAGATCTGCAATCACCAATAAATTATATTCCACAAACTTTGGATACGTCCACCAATTGCTTGATGGTTAGCGCTTGAGTAAATGATATTTATTTTTCTTCTGAGCCTGGTTCAGTTTCTAGAAGCTGAGAATCTAAATCCTTAAAACTACTGTCTTCAGTTAGATATGATCCCACAACCTTCTAAGATGCGAGTGCTGGGTCCTCACTGCTAGACGACCATACCTTACCAGATTTGTTTTTGTCGAGATCCACAATCAAATATTAATATTAAATAATTTCATAAAAGTTGTTGCTGCAAAAATTGTAACATCTTTATGATTGCATTACTATTTTAGGAACAATTAAGGATAGCAACACTGTACTTGTAGCAATAATAATTTATTTATTTTGAGGTGTAAAGATGACCTTGATGATATTTTAATTGCATAAACCACTTTTGTGTTTGTATGCATAAAATCCGATGGCACAAACATGTGTTTAATCATACTATTTAAGTGTCCGCTCGATGTCTGCATCAAGCCCGGGCCACTACAACAAACTCCGGGCTAAACTATTTGTTTTGACCATACCCAAATGACCCTCATGCAACTCATTGAGACAGTGCGGACGTAAACCAGCAGAATGACCACCCTCATGCCCCACATTACACAACCTTGAGCTAAAGACAGCTCGGACACCCGTGATACATATGGAGCATATTCTGACGTCGAGGGCAACTCACGCCAAGAACCTGACAAAACAACGTGCGCAACATGTGACAGCACAGGATCACGACGAATGTCAGCGGCCACTTCCCGCTGTGATTACCGGACCAGATTAAATCTGTTCCGACATGAACACCTCGGCCTCATCCGCAGGTTTGGCACCGGCCTTTGTATACGGCAATCGAGACAGGCCATCACAGTTAGCGTGCCGTTCGGAATCACGAAATTTGATTTCATAGTCGTACGCACTGAGGACAAGACAGCATATCTGTAGCCGAGCAGCGGTAGTGACTGGAATACCTTTCTGAGGATTAAACAAGACTGAAGCGGTTGATGATCAATTTGTAGGAGAAATGGTGACCTATCAAGTACTGACGAAATTTCAACACGCCCCATACCAAACTCAGCGCTTCACGCTCAATCTGAGCATACAGTCACGTGAAAAAGTACGTACACCCCATGTAAAGTTTTGACTTTTTCAACATATTTCAACATACAGCTATTTGATCTTCATTTCAACAATATTGATAGATAAAGGTGATATAATATAACAAATATCATGAAACATTTACATTTTGTAGTCCATTGTATAATTTAAATAATCATAAATGCAAATTTCGCATGTGGAAAAAGTAAGTACACCCTTGGCTCTAATAGGTGGTATTGCCCCCTTTGGCAGAAACGACCTCAAGTCGGCGTTTCTTATAACTGTCTACCAGTCTCTGACATCGACTGGGAGAAATGTTTTTCCCACTCCTCCATGCAGAATTCTTTCAGCTGTGCGATGTTTGAGGGGTTTCTTGCATGCACAGGTCGTTTCAAATCCCCCCACAACATCTCGATGGGATTTAGATCTGGGATTTGACTTGGCCATTCCAGAACCCTCCATTTCTTTCTTTTCAGCCATTCCTTGGTGGATTTACTGGTATGTTTAGGGTCATTGTCATGTTGCAAAGTCCACCTTCGGTTGAGCTTCAACTTTCCGACAGATGGCCTCACATTATCCTCAAGCACCCTCTGGTACAATGAAGAATTCATAGTGGATTCTATGATGGTGAGCTGCCCAGGCCCTGATGCAGCAAAGCTGCCCCAAACCATAATATTTCCACCACCATGCTTTACAGTTGGTATCAGGTTCTTGTGGTCAAATGCTGTCTTTGGTTTTCGCCAAACATGTCTTCTGGTACTGTGGCCAAAGAGCTCTACCTTTGACTCATCTGTCCAGAGCACATTGTTCCAGAATTGCTGGTCTTTGCCGAGGTGTTCATTGGCACACTTTAGTCTTGCCCTGATGTTCTTTCTGGACAGCAAAGGTTTCCTCCTGGCACACCTCCCATGTAGATCAAATTTATGCAGCCTCTTTCTAATGGTAGACTCGTGCACTTTGACATCAACAGTGGCAAGACCTACCTGTAGGTCCCGTGATGACATTCTGGGGTTCTTAGAGACTTCTTTCAGCATCTTGCGGTCTGCTCTCGGGCTGAACTTGCTGGGGCGGCCTGGCCCGAACAAGTTGGCAGTTGTTTGGAATCTTCTCCACTTGTAGATGATCTTCCGGACAGTCGAATGATTGATTTCAAATTGTTTGGAGATCTTTTTAAATCCATTCCCAGACTCGTAGGGATCTATAACCTTCTTTCTGAAGGCCTCAGAGAGCTCTTTTGATCTCAGCATGGTGACGCCGCACACTTCAACAACAAAGAGCAAACCAAACGAAATGTCTGAGGTTTAAATAAGACAGGTTCCTCCAAGATCCTCTCTAACGATGTTCTAATCATTTGCACCTGAGCTGGTGCACCTGATTCTAATTTTAGGTATTTGAAGTAGTGATAATTGTCAGGGTGTACGAACTTTATCCACATGCGAAATTTGCATGTATGTTTATTTAAATTATACAATGGACTACAAAATGTAAATGTTTCATGATATTTGTTATATTATATCACCTTTATCTATCAATATTGTTGAAATGAAGATCAAATAGCTGTATGTTGAAATATGTTGAAAAAGTCAAAACTTTACATGGGGTGTGTAGTGAAATCGTATTCGTACTGAACCCGGGGTGATGCTCGCTGCTCGTTGACACTGCTAGGGGCGTGACTATAAGACCCGCTGCTGCGGACGGTGCTCCGAGACTTCTCCTGTGACACGTTACATCTGGTAGACTCGCCAACGGTATGCCAGCATAGAATATTCAGCTTGCTTGCATTGAATGTTATGAATGGTCCCATGTGATGCCACATCGTATACTTATTGCATTTCCTGCATTACAGGATGATGTCATGATCTAAATGGAATTAAACCACAAGTTGGACTAAAGTTGTGTGGACCTGATTGGTTTTCCACAACACTTAATTCCATTTATATCTACCGACATGGCTGGCAACAAGACGCTGGCGGTTGCCGTATTCTGCACTGACCCGCAAGCCCCGGATGGTGGCTTGCAACTGAAGCACTGGCTCAGAACATTGGAGAATCATTTCGAGGAGCCTGAGACCGCGCCGACGGCTGCCGCAAAGCTAGCAACGCTTCATTCAAAAATCGACTACAAGGTGTACAATTCCATCGCTCAATTCGTGACGTATGACCTCTCGATCGCGGAGCTCAAACGGCTGTACATAAAGGAAAAAAGCCCGGTGTATGCATGATATTTGCTGCTAACGCGACGTCAGCAACCCAACGAGGCGATGGACCACTACGCCCAGGAGCTCCGACAGCTCTTGCTGGACAGCATCAAGGAGCCACGGACTCCCGCGCAGTCTCAGGATGATCTTCTTTTAGATGCCTTTATTGCAGGGGTCTCCTCCCAGGAACTAAGGCTCAAGCTCCTAGAGAAGACCGACCTGACCTTCGCTACGGCACTCGAGCAAGGGAAAGTATACACCGAAGCACAGATGCAATCGAACACCTATGATCGCACGCGCCTCTTGGCGGGCACTACACTACACGCCCGGCCGGAGAGTGCTACCGCCGAGGACGCGGACCTGCTCGAGGAACTCCGGGATGCTCCGGAGGAAGACCCAGTCCTGACGGCTGCCGCTACGGCCAGACCCAAGGCCTTACGCGGGGCCGCATGCTTTTTCTGTGGCGGGCCACGTCATGCCCGGCCCGTGTGTCCGGCACGAGACGCTATATGCCATTTGTGCTCGCAAAAGGGACATTACGCGAAAGTGTGCAGGAAAACGGCATGCGGCTCGCGGCTCATTGAATCGCGCGGTCGCGGTCGCGCGGTCGCGGCGACCTTGAATGGGCTCATTGCGGAGCCTGCGAGCCGAGCCCGAAACCCGGCACCTTACCCGTCTTCGAAAGGGAGGGCCCCTCTCTGCGGGCCCCTGGGCGCTCAGACGTCCTTGGTGGGCGTCACCGGACAGCCACCACAGTCTCATCCTCAATCGGGCACGAAGTACGTGTCCTTGACCAAACTCCGGGCCACGCAAGGGGCTTTGAAGCCTCGCCAAGCCCCAGCGGAACATTCTCCTCGTGTCGTCCACGAGCTAACGGTGGCCCTCACCCCGGAAAAGGCGATTTCGAATACTACGGAGGCCTTTTCCTGCCAAAAGTGTCAAAAGGCGTTTTCAAATACTACGGAGGCCTTTTCCCGTTAGAATTGTCAGATTTTGAATCGCGAAACACCGGAATGCTTGGGAAAGCCCTCTGATGGCATTAATGGATTCCCCATGGACAACGCATACTCCGGCCACGACCGCAAAACTGCTGCTGGCATAGGATCCACCCGCGAGGCTTGTCCGACCCATTCGGGGGGTTCAGTCCCACTCCCAGCAGCCTCGTCTGGCCTGGCTCAAGCCCTTATTCCCCTCATGGTCGAAAGCCATTGTGTTCGGGCCTTGGTGGATACATGGTCTACGGATAGTTTTATCGACCAGCGACTTGTGCTCAGGCATGGATGGCGGATCTGGAGGCCTACGAGACGGATCTTCATGGCTTCCCAGGGGCTTCGACTCAGCACGAAGGGGGAATGCCGATTGAAACTCGTGCTAAAGGGACGGGTTTTTCCTGATGTACACCTTATGGTTTTACCCGCTTTATGTGCTGATATTCTGTTAGGACACGATTTTCTTAAACTGCATGGACGTCTGGTAATGGAGTTTGGTGGGCCTGACACGCTTGTTGTGGGGGCGGACGACGCGCTTGCGGTGTGCGCCCTAGCGAAAATGGACATCCAGCCGCTTTCGCTGTTCCCCAATCTAACCTCCGACTGTACCCCTGTCGCGGTGAAATCACGGCGCTACTCTCGCGCAGACATGCAATTCATTGCGGACGAAATGGCTCAGCTCTTGAAAGACGGCATCATAGAACCGAGCAGGTCGCCGTGGCGTGCCCAGGTCTTGGTGGTGCGCAGCGAGGCCCACCGCAGACGCATGGTAATCGACTATTCCCAAATGATTAACCGCTTTACACAGCTGGATGCCTACCCCCTTCCGGGTATGGACGCGCTGGTGCAACAGGTGTCCCAGTATTCGGTCTATAGCACTCTCGATCTCCGTAGTGCGTACCACCAGATCCCTATCTCTAGGGCGGATCGTATCTATACCGCTTTTGAGTCGGGGCAGTGGTTGTACCAATTTACGCGATTGCCTTTTGGGGTAACGAACGGGGTGCGCTTGTTTCCAGAGGGCCATGGATGACCTCATTGCGTGGGAGCACTTAACCGATGTTTTCGTCTACCTCGATAATCTTACAGTTTGTGGATATGACCAAGGGCACCATGATGCTAATCTGAAGCGCTTCCTTGAGGTCGCGCAGAGGTATCACTTAACTATGAACGAGGATAAGTGCCAATACTCCCTACGCACGATAGATCTTCTGGGGTACACCGTGACCCATGGCTCTGTCGCTCCGGATAAGGAGCATCTGCGACCTTTGCTCGACATGGCCCCTCCCTGTGATCGGGCGTCCCTGAAGCGCGCCCTCGGGCTATTCGCCCATTACTCCAAATGGGTGCAAAATTTCTCCGCGAAACTTCGCCCCCTCATGGCCTGCGACACCTTCCCACTGAGTCCGGCCGCATTGGCGGCCTTTGAAGGCCTTAAGGCCGACATCGCCCGAGCCGCCGTGGCGACAATCGATGAGAGCGGATCTTTCGTCCTCGAGAGTGACGCCTCGGATCAGGCCATCGCGGCGACCCTCTCCCAAGGGGGGCGTCCCGTGGCTTTCTTTTCACGGACTCTTACCACCGCTGAGCGGAGACACTCGTCCGTCGAAAAGGAAGCGTATGCGATCGTCGAGTCTATTCGGCGATGGCGCCCGTACTTACTCGGGCGGTGCTTCCAAATCATCACGGACCAGCAAAGCGCGGCGTTCATGTATGACACCTTCCACGCCCAGCGCATTAAGAATGAGAAAATCACTCGCTGGCGTATCGAACTCGCCGACTTCTGTTACACCATCAAATATCGCCCGGGGAAGGATAACCGGGCCGCCGATGCCTTATCACGACCGGCTACATGCGCGGGTATCACCTCTTTGGAGGGCCTACGTGTGCTGCATGCCACTGCGGGCCATCCCGGCGTAACACGTTTCGCTCATTTTGTGCGGCGTGGCAATCTCCCATACTCGATTGACGATATCCACCGTATCTGTTGCGACTGCGCTATCTGCGCGGAAATCAAACCGCGTTTCTATAACCCTCCCATGGGGACTCTGGTTAAGGCTACGCGACCGTGGGAACGCTTGGCGATGGATTTCAAGGGCCCATTGCCGGTGTCGAGCGGCTCTCGCTATCTTCTCGCTATCTGCTCACTATCGTCGATGAGTACTCACGATTCCCCTTTGCTTATACGTGCGCGGACATGACTGCTGCCACGGTGATGCGATGCTTACAGAACTTGTTCTCAATGTTCGGGTACCCGGCCTATGTCCATACCGACCGGGGTGCGGTCTTCTTGTCTCAGGAGGTGCGCGGCTATCTGCTCCAAAATAACATTGCTTCTAGTTACACCACGCCGTACAGACCCCAGGCTAATGGGCAGATCGAACGCTTCAACGGGATTATCTGGAGGGCCGTCATGCTCAACCTCCGGACCCTCGGCCAGGGCCTCGATAAATGGGCTTGGTCGCTACCTGCGGCGTTGAACTCGATCAGGGCTCTCCTGTGTACGGCAACCAACCAAACTCCCCACGAGCGACTTTTCCACCACCCCAGGAGCACGGGGTGTATACGGTCTTTGCCCAGTTGGCTCGCTGGGCCCGGGCCGGCCTACCTTAAACGGGCGGTTCGTGCGAGCAAGTACGACCCCCTAGTGGACAAAGTGCAGATTCTCCAGGCTAATCCTGAGCATGCTCGTGTGATGACGGCTGATGGCCGTGAGACTACTGTCTCCGTCCGTCACCTTGCCCCTTGCGGGGTCGCTGACCTGAGTAGGGAATCGGACGGACCGACCGAACCCATCTATGAAACTATGGCCTCTCCCGACGCTCCCATCGCCGAAAGTCTACCGACTCTCCCCTCGCCGGGACTACCTGGGCCCGACGACTTGGAGTTACCCCCTTCGTCACCCGACCCTGATGGCGCCTCCGACGCCGTGGACACAGGGATACGTGATGCCGTACCCGGGGAATTTCGGACGCGTGCTGGCAGAGCAATTCGCCGCCCGGCCCGATACGGTTGGGTCGACTGATGTTCCGCACCCTGTTCGTGCTGACGCTTGCTCGCTTCTAGCCGCACCGCCGTCTAATTCTGACGGGGGGGGGGGGGGGGGGGGAGAATGTAGTGAAATCGTATTCGTACTGAACCCGGGGTGATGCTCGCTGCTCGTTGACACCGCTAGGGGCATGACTATAAGACCCGCTGCTGCGGACGGTGCTCCGAGACTTCTCCTGTGACACGTTACATCTGGTAGACTCGCTAACGGTACGCCAGCATAGAATATTCAGCTTGCTTGCATTGAATGTTATGAATGGTCCCATGTGATGCCACATCGTATACTTATTGCATTTCCTGCATTACAGGATGATGTCATGATCTAAATGGAATTAAACCACAAGTTGGACTAAAGTTGTGTGGACCTGATTGGTTTTCCACAACAGGGTGTACTTACTTTTTCACGTGACTGTAGTTCTGTTCTGTGGCTGTCAGAACACGTGATGCAAAGCACACCGGAGACTCAACACCGTCACTCATTACCTGAGACAAGACGGCACCGATTCCGTACAACGAGCTGTCACACGCCATAATGAGAGGACGTGAAGGTTCGTAATGTGCGAGTACCGTGTCTGCAGTAAGGCGAGCTTTGACTCGTTTGAATGCTGCTTGTTCCGTCGAACTCCACCTCCAACGAACATGTCGACGCAGCATGCGAGTCAGCGGAGCAAGCTCATTGCTTCGGTTGCTGACATACCTCTGGCTCTGAGCAAGCCCAATGAAGGAACAAAGCTGAACTTTGTCCCTTGGGCTGGACATGTCGGCTATAGAGTCGACTTTCTGAGGGGCTTTTGACAGCCACTCTGGGGTGATGACATGCCCCAGGTACTCCACTCGCTTCTGAAAGAATAAGCATTTGTTCAAGCGAAGGCCGTGTGCAGATAACTTAGACATCACCTTGTCAATGTTCTCAAGATGTTGTTCTGATGTGGCGTCCACAATGAGGATGTGACTGTAGTTCTGTTAGGCTGATGTGCCCAGCAATGGTCTGTAGCAATGTGCACTTTATAATAATGGATGTTGCAATGGCAGTGATGATCAGGCCTGCTTGATATTGCCCAAAGATCTGCAATCACCAATAAATTATGCAAGTAGCATTGTGCAGGTAAGTCAGTACAAAGATGATCCATCGCCTTTTGCCACATTGCTGGAGTTGAAGCGATCCTGAAACAAAGACGGATATACTGGTACATATCCTGACACGTATTGATGGTAAGGAGATGATGATCCTCCGGCGCGATCTCGAGTTTTGAAGTACTGTACATGTCGCGCAAGTCCAACTTCGTGAAATACCGACTCCCTGCCAACTTTGAATATATCTCGTTAATGGATGACAGTGGATACTGCTCCACGTAGAGTTTGGGGTTAACAGTCGCTTTAAAATCATCACACAGGCGAATACCTCCATCCCGCTTAATCAGAGTGTTCCACCGGTTCAATGACCCCAATCTTTTCCAATCGATCGAGCTCCGCTTTGACCCGATCACAAAGGGCATACGGCACCTGTCGAGGCTTACAGAATCGCCGACTGACACCCTACTTCAGGTGCAGGTGACCTTCAGCACTTTTGAGTTCAGGCCCAAATAGAAGTTGGTGTTTTTCCAAGATCCCCTCCAAGCGCTAAGGAGATGGAAATGATGGGCACTGTAAATGTTTGCCCAATCCAGGCGAATGGTGTACAACCAATCACGACCAAGTAGAGATGGTCCAGAACAATCAACCACATGCAGGGGCAACACCGCTTGCTGGTACCAATAACAAACCAACACATCCATCAAGCCTAATGGCTTTATCATCTCCCCTGTGTAAGTATGAAGGGCAGTGTGTATCGAGGCTAACACCGGACAACCCAACAGACGCCAGATCCATTTACTCACGAGACTGACTGATGCCCCGGTATCCACTGTGAAGTTGACTGGCCTGCCATTCACACTGACAGACACCACAATGGGGGGTTCGCAGCTGATGTCATTGAAAAAATGCCCTGTTGATCAAACTCATTGCCAGCCCCGACCACGTCAACCGATGACGGGTGCCCGGCCCGACAGATATTCTGCACAAGGCCCGTCTTACCACACAGGTAACACGCCGCATTCTGAAATGGACAGCTCCCACGAGAATGTGAACCACCACATTCCTGACAAGGCTGCTGTGGTAGTTGTCCCTGTAACGCAATGCTTACATGTACCCGGGAAGATGAAGATGTTAAACAGCTGTTCACCGCCATCTCTTATCTTCCCCCATCCAAAACCTTGATCTTTTCTACCCCCGCTAATATCACCCCAAATCCTCTTTTTTGAAATACCAACTTCTTTCCTGGAAGTCCTTGGTGTCCTTGTGTTTATACTTCTCCCACCCCACCCCCCTTCCCACACCGCCTCCCCCCAAGCCCTCTTCCTCCCACACATTCCCGATGTCCCTCACAAATGTTGTGTTTATGTGCTTCCCCTTCTCTCCCCATCTTGTCTACCGCTCCCCTTTTTATATACTTTGGTTGTTTGTCTGTTTGATTTGTTTGTGTGATAAATGTTAGCTCTCTCACGAGCCTCGATTATGTATACAAAAAAAAAAGAAAAAAAAAAGAAGAAGAATGAGTTCTCTGATCCGCCGACCCAGTTGGAGAATTGCGAGCTCGTGACCTTGCCGCAGGAGAATTGCGAGCACGTGACCCTCCAGCAGGTTTGGCATTAACAGCCGAGTCCTCCCCAACAATGCCGTGAACATCCTTTCTAGCTTGTTCCACAACAGCCGCAGTTTCAACCGCTTTAGCAAATGTAATCTCTTCCAACGTTATCCGTAAAATTGAGGCGACGATCTTCTTATCTCGTAACCTCACGATAAAACGATCCTTCAATCTTTGTGATTGTTCATCGTCACCAAAATGACAATCCCCCACCAGATGTTTGAGCCTGGTCACAAAATCAGCTACCCTCTCATCGGGAAACCAAACCAGCTTGTCGAACTCGTACCGCGATAACTGTGGTGACTGGCCTGGTTTAATACGGTCATGCAACGTCTTCACTATTGACTTGTAGGTAACAACATCATCCGACATCCTCGCCGGCGAAATCAAGTCACACAGCAAACGGAAATCCTCCGCCGAGAGGGACGATAGAAGAATCCCTTTCTGCTTCCTCCCCCCCTCAACGATGTCGTTAGTGATGAAATAAAAGCTCCGCAAAAAGTTCAAAGTTGTCCTCAGCATACTCCGGGACCTTTCCATGCGAGTAGCCATGGTCCAAAAAATCCTCGTCGCCAATTGTAATGTCTTTGTTATAAAGATGTGGATACGCAGAGAGCATGAAGCACCATCTTTATTCCAGGCAACGGCAACACAGGCCTCACATGTCCCCGCCCACATTGGCCTTACTCGGCCACGCCCACAGCAGCCTTGCTCGGCCCCGGCCTCACTCGGCCTTCCAAGGCACTACAACCCCCCCCCCTCCACACCCCTACTCTCCCTTCCACAGATCTACCGATGGCCCTGTTCTCTACTGTTGTTGTGCTTGTGTGCTTCCCTCACTCTCCCCCTCTTGTCTCCCACCTACTTTATTACTTGCGAAAATCGAAGATTTTTCAAGTATATTGGTTGGTCTTGTGCGTTATTCTGTCTGTTTTTCTGTCTGTTTGTCTATTTTTCTGTATGTCAGTCGCCCACAGGTCATAATTTTCAACCGATCTTCACAAAACCTCACCAAATGGTAGAGATGGTCATAAGAAAGAAGCCTATTGTTTTGATTGTCAAAAGGTGAATAGGTCAACATCTTACTATAATTCACCAAATGTCCGTCTGTCCATCCGTCTGTCCGTCCGTTCGCTGGTACCGCAAAAACGGCCGAACCGATCACAACGATATTTTGGGTGGGTAATCCTGGGACCCCCTGGAGTAAAATAGGCTATATTGTTTTTCCAGTTTTCCAATATTTCCAATTTTACCAGTTGTTTCCAAACACAATGGAATAATATTTACCGATATAAACAGTGATGTGGCTTTTACTGAAATTCTACAAATACTGTTTAGATTTTAATGAGAATTATGGACCTGCCGCGAATGCGGAAGTGGACAGATGACGGCAATGCGCGGGTTTGATAATATCTCAATACAACGGTCATTCAATCGTAATGTTAAATCGTTAAACGTTATTCGTGTTAATCGTTTTGTTAAAGTATCAATTTATGATTGGAATTAAGTGAATACAATTACGAGTTTGACTTCGTAATTGTGTTCACCCAACCGTACGGAACTTTACATCAGCATTTAAATATTTGTTTATGTCACGAATGTTGTTAAAAGTTTATTTTTTATATTAATGTTATTTAATTTGTGATTGGAGTTATGCTGTTTGGAATGAAAAAAGAGATATCGAGTTCAAGTGAATGATGAAATGCCGTGACGGTTTTACGTTCTAAGCGTGATATTCATGGATCGCCATATGCAGATTCGCCATTGACTGGGTATAGAACAAACGTACCCGTTTGCTTGCAAATGGGTACGTTTTTCATGGACGTCCTTCATGAATTTGCTGTCCATGTCTGACGTGCGACTGAAGGTGCTACAGGAGTGTGGAATTATTTATTGGTTTCATGCTTTAGCATTCGCCGTTTCTGCATTGTCTGTTTGCGTCTGGCCTCCCACCCGTGCGTAGCACGGGTACGTCACTAGTAGGAAAAAAGTCACCAACTTTGTCGAATTTCTAAAATCCTCATCTTTCATCCGATTGACTTGAAATTTGAAGATAATTTGCATATCTGGTCATTGAATTCAACCACCAATTATATTTTCAGTCCACATAGGCCAAAAGGTCAACATAGGCCAAATTATACTGAAATACACCATTTGGTGTCTGTCTGATGAATTTTTGACTGCGATACATTCCATCGTTACTTATCCAATCTCAACCAAACTTGACAGGATGACTAAGGCTTACACAATGAAGGTTGTAGCGCATTCATTTGCCCCCCTCCCTGAGGGGGTTTTCTCCCCCGAGCGGGTTTTCCCCGCTATTTCTGTCAATGGGTTACATGTCGAGGTGTATATCCATGTTAAGTTAGCTTGGCGTTTTACCAAGGCCGCTTCAAATAACAAAACTAATGACAATAGCATATTATTGATGTTATTACAAACAATATTAATAATATCCCACCTCCCCAAGGTGTTTTTCCTCCTTGAACAAATGTCGAGTCAACATTTATAAATAGCTTATCATGGCGTTTCCGTGGGAGCAATGGCCTCTACCAGAGGTAAAAATATTATAAACCACAAACACGTATAATTAGCTTTTTAAACAGGCACTACTGCTGTTTATAACACTAAATAAAGAAATTTCGAGGAATCCCAACATCCATGAGGTAAGTTTTACTTAAAGAACCGAGCGAAGATCTACTGTACTCTATATACCCCACAAGGGTTGGGTAAAAAACATGTCCCTTCCTGCCGCTAACGTGGCATATTTCGTAGCGAACTTTTGAAACTTGCTCCTGCTGTTGAACATGAAACTGAAAGGGAGGAAGCCTGGGTTGTGCTCATTTACCAAGCAGCTAGCTAGCGCTTGCCAAGCCAGCCGTTCCTTAACGGTTTTGAATGGAGTGCTTGCTCGAATGCTTAAACCACTTGGCGATCTTTCCACAAGAAACTTGGTAAATGAACACACACCCAATGTTCTTGAGACTCGACCATAGATCTACTGTAATCTATATACCCCAAAGAGGAATGACCCTTCCTGCCGCTTCCGAAGTGAGTGGGTGTACTAGTTTCTAAAATCCTCAATTTTCATCCGATTGACTTGAAATTTGAAGAGCACTTGCATATCTGGTCACTGAATTCAACCACCAAATATTTTTGAGGTCAACATAGGTCAAAAGGTCAACATAGGCCAAATTTCTAAGATCCTCAATTTTTATCCAATTAACTTGAAATTTGAATTGAAAGAAATATTTGAATATATTCAAATCCCCCATCAAAAACCTTGATATTTTCTATGCCCGTTAAAACATCCCAAATCACCTCTTTCAATCTCTAACTTCTTTCTTGACATTCCTAGTTGTGTTCCTATGCTTTATTCCATGTACCCCTCCTCCCCCAGCTCTCTCCCTTCCACAGATCTACCGACGTCCCTGTTATCTACTGTTGTTGTACTTGTGTGCTTCCTCTCTCTCCCCCTCTTGTCTCCCACCCCGTGGCCCAGACCTAATAGGGGCCTGTAATTATTCTTTCAATTTTTTGTTTTATTATGGGAGTATCGTTATAACTATAATTACATTGCCATGGGGAGTATTATGCCATTGCCACCCTCTCACGTAGAATAAACTACTGTGGGAAGAATTTATATCATGATAATCGCGGTATTGACGAAATGACGTAAATGAACACAGGAGTGTTGGCAATGGCGGATCGCCATCCCGATGAAATGGGTTAAGAAACGAATCTGCATCTATTCTATTAAAGCCGTGTGTGTGTGTGTTTATATGTGTGTGTGTGTGTGTATATGTGTGTTTGTGTGTGTGTGTGTATGTGTGTGTGTGTTTGTGTGTGTGTTGTGTGTGTGTGTGCGTGTGTGCGTGCGTGTGTGTGTGTGTGTGTGTGTGTGTGTGTGTGTGTGTGTGTATGTGAGATATAATATTAAATATAAATTGTCTTTATCGGGCGCATGTAGGGGAGTGTTTTGGGCACCTAACAAATACATTTCTTCAAAATGCCAACAGGTAGAATATCCCCGGGCAATGCCGGGTACTCCTGCTAATAAATGAATATCACCCCAATTTCCTTTAACCATGGCATGTGCTTGTTCTAACGAAAATACGGAAACCTCCGTAGTTGTAGGTTGAATAATTTGTTTTTTAGAGAAAGGGGCCCGGATGAAGGGGGCCCAAGACTTAGTATTGTCCCGGGGCCCATTCTGGCTCTCGGTGGCCCTGCAACGGACCACCAACCACAAGTTGCCAATAGTAATGCAGGTTTTGATGGGCCTAATGGCTTCCTCCTTGTACAGGAGGTCATATGTTGTAAACCCTGTAAACCCCCTTCATATGTAATACATAGATGACCCAATCTCATGTGGAAGTGGGCCAAGTCAATGTCCTCATGGCTGAATATGTCTGGGACTACCTGAAAATTATAAGCAGTGTGAGCGGCACTGTCTGTAGCTATCCAAAAGTCAGCGAATAACAACTAGTTTAGTTGGTGTTATTCATGTAGGAGTCCAGTGTACATTCAGAAAGTTATATGTCCTTCTGGATGCAGTTTTAGGAAATTAATGTCAAGAACATTGACATTAAGGCTAAGAGAGAACTTGTATTCCACTGGGAGAGTCTCAATAATGGTCTGCCTGCACTTTACTGAGAATAGTTTGAATCATCTGCATTTGCCATGTTATAAGTGAACTATTTCCAACAGTTATTTGTTTGTCATTTAATTTGTCCTGTATTGTTATGTTACAGAAAACACAAAGCCTAAAATAAATTTCAATCTATTACTTCCCCTGAAGCCCAATGGAAAATTTAATAAAACAACAACATCTGCTCACCTCTCCAAACAATAAATTTATACCATCTCGTCTTCAGTTGTCATACCCTTCCTCCCATCCATGGTACACGGAATCTTGTGGTGAGGCTGTTGCCCTGAAACAACTTGCTTTCGTCTCCTGGAAAGCAAATCCAACGGAAGGAAATCTCATTTCCTTTCACAAAGCCCGAAACAAGTGTGTGTCCACCCTCAGGAGAGCCAGGAAACAAAATCTCACCATTCTCAAGACCGAACTCTCTTATCTGTCTCCCTCTTCCAAATCCTGGTGGCGTCTGGTCAAATCTGTTTCTGGTGTTTGTTCCCCCTCCATCCCCTCCCTCACCTCAAACGGCTTAACGGCTGACCCCGCACGTGAAAAAGCTGAATGCCTCAACTCTGTGTATGCCTCTAAATCTTGTGTCCCAAACCCATCCCTCTCTGTACCCACCGTACCCAGTCGTACCCAGCTGCTCCTGGACTCTGTGTCCTTTCCTCCTGACAAGGTGGAAAAGTTTCTGTCAACCCTCGACTCTGATTCTGCAACTGGTCCTGACGGCATCAGCCCACGGGTCCTAAAATCATGTTCTTCTGCTCTTTCACTCCCTCTTTCTGTTCTCTTCACCCTCTCTTTTGCTCAAGGTCATCTGCCATCTGCTTGGAAATCAGCCAACATCACCGGTTTGCACAAAAAAGGTGCAAAAACAGATCCCAGCAACTACAGACCAATCATCCTTCTCCCAATTATCAGCAAAGTCATGGAATCCATCATTGCTTCAGATATTAAATCTTTCCTCTTCTCCAATGGCTTGATCTCTGATCATCAATTTGGTTTCAGACCTGGTCACTCTACTCTGGACATGCTGCTTCTGCTTTCTCAACAATGGATGGAGGTCCTCAACGCCAAACAGGAAATTAGAGCCGTCTCCCTTGACATTTCACGTGCCTTCGATACGGTCTGGCACCCTGCTCTGCTCACCAAACTCTCCTCTTTTGGTATCCATGGAAATCTCCACGCATGGCTGGCGGACTTCCTCTCTGGTCGTCGTCAACGTGTGGCCCTGAATGGGTTTCTCTCATCTCCTCTTCCTGTTCAGACTGGAGTTCCCCAAGGTAGTGTTCTGGGCCCTGTGCTTTTTCTGGTCTTCATCAATGATCTCTCTGACTCTCTTGAAAATCCTCTCTATCTCTTTGCTGACGACTCTACTCTCTGTCGCTCCATTCCTCATCCCTCAGATCGGCAGTCTGCAGCCTCCTCACTCTCTGCAGACCTGGACAAAATCACAGACTGGTCAAACAAGTGGAACATGTCTTTCAATCCTGACAAATCTCACACTCTTACAATGTCTCTCCGAAAGGACCGACTGGACAACCCTCCCATCTACTTTCTCAACAATCCTCTCCAAGAAGTTCTGTCGCTCAAGCTTTTGGGTCTCACTATCTGCCATGATCTTTCTTGGGAAAACCACATTTCCAAGCTGGCCTCCAAAGCCAGTCGCCGACTGGGCATCCTCCGTCGTGCGAAGTCCTTCCTTGGCATACCTGAGCTCCTCACCACATACAAGGCTTTCATCCGCAGCTCAATGGAATACTGTTCCCCCCTCTGGGCTGGTGCTCCTGCCTCACACCTTGCTCGGCTTCACGCTGTTGAGGCCAAAGCTTTCAGAATCATTGGAATCTCCTGCGATGTAGTCAACACCGAGGGCCTTTCACTCACTCACCGCAGGCAGGTTGGTGGTCTTTCTGTCTTCTACCGACTCCTCTCCGGCCTTGCTCCCCCAGCTCTCTCTGTGCTCTGTCCCCCCAATATTCCTTCAGGTCGCACAAGATCTGCCTGCAACCCTCTTATGGTTAAACTGCCAAAGTCTAGGCTCTCTGCTCACCTTCTCTTTCATTCCCCTTTTCTCCCGCCTCTGGAACAAACTCCCCCACTCCCTTCAATCCCACTCCTCCCTCCAGGTCTTTAAAACAGCTGTTCACCACCATCTCTTATCTTCCCCCATCGAAAACCTTGATCTTTTCTACCCCCGGTAATTCACCCCAGAGTCCTTGCAGTGTTCATATGTTTTATTCCTCTCCCACCTCCCCCCAAGTCCTCCCGATGTCCCTGCTCTCAAATGTTGTGTTTGTGCCCTTCCCCCTCTTCCCCCTCTCTTTTGTGTCCTTCCCCCTTTCTCCCCATCTTCTCTGCCGCTCCCCTTGTTTTTTGTGTTTTGTGTGTCGGTTTGTCTTTTTGTGTGATTAATGTTAGCTCTTTCACGAGCCTCGATCTTGTATACAAAAAAAATAAAAAATAAAAAAAATAAAAAAATTGTTATGTTACAGAAAACACAAAGCCTAAAATAAATTTCAATCTATTACTTCCCCTGAAGTCCCATGGAAAATTTAATAAAACAACAACTGGAGTCAACAGGAGTCTAAAGCATGAATCATACACCATTTACTTTTCCTGTATTAAGCTTTAAATGATATACAAGTGACTCATTCATTAAAATTGATAAGTGCCAGGTATGATAGCAATCGGTTTGTGGAAAGGAAACTTAGAATTGGTGAGAAATTTTGGTTTTGTTGTTGCCTTAATAGGTGTTTTATTGTGATAATTTGAACAACTCTCTGCTCCTCAATAAGCCTAGAGGTCGTACTAAATCCTCTTGCAAATAAAACTCCACAGTACCCTATTTTAGGCAAAGCTTACACATTTTGCATACTAATACGTCTGTGACAAATTGATTTGCAGACGGCATCTTTGAGGATCTGCAGTGGCCAGCCCTTAGCACCGACTTTAATTCGGTTCAGACCCATCTTTGAGGTCTTCAAACATTGCTTAAACATTGAAATTGGTGGCCAAAAGACTCCAATCCATAACTGCATTTCTTCATTTTAATAGAGCAATAATACAATACTAGCCGAAACCCGTGGAACATCCACGGAAGGGAGGATGTGGTGTATGGATAGAGTGTACCATTATGGATGGCATAGGGGAGCGCTCATAGGATCTTCTTCTTCCGTTAAGCTCCTATTTTTTCTCTTTAAGTTAAGTCCAATCAGTCCTCTCTGCTCGAAGTGCTCAGGCCATGCCTTCCCGCTCTCATACTTTTATTTCCATTCGGTGTAGAAAGAGATTGACATATCGTTCGTCTGTTTTCAGCTCGTTATCTTTAAGCTTCCTTACGTCTCGCCACCTGCTACACCTCTCTGAGTTACGAGGATTTATGCAACGCACCCCGAGTATCGCAACGTCACTCCATTTAACTTTATTAAAATGACGATAAAGACGTTTCCTTATATATCCTAATTTAAAATGTTCAAGGGAATAAAAAGACCATTTGGTTCACACCACCCATGTTCACACCACTCGACTGTCCAATCAGCGGACGGCTTGCTTCGCCTTCGCCCAGCAGACGCCAATTGGATGGCGTCGTAAGATGGCGTCGTATCGGCAGTTAATCGGATGCTTTTGGGCCCCAACGTCGACTAATTCAGATTTTTCGAGTATGGCTGTACGTGATAAACAAAGAGCGCGGTTCGTAGATCGTAAATCCATTACATTAGTGCCGTGGGCATCGGGTCACTGGGTGCGGCGTAAGAGGGATAACAAAGTCGAGTCCTTACAGTATTATTATATAGATATAGATTATTAATAAAGGCCTCAAGACCTATTCAACTTGAATTTAAAAACGCGACATTTCGGCTATTCAAGAACACATTTGTAACCTGTCAATCAAAAAGGAAAATGTTTTGTTGATCGTCTTCTCAACAAAACGTGTCGACAAAACCAAAGGAATATTCAGGATTTTCACAAAATCACGACAACTTGAAAGATACGCCAAAAACCTGAGGTGAATTCCGGTGAGTCAGTCATCTTCTTCATCTGCACCTCATTTTCTTCATGTGAAAATGAATCGATTTAAAATTCCATAGAACTCTGTCGTTTA
This sequence comes from Myxine glutinosa, assembly GCF_964187855.1. Taxonomy (NCBI): domain Eukaryota; kingdom Metazoa; phylum Chordata; class Myxini; order Myxiniformes; family Myxinidae; genus Myxine; species Myxine glutinosa. The sequence continues at coordinate 139,657,324 of NC_136264.1, read as the reverse complement.
TGTATATTTTTATTTTATTACATACACGTACTTTCACATTCTTGACTTTGTGGAGCTTCAATCTTTTGTGGTTCAAAAAAATAAAATAAAGATGGATTCTTCTTCATCGCATCGCATCGCATTCTCTTCCTGTGAAACTGTTTCTCCATTTAACGTTTCCAAAATCAAAACTTCAAAAACTTCTTCACTTCGATTCGAAAAAACTTCAAACTTCAAAAAACGTTTCCAAAACGTCACTCCATTTAACTTTATTAAAATGACGATAAAGTCGTTTCCTTATATATCCTAATTTAAAATGTTCAAGGGAATAAAAAGACCATTTGGTTCACACCACCCGTGTTCACACCACTCGACTGTGCAATCAGCGGACGGCTCGCATCGCCTTCGCCCAGCAGATGCCAATACGATGGCGTCGTAAGATGGTGTCGTATCGGCCGTTAATCGGATGCTTTTGGGCCCCAAAGTCGACTAATTCAGATTTTTCGAGTGTGGCTGTACGTGATAAACAAAGAGCGCGGTTCGTAGATGGTAAATCCATTAGTGCCGTGGGCATCGGATCACTGGGTGCGGCGTAAAAGGGATAACAAAGTCGAGTCCTTACGGTTGTCCATCTATTTGGCACAAAGTGTAAGTGGCTGATAGACCATATTGGAACTCGTGTAAAAAAATTATACAGTCAAAGCCTTGTATATTTATTTGAGGTCTTAATACACATGGTCATTTTTGAACATTGACAAAAAGAATAGTCATCTATATTTTATCACTATTTTACATGGTATGGAGAGTCCAGCGGAAACTAGCCCGGTGCAGCGTATACTGCCTCTTACACATGCTGTCCTGTGACAGAATAAAGGCACACACGGCTAGGAACTTAAGATAGATTGAGATTCTTGAAATCCACGGAGTGGCAACCCTTTGGAACTTTTTTCGAATATCAGGTAGGGCTACTACTTGCTGTGTGCATCACATAATATGGCCTAACATTAATTACTAGTGGGGTCACCCGTGGGAATCCCCACGGGCATTGACGTGTGTGACATTTGGACATCTTCATTTCGATGCTGCACATTCAGTTTTACAAAATGGTTACTGGCAATTAATCAGATCCACAAATGATGTAATCTACACAATTTATTTACTTCTGATAACATGTGAATGCATGTGCGTGCACATGGGAAAAAGAGTTTGAAATGTGTCATTACATCTCGTGTAATATGTGACTTCAAGCTCAACTCCTCTCCCTCCCCAACCCCATCCCTCCCACATCACGCACACTGCACTGGGGAGTGGGTCACGCATGGGGGAGTGGGTCACGCACGGGGGAGTGGGTCACACACACACACGGGGGAGTGGGTCACACACACATGGGGGAGTGGGTCAAACACACACACACACACACACACACACACACGGGGGAGTGGCACACACACACACACACACACACACACACACACAGGAGTGGGTCGCACAAACACACACACGGGGGAGTGGGTCACACACACGGGGGAGTGGGTCACACACACATGGGGGGGGGGGGGAGTGTGTCACACACACACACAGGGGAGTGGGGTCACACACACACACACACATGGGGGCTTGGGTCACACACACACGGGGGAGTGGCTCACACACACACGGGGGAGTGGCTCACAAACACACACACACACGGGGGAGTGGGTCACACACACACACACACACACACACACACACACACACACACACACACACACACACACACGGCGGAGTGGGTCACACACACACACACACACACAGGAGTGGGTCGCACAAACACACACACGGGGGAGTGGGTCACACACACACGGGGGGGCGGGGGGGGGAGTGTGTCACACACACACACGGGGGAGTGGCTCACACACACACGGGGGAGTGGCTCACAAACACACACACACACACGGGGTAGTGGGTCACACACACACACAGGGGAGTGGGTCACACACGGTGGATAGGTCACACACTGGGGGGGGGGGTCACAAATGGGGGGGGGGGGTCACAAACGGGGGGGGGGGGTGGGTCACAAACGGGGGGGGTGGGTCACACACACAGGGGGTGGGTCACACATGGGGGGGTGGGTCACAAACGGGGGTGGGTGGGTCACACACACGGGGGGGGCGGGGTTACACACGGGGGGCCTTTAAACTTGAAAAACGATTCAGCCTTGAAAACTCATGCGAAAACAAAATTATATTATATCTCATATAGCTATGAAACACATCTTCTTTGGGCGGTGTATAATCGCTCTGAACGAAACAGCCATTGCTTGGTTTCGTTTGCTTGAGTTGTAATCAAAATGTACCTTTGTTTCTTTAAAAAGTAATTTATGATCGAAGACATATTGATTCAGTCTTTAAATGCACATCGGAGGCCGATCGTAGGCCTATGGAGCCATGGTTCTTCTTCATTATTAAACTTGAAAGTACCGAAAGCTTTTCGCTTTACAAAGTAAAAATAGATTAAAACCAAACGTTATTAATAAATATTGTATTGCATCGTTAGTTTACAATGACTCGACAAATCAACATAGTATATGTTATTATCCATAAACATATGAGCTGTGTGCTCAGGTGGGAACTCCAAACAAATCCACGAAGCTTGTTGTTACTACATTCACTCTGTGGCGGACACAATGCCAGCGGGTGATAATTTCGCGCACCAGTTGCAGTTGGTGACGCGAGCGACCGGACGTGGAAGCAAGGCAAGGCTCAGGCCACGCCCGGAGCAAAGGATAAGGAGTCATGAGGCTCAGGGTTGAACTGTAATACATGCCCCGCCTTTCGGCCGACCGGCCACGCCCGAGGGCAAGGCGTGGCCTCGAGATATATACGCGGGCTCGAAAGTCGAGGGTCGAGCCCGCCCGGTGCTTACGTGCGAGCTTAGAATAAAGTGTTTGATTTTGTTCAACGCGTGGTGGCCTACCTTCTTGACAAACGAGTTGTGTGTGCATTGCACCACAACGCCATCATTCCACACTTAGGGTTCGCTGCATTGTTAGACGGATATCTCTCTCACCACACCGAAGAGGCCTGGGAAATCAAGCTCACAAAGTTGAGTAAAATAATAACTCTATTCCCTTATTTTTGAAAAGTTTGCGCAAACGATCTGATGCAATACAAAATTCATGCAAGGACAAACAGCAGACTGGGAGTTGTTCAATTTCCCCGAATAAACCCCATGAAAAAAAAATTCCAGATTCCAAATCTATAATCTCCGTAAAAGTGAAATTAGTGTAATGCAAAGTGATTTGGTTCCTGATGTTACGTTATAGTGAAATTCTATATATTGAGCCGCCCTCTAATTGGGGATATATGTTGTTCACAAAGTACATGTGCATTATACATTTATGCATTGAAAAAAATGTATGGAAAGGATTTACATTCAAATCACTCAAGTCCATTCAAAAGCTGCTCAAGTGCATCGAAGGTTCATTGCAACCAGACTCAGTAGTGTGATGGTTCGAGTGGTTTCCAATGAATGTGAGAGGTTGGGGTTTTGAACCCTGACCGAGTCATACCAAAGACCAAAAAGTGGTACATTCTTCTTCCATGCTTGATGCTCAGTACCATAGGCCTACTTAAAAAGATAGAGCAAAGACAAACAATTATAGGTTTGTAATACTATTGAAGGCTTTGACTGGCCTCATGGCTTTCTCCTATGAAGTTCCTTATAAGGGAATATTCTGTTGATTACGTTCACCATTGCATAGTCTTGAAGTTTTTGTTGTTTTTATATGTTCCTCACATCATTCACAAACACAATTGATGTACTTTACACATTTGATGTAAAATGCACATCAATGAACTTTTATCATTTTATCGATAAAAAGGGAGAATGCGTTCTTGCTGTGCTGCTTGCTTGGCTCTTGCTGATTGGATGTTATATGTTTTTATGCCTCCGCCCCCAAAGGTAGCCGGAGGCATTGTGTTTTCGGGTTTTCCGTGCGTGCATGCGTCCGTATGGGCCAAACCTCGTTTTTCTCAGCGACCACATGTCCGATTGAGACGAAACTTTCAGGGTAGGAGTGACACTTATGGACAATGTTTTTATGATAATTGTGACGTCATGGGTCACGTGGTATGGCAGCCATCTTGGATTAACGCAAATAATGAAAAATTATTTCTCAGAAACTGCTGAATGGAAAAATTTGAAACTTGGCGCATTGTCAAGTACTCCCAATGGGGAACAAAAGCATGATAATGATGACATCACAGGTGAAGTGGTATACCAGCCAAAAGTGTTTCAATCAAATTTCTTATCGTAAACATCTGAAATTGTATGCACATCATCAATAACCCTGAAATATTAAATTTATGACATCATAGTTTTGCAGCCATATTGGATTTAACCTAAAACTTAAAAAAAAAAACATCTTCTCCCAAACCACAAAATTGATTGACTCGAAACTTTACGTGTCATTGACTAGGTATGGCGATTGAAAGATGATCACGAAAACATAATTGGTCACATGGTGTGGCAGCCATATTGGATTGAAGAAAAATATTAAATAATTATATATCTGAAACCACTTAGCCTATCGATGCGAAATTTTACAAATGCCATCTAAAACCATTGTTGCATATAGTTTGAAAATGATGATGTCGTAGGTCACGTGGTTTGGCAGCCATCTTCGATAGAGCAACAAGCCTTATCCGATCAACACAAAACTTCACAAACATGATCCCCTATGCAGAGTGTACATACATATGCAGAGTGTACATTTTAAAGGTCATATGCCATGTGGTGGGGCAGCCATATTAGCTTGAAAGCTAAATTTAAAAAAAATCGCTTCTCTGAAACCACTTCACCGATCGATGTGAAACCCATCATGGCTGGTGAAAATGTGATACTTGAAAACAGCTGAAGGTATTTAAATCAAACTTGTTTATTTTTAGGACAGTAAACGAGGGCATCTACCTGTTGTGGCACGATGCGGAGGCATATTGGCGACACATGGAATCGCCTGGATGCAGCTGGGAGCAACCAATCAAAATATATTTTCAGTTCTCCAGCTTTCAATGCAGTGACGTTTCAATGCTGTTTCAGGCAGTGACGTCATTACGTGCGCTCATTGAAAGCTGGAGAACTGAAAATATATTTGGATTGGTTGCTCCCGGCTGCATCCAGGCGATTCCATATAATGAGTGGATACCAGAGATAATGTGCCATGTGGCAGACGGTACTTATCGCTCCCATTAAGGTACAGCATAGCTGGATGGGATACCTTAATGGCGGTTCATCACTGATGGTATGAAATCGCATAGTAACTGGTATATAATCGAAGATTTTCAGTCATAAGTGCATGCAGGACTCGCTGCGTTGCCCTGATGTGCCCCAAAAAGGGCGAAACCAGTTTGGTAACTGTGAGTTTTACATACACTTATGACAGTATCTGAACTAAGATCAAAAATTCTGCTCTGTCGGAGGGTTCTCTTGAGAGCTTGACAGGCAGAGCGTATGTACATGGCAGTGACGGCATTACGTGCGCTCATTGAAAGCTGGAGAACTGAAAATATATATGGATATATATACAACAAACACAACATGCATTTTAAGGCCATTTTTCCCTGCTAGAGCGGGGGTTGGCCTTGCGGTCCCCATGACAATCTTCTCCATTTTGCCCTATTTTCTGCATCTCTCCTTGTTAACCCCCTTGCCCGCATTTCTTCTTCCACCATCGTTTACCAAGTCTTTCTCGGTCTTCCCCGTCCTCTACTTCCTTCTACATTCATTTCCGTCACTCTTCTCAACCAGTCACTTTCATCCTTCCTCAACACATGACCAAACCATATATAAATATATGCAAATTATATATATATATATATATATATATATATATATATATATATATATATATATATATATATATTGTTACGGACACGACTTAGATGTTATGGTGGGCCGAGCGGAATGGCCGCCGTGTTCGCACAAGTTACCCGATTACACTCGAACGTTGGCCGAATCGCGCTATGCTAAATCAATGGAGGAAAGGACACAACGGCTGGGTTAAATGACACGACACCAGGGGTACAGTTCTCAAGACCTCCGGAGGAGGATATAATATGGGGTATGCAGAACGTTTAGATTACACGGCACAAGAGGTACAGCACAGAAAGGTGGGCACTTAGACACGGTCTTATCTTAGCCCCGACAGACCACAGACAAACGGGACAAGACTGACTCACACAGGGATTGATGGCAAAGAAGGGCAGGTAGTCGATGGCTCAAGGTGCACCTTGGCTCAGGGGCAGAATCAACGCGGTCCGGTCCAGAGATGCGGGGAGGTATTCAGCGCTCGGAGGTGGCGACTTCTCTCTCCAAGCTGGGGGCACATCTGACGTCACCTCCGGTAAGTGGCTGCGTATGTCCAGCGGGGAGTGACACGCCCTCAGCTCGTTAGCTCCGCCCCAGATGGAATCGGTCCGCCGCTTCTTATTGGGTGCGGGGGGGGGGGGTTACCGGGCTCCGCCCTTGACGAGGAGCTGACAGTCAGCCCCTGTGTGGTAACCCCGTCGGAGCACATGGTCAATGGCGGCTAACCAAGCCGGAGTGAGGACGCACACTCCCCGCGCCGCCGCCGCGCCGCCCCCGCTGTTGTTGTTGTTGGTGTTGTTGTTCCATGAGGAAGAGATGCGGGGAGGTATTGGGAGGTCCTAAACTCACTACTGGTGCCATACAATCACATTCTGGTGCAACGAAGAGTCAGAATTAATGGAAACGAGTCCTTAACTGACATAGACTAAGAATAACTAGCAAGATGTCCTATAGTTGTCTACGTGAGATGCGGTGAACCTGGGCATGACATTTAATGGGGGAAAAAGGGGAAGGTCGGTTCTACAGAGTGTTGTTTACAGACAATGGGACTAGGGAATGGGGGATTGGGGATAGTTGGGGAGTATTGGGGAAATAGGGGAATATTTACAAGCGGATATGGATGGAGGCCAAATCCCATATCCGCAACATTGCACCCTTCTCTACGCTCGGGGCGGCCCGACCCGATAAATTTTTACCTACTTTAGTGTGGCACTCAGATGTAGTTCCCTCTGCTATTAACTCTACCCTGAGTGCGACAGTTTTACAGATGTTCACAAATGAGTAAATATGTCCCCCTGCGACGTTGCACCCTTCTCCTCACAGAAACACACCCACAGGATAACCGAATCGCGGAAAGAATCCTCAAACTAAACATACAGCCGGTAGGGAGCATTATTTACAATTGACGCTACTTTATTTACAAGACTAACCCAGGACCTGTGATTGTTCTTTCTGGGGGGGTAGACAGTCTGCTCTGCATCAATGCACCATTAAAGCACCCAAAAACGCACCAAAGCACCCTCAAGCACCAATCGGTGCAGTCACCATTGTTCATGAAAATAAAAACAACAACCCCTAACCCTGCAGGTGTCTCTTGCTCTTCGGCTCCCTCTGCTGGTTATTATTATTGTCTTCCAGTTGTTGTCTTTCTTTCATTTTCTTACTGGCGGCCTATTTGCAATAAAGTGTGCCCCATGTGTCCTTTTTATTTTCTTTATTTATGGCCCACAGGGCCGACTACGTGTGGTTCACCTGTGGGGCATCGGTGCCCTGTGGCCAAGGTCCGCCAGCAAGATTTCGGGCCCTCATGGCCGGTTCCAGCAGAGGGGCCATGCCCCAACCCATGGGGTCCATCAGTGGTGCTCGGCCACAGGCATGTGGTCCATAATGTGGTGCATCGATGCAGACAGCTGGTTCTGAGAGTGCCGGGCGCACAATGGCCGACTCACGCACGCTCCCCTCGGCACCCAATGGCGCACAGGTCATGTGGGAGACAAAAGGGGAAAGACAATGATCGAGGGGTAAGGTCACAAGGGTACACATCAATAAGGCAATGCAAGGCGAAATGCATACGGAGGGCGAAGTGAGAAACCTCGTCCCTACCGTACGTCACCCCCCTGTCACCTACCCTACCCTTGCCCTTACCCCATATGTACAAAAATCTACACATTTACAAATTCGTCACTACTGTCACGTCTTCCCCATATTTCCCCTATACCAAATTCGTCTCCACAATCCCTCTATCCAAAATTTGCCATCACCAAATTCATCATCAATCCTCATAAGGAGGAAGAGATGGAACCACAAAACACAATGTCACACCCACGTCATGATGCGTCTCACATTCCAAACATCTGCACAATAAAATAACAAAACATGGCATGGTGTGGAGGTACGTCATCTCAGGTGAGTGCATGTAGATGGTGCGAGGAGACTTCAATCCTAACTATCTTCTAAATGACATTAACACACTTTACACTACCCGGGGTCTTTCCCTGCCAATCCATTGGCCAACGTACTCTATGGGTTCTAAAAACCAATTCCCATTGCCCAAACTGTGGTGCCTCTCAATTTGGGGTCTCACTCCCCCGATCCATCTCCCGGTGCCTTCGCACAATTTCTGGGCTGCGACGTGTAGCTCTCCCAGCAGGTCTACCCACCTGCACACCTCCACCACTGCAGTTGCCTCCGAGCTTACCTGCTCCTTACCCTAACCTAACTACCTGGGGAAGGCCCTCTGGCGCTCTCCCCACTCGGTGCCCTCTCTGGCACTGGGCTACCCGGGTCCGTCCTCCGGATCCTCGGGCCCCACTGACACTAACGGCTCCCAGAGCCCACCTGCGGCCTCACCTGGCCGACATCCTCACAGTGGTGGAGTGCCCAACCAACTACACACACTAACAGGCTACACGCCCAGCCATTTCCACAACACTAATGCACCCATCCACAATACCATTCTGCAACCGCACCACAAATGCCAATATCCAACCACAATTTACCTATACCCTCTACCTAACACTTACACTACCCGCCCCGGGTACTCATGAAAGGGGTCCACTCTTCCCCCATCCACACCTTCGCACCATGCACACCACTCCGTACCACTTACTCCAACTCTCTCCGCACCACCTTTACTTGCACACCTGTGCTCTCACACCTGGTGCCACCTGCACCCTTCTCTCCCCAAGCGCATTCGCGCTGATCCACACACTCACTACTCATACACTGCTCCACACACCTGTCCAGTTCTCACACAGCATCATCTCATCTAACTACTCCCCTCTGAAACTTGCGCTTCCCAGTCGTCCCTTTAAACTATTGCGCTCCCTCGTCATTATTATCCACTCTAATCTACCTGCGTCCCCACTACAGGTATCCTTGTCACTAACTAACCTTAACGTTACCTAATGTCATCTTCGCTAGATCCCTATCAATATCCTAACCCACCCAGGCTAGTTTTCACTGCCATACACCCCATAAGCTATTGCGCATTTGCCCCACCTTTGTGAGGGATGACAGAGTTGCCATCCCACCACATCGGGCATCTCCCACTACCAATTTTGCACATCAAATTTCAACAAATCAAAAATTTGCCAATCACTACTCATCATCTGCCAATCATTACTGCCAATCCTTTGCCAATCATCAAATTTTGTTTTTCTAATTTCGGGGCCAAAACACTATCCTCATCACCCGTCTACTTATTAGATCCTCTCGGTGCACCGTGACATCATTAAACTCGGTTCGTAAAGCCGAGCAATGAATTCGGGTGGTTTGGTCGCCTGCAGGTTGAATCCGTCCGGCTTTCGGTTCAAGGGAGGTGGTTTGGTTGGACCGAGGCTCCACGCACCATCTCGGCGCGGCACCTTGCGGTCCCGGGCCCGATGGCTCAATCTCCCTCGGTCGGAACCCCGTCCCCACGAGGGGGCACCGTTCCGCTTCCTCCCACTCGCCCTCGAACCGGACCGGTCGCCTCGCCCGACAAAGCCCGGACTCGACCGTGCGGGGCGGGGCCAAGCCCGAATCGGCAACGACGCTTCGAAGAGAAGCGACGCAGCATCGATCCGCGCCGGGCCCTGCATCCAACAAATCACACCGCGCCCCGAGTGCTCGCATCGGCTATCCGTCACCCTAACCACTACCCCGGTTACCGTCGATGCTTTACTTGCATGCTCACAAGCATACGCTACCCCTTTCACCCTCACAAAACCTGGCGTTCCAACGCCGTCCGTACATTCCACCAACGCTCTCTCTGTTACACACCACACCTCTCGCGCACACTCTTGCGCACACTTCGGTCCACACCTCTCCTCCGTTACGTCCTCCGTAACACTCACCATGGGTGTGCACTCCGTATTGCTCTCGCTCCCTGTGTCACACCCCGTACACACCGACGTGCATTCTCGCTCGCACTTGGTTTCACTCCCACACTTTATAACACACCCACTCGCCGACGCACACTTTTTCCTCCCACGCGTGCCATTTCCACTCACACGGGACCCCTCACCAACGCCCGGATGCCTCCTCGATCCCAAGCGCGCGAAAATTCTTTTGTCGCCAAACATCCTCTAACAAAATCTCCCAGCACAATACACAACAGCACGTCTCACCTTCGGGGTTCTTCTTCCTCCCTGCACCAAAACCTGCAAACTTCCATTTGGATTAGCGAGTACAGCATCAGGATGTGCATTTAGACTTTGAGCAATTTCCATTCCTTCCTCCGATTGTTGCTCTTTTAACTTTAAGTCCCCGGTCTCTCCAATTTCAACTATACCCATAATTTCTTTGTTCACCTCGACGACCGTTGGCTTTAATAAAACACCCTCTACCTCATCGGTCGCCGGCTTTTCCAAACCCCGTGTCGCGATTTCTACCCCCGTCATTGTACCCGTGCTTTCCTCCGCTTCGCTCAACCAGCGCTTTTCGACCCGCTTTACCTCCTCGTGCACCCCTGGGACCCTTTCGCCCAACTTGCGGTCTCTGTCCCTCTGCTCCCTTGCCTCTCTATCGGCCCTCATTCCGTTCGTTGTTGCTTCAATTTTGTTTAACAATCGCTCACTGTTCCGGTTCAAAAGGGCTTCCATTTCAGCCATAAATAATTGCATGTCTTCCACCGTTGGTACAAAGGGCGCGGCAAAATTTGGTGCCGCTGTAACCACGTGCGCGAGAGCGCCATTTTGTGCACCTGATACCTCCTCAACCACACCTTCTTTACTCTCCTCCACCATTTTCCCCACTTCTTCCCTGGGGTCCTGGGTCGATTCTACCCCACTCTCCTCTACCGGAACCCAGCCGTCTTGATCTGCCATAGCGCGACTTTCAAAATTCGGGTTTTTTTTTTTTTTTGTAAAACACAATCAAATTTCGCCGTTATAATTTCGAGCGCGTGAAACGCGCTCCGGGACCGATCCCACTTCCCGACACCAATTGTTACTCTAATAGTACAATTGGTGTTCCAAAATTTGGGCTAAATGAATTTAGTCCCAGGTCCGAATCCAACTCCTGACAACCAATTGTTACGGACACGACTTAGATGTTATGGTGGGCCGAGCGGAATGGCCGCCGTGTTCGCACAAGTTACCCGATTATACTCGAACGTTGGCCGAATCGCGCTATGCTAAATCAATGGAGGAAAGGACACAACGGCTGGGTTAAATGACACGACACCAGGGGTACAGTTCTCAAGACCTCCGGAGGAGGATATAATATGGGGTATGCAGAACGTTTAGATTACACGGCACAAGAGGTACAGCACAGAAAGGTGGGCACTTAGACACGGTCTTATCTTAGCCCCGACAGACCACAGACAAACGGGACAAGACTGACTCACACAGGGATTGATGGCAAAGAAGGGCAGGTAGTCGATGGCTCAAGGTGCACCTTGGCTCAGGGGCAGAATCAACGCGGTCCGGTCCAGAGATGCGGGGAGGTATTCAGCGCTCGGAGGTGGCGACTTCTCTCTCCAAGCTGGGGGCGCATCTGACGTCACCTCCGGTAAGTGGCTGCGTATGTCCAGCGGGGAGTGACACGCCCTCGGCTCGTTAGCTCCGCCCCAGATGGAATCGGTCCGCCGCTTCTTATTGGGTGCGGGGGGGGGGGGGGGTTACCGGGCTCCGCCCTTGACGAGGAGCTGACAGTCAGCCCCTGTGTGGTAACCCCGTCGGAGCACATGGTCAATGGCGGCTAACCAAGCCAGAGTGAGGACGCACACTCCCCGCGCCGCCGCCGCGCCGCCCCCGCTGTTGTTGTTGTTGGTGTTGTTGTTCCATGAGGAAGAGATGCGGGGAGGTATTGGGAGGTCCTAAACTCACTACTGGTGCCATACAATCACATTCTGGTGCAACGAAGAGTCAGAATTAATGGAAACGAGTCCTTAACTGACATAGACTAAGAATAACTAGCAAGATGTCCTATAGTTGTCTACGTGAGATGCGGTGAACCTGGGCACGACATTTAATGGGGGAAAAAGGGGAAGGTCGGTTCTACAGAGTGTTGTTTACAGACAATGGGACTAGGGAATGGGGGATTGGGGATAGTTGGGGAGTATTGGGGAAATAGGGGAATATTTACAAGCGGATATGGATGGAGGCCAAATCCCATATCCGCAACAATATATACATATATATATATACAGACTTGGCATTTAATATGGAATTTTTTTTTCTTCTTGACTTGGGTTTACTTTCTTAACTCAATATATCAATCTGGTGAGTTTATTTTACACTTTGGTGATTTATTTGTTAAAAGAACCATGTCACTGATTGTCTGTCGCAGCAAGACGTCAACAACAGGATTATATCACAGGTGGCGTGGCAAAATGTACGGACAGGTGCATTTGATGATTGGCTTCACAGTCGGGTATACAAGGGTTGTTGCGTTCTGTATTAGTGGAAAACAACTGCTGCACGTCTCCAAAAGTTATTGCCGCTTCCTCTGGAGATGGTCCGTCAACTCAATAATGCTGTTTGTCATGGAGTGGTGGCTTTACGAAATTACGGCATGAAACAGCGTGCTATTGCTCGGCAGTATGGCATCACTCAAGGTCAGGTGTCAAAGATCCTGAAACGAAATGCTCAGAGGGGTGTCCCTACTCCAATACCAAGGCCAGGGCGTCCCCGCAGAACCACAAGGAGGGATGACCGCCAGCTGCACCGGTTAGTCCACAATGGCCGTACAAAGTCAGCTAATCGGCTTAGAGCTGAGTGGCAGTAACTGACAAATGTGCCTGTATCCAGAAGGCTAGTCAACCAACGACTGGCTCAAGCAGGCTATCGTGCCAGGCATCCCCTGAGAAAGCCACGCCTGACCAGACAACACCGGCAGCGCCGATTGCAGTGGGCCAGAGAGCACCGTCAATGGCAGCCAGGACACTGGAATCACGTGATCTTCAGTGACGAGTCTAGAATTCTGGTCTATCGTCAAGATGGCTGCATCCGAGTGGGCAGACAAGTGCATGAAGCCCACAATAAAGATTGTATAGTGCCAAGAGTCCAAGATGGAGGTGGTGGGGTGACCGTTTGGGCTGCTTTTCATGCAGGGGGCAAAACTGACCTGGTGTTCTGAATGGAAACCTGAACTAGTTCAAGTACAGGGCCATTCTGGAAGAAACATTGCTTCCATTTGCTCGTGCAGCCTTTCGAGGAAACTTTGTCTTCCAAGATGACAATGCACGGCCTCATCGTGCTCGCATGATCCAACACTTTCTTGCTGACCGTGGTGTAGAGCATATGGAGTGGCCTGCCATGTCCCCGGATATGAATCCGATAGAGAACTTGTGGGCAGAATTAACGCGTCAAATCGACCACTTGGACCAGCAGCCGACCTCTGTGCGTGAATTGCAGCTGGCTATTGTCAATGCATGGCAAGCGATTCCTGTCCAAACCTTGGCAAATCTCGTGAACAGCATGCCTCAACGTGTACGTGCTCTCCTGAATGCTCGTGGGGGTTACACGAATAACTGAACTGTAATTTTACTGTCCGTAATCCCAGTCGTAATTTAACTTTTGTTTTTGTTAAAAAAATTTTTGGCTAATGTGCAAAATAAAGAGATACTTCTGGAAAACGTACAGAAGTTTAACACAGTACTGTCCATGAATTGAGTTCGATATCAGTTTACATCACTTTCAAGGATCAATTTATTTGTTTCGAAATGTCAAATGTGGTTTTTGTTTCTTTTAAAGGTCACATTAACAAAATCTAGAATAATTTCAACATAATTCCAATGAACTTTTGGTTCAAAGACATCTTGAAAAGTAAGTTCACCCCCACAAAAAAATATTCCATATTAAATGCCAAGTCTGTATATATATATATATATATATATATATATATATATATATACTACCCGAAAGCACCCGGCGTTGCCCGGGTTCTTTTTGAATGAATTTACTACTATAATTCAGTTTTTACTCAAGGCCATAGAAGATTGACTACTATAATTCAGCTCAGCTTTTAATTGTGAAATGGGCCCAGCCCGGCCGAGGTGGGCCTCGACCGGTCTCGCCACCTAGCCTAAAACCTTCCCGGGGCCTGTCCCGACATTTTTTTGGGGATTCGAGGTTTCCTCCTATCTTTCACGATTCAGGAGATTAGTGCGCACAGACAAACAAACAAAAACTTTATTTTATAATATATATATATATATATATATATATATATATATATATATACATATATATATATATATATATATATATATATATATATATATATATATATATATATATATATATATATATGCTTCTGGTCCGGTCTGGAGAGGACGCTGGCGTTACTTGTTCGCCGCTACTCCGACTGGGTCATTGTATATAGTCTCCTTTTCTGGTGGTTGTGGCGGCTTTTTGGCGGTGGGTCTGCCCCTGCTCGGTCCCGGCTCTGCTCCTGGCTTCGCCTGCCCGGCTCTTCCACTGTTTCCTCAGGCCCGCTCCCGTTGTTTGTGGCCGTTGTTTGCGGCTGTGGCTGTTTGCCGCTGCGGTCTTGGTTTGCTTGATTAGCGGCTGCAGTCGTTTGCCGCTGCGGCCTTTGCTGTCTTGATTAGCGGATGCAGTCGTTTGCCGCTGCATCTTGGTTAGCGGCTGCGGTCGTTTGCCGCTGCGTCTTGATTAGCGTCTGCGGTCGTTTGCCGCTGCGTCTTGGATAGCGGCTGCAGTCGTTTGCCACTACGGCAAGGCCTACTCGTCCTCCTCAACCTTGGCCTCTTACTCGTCCCTTCGCTCCTGCCTGGGATGGCTCTAAGGTACTCCGCCGCAAGGCTTCTTCTGCTCAATACTCACTCCACCCCATCATGCATCTCTGCAAATAAATCCCACGGACTCCTGCGACGACTCAGATACATTCATAGAGGCTCCGGTCGTAAGTTTGTTTATTTACAAACAGGTCACTTCATTCCCGTACTTTGGTCGGCTCAGCGCACTCCCACTCATCGTCCCAGCGCACCTGGTCACAGCAACGCACACGATCACACCTCCTGTCTGCAAACCCTGGCTAAATCACCTGAGTTCATCCCCACCGTACAAAGCAACATCAAGCTCACCCTGTTCAATACCCGGTCCCTCAACAACAAAAGCCTCATCGTGAATGGCTACATTCTGGAAAATAAACTGGACTTTCTCTGTCTCACTGAAACCTGGCAACAACCTCTGGACTACTTCTCACTCAACCTCACTACACCCAATGGATATTCTTACATCAATAAACCACGCTCGGAGGGCCGAGGTGGTGGAATTGCCGTAATTCACCGACAGGACATCAAGACCAGCCTCATCTCCATCTCATCTGCTCCATCATTTGAACACCTGGCTTTTAAACTCTCTGGTCACACACAGTCAGTCATGGCTGTCGTCTACCGCCCTCCCAAACCACACCCATCATTCCTGTCTGACTTCTCCTACTTTCTGACCCAGCTCTGTTCCCTCTCCCCCTCAATCCTCCTCCTCGGTGATTTCAATATCCACATGGACTCCACTGACTCCACAATAACCACTGACTTCACTGATTTACTCACCTGCTTTAACCTCACTCAACATGTCAACTTTCCTACCCATAACCGTGGGCACACTCTGGACCTTGTCTGCTCTACTTGATTAATTTTGCACCATCTCTCTGGCTCCGACCTCACCCTCTCTGACCACTTAGCCATCACTATGACCATCAACATCCCCACCCCAGCACCAAGGCATTATCGCCCTATCAACTTCCGTAAGCTAAACGCTCTTTCACCTACCTCTCTTTCACCTCTGAAATAATCATCATTGGCCCAAAAACGCTCACCAAATCCACCCATAACTTTGCCCTCAACATCGATGGTTTCCCAGTATCCACCTCCCCTCACATCCGGAATCTTGGCATCATCTTTGACCAAACCCTCTCCTTCGACAAATACACTAAACAGACCACAAAGACAGCCTTCTTTCACCTGAAAAACATCGCCCGTCTCCGTCCATCCCTCTCCTCCACGGCTGCAGAAACCCTCATCCACGCCTTCATCACCTCCCGTCTGGACTACTGCAACAGCCTCCTCTTTGGGTCACCCTCAATAATCATCAATAAACTCCAATACATTCAGAACTACGCTGCCCGTCTACTCACCCATTCCCGGACCCGTGACCACATCACCCCCATCCTTTACAAGCTTCACTGGCTCCCCATCCCCCAGAGAATCCAGTACAAAACCCCCCTCTTGACCTACAAAGCCCTCCATAACCTGGCCCCATCCTACCTGACTGACCTCCTCTCCAGACACACTCCCACCCGCAACCTCCGCTCTGCTGGTACCAACCTCCTGACCCCCCCCCCATGCGGACCAAATTCAGATCCTGGGGGGACAGGGCCTTCTCCATCGCTGCTCCCACCCTCTGGAACTCACTACCTCACCACATCAGAGACTCCTCGTCACTCACCACATTCAAAACATCACTCAAGACCCACCTATTCAACACTGCATTCAACATTTAACCCACAGCTTTTAACCCCTGACTATCTCTTCTCCTTCTCCTTCCTTTTGCTTTGATTAATTATTTAGCTGTTGATTTTTGTCTTTTTGCACTTGTTTTTTTGTACTCTGTCAAAGCGTCTTTGGGCTTCTTGAAAAGCGCTATATAAAATAAATGTATTATTATTATTATTATTATTATTATTATTATATATATGTATATATATATTGTTACAGACACGACTTTGATGTTATGGTGGGCCGAGCGGAATGGCCGCCGTGTCCGCACAAGTTACCCGATTATACTCGAACGTTGCCGAGTCGCGCTATGCTAGGTCAATGAAGGTAAAGGACACAACGGCTGGGATTCAAATGACACGACACCAAGGGTTCAGTTCTCAAGACCTCCGGAGGAGGTTATATTAGGGCGGAAGGTCAGATTACAACTACAAGAGGGACAGCATAGAAAGGCAGGCACTTAGACACACTTATCTTATTCCCGACAGACCACAGATAAACAGGACAAAAACTGACTCACACGGGGATTGATGGCAAGGAAAGCGGGTATTCGATGGCCAGCACAAGGTGCACCTTGTGCTCAGGGACAGGATAGCGCGGCCCAAAAGATGCAGGAGGTCTCTCAGCGCTCGGAGGTAGTGACTTCTCTTTCTCCAAGCTGGGGGCGCATCTGACGTCACGTCCGGTAAGTCGCTGCGTATATCCGGCGGGGAGTGACACGCCCTCGGCTCGTTAGCTCCGCCCCAGATGGAATCGGCCCGTTGCTTCTCATTGGGTGCGTGCGGGGGGGGTTACCTGCTCCGCCCTTGACGAGGGGCTGACAGGGAGCCCCTTCGTGGTAACCCCGTCGGAGCGCACATGGGTGATGGCGGCTAACCGAGCCGGAGTGAGGACGCACACTCCCCCCGCGCCGTTGTTGTAGTTGTTGTAGTTGTTGTTGTAGTTGTTGTTGTAGTTGTTGTTTGGGGAAGAAGATGGGAGGAGGTATGGGAAGGTCCTAAACTCACTACTGGTGCCATATAATCACATTCTGGTGCAACGAAGAGTCAGAATTAATGGAAACGAGTCCTTAACTGACATAGACTAAGAATAACTAGCAAGATGTCCGAAAGTTGTCTACGTGAGATGCGGTGGACCTGGGCACGACATTTAATGGGGGAAAAAGGGGAAGGTCGGTTCTACAGAGTGTTATTTACAGGCAATGGGACTAGGGAATGGGGGATTGGGGATAGTTGGGGAGTATTGGGGAAATAGGGGAGTATTTACAAGCGGATATTGAGGCCAAATGCCATATCCGCAACAATATATATATATATATATATATATATATATATATATATATATATATATATATATATATATATATTATATATACTGTATATATATATATATACTGTATATATATATATATATATGAAAGGCTAATTTGATTTGCCTATCCCACCCTGAAACATGGAAACGCTCCTCAGGGAGAACAAAATATTAAGTAAAGTTGCTTCAAATTAATCCATACTTCTAAGAAAATAATCATATTTTTCAATCAGTCAAGGAAAAAATATTGAACCCAGGAGGTGTATAAGCAACAAACCGCTGCCTCGATCACTTCAAAAACATTTTTCTTTCCTGTTAAGAAATAGATTACCTCCCCTTTTTATTAGCTCTTTTAACAAGCACAAGAATGAAAGGCTTCTTCTTTAATATTGTGGTATTATTACCACAGGCCTTTGCTAGTGCCTATAGATCTACAGCTTTTTAATATATCTTGTACTAGCTGAAGTACCCGGTGTTGCCGGGGGTGGGAGGGGTGGGGGAGGCAAGAGGGGAAGGGGAGTGGAAGGGAGTCGGGGGAGTGGAAGGGGAAGCGGCGGGTGTGAGGGGAGAGGTAGGGGAAAGATATACTACATATATATCCTTTGGGGGGAAAGGAAGGGAAGGAGGAAAATTTTGCATGGGCGAAGAGAGCTTTAACCTCAGTGTTGCTCAGGTAAAAAAGGAAATTGTAATACTCTCTGCCACCAACAATAGGTGGCGCTACACGATACACATTTACATAGAGAAATGACGCCCCTCTCCCGGTCCAGCACACCCTCGCAAGAGGAGGCCACGGCCACATAGCTTATGTTGCCCCTCACACAAAGTTGTATTTGTATTTGTACCCTGAGAAAAGTATGTGAGCGTTTCTAGCTGTGGTATCCGGCGTTGCTCAGGTGAAAAAGAAACGTTAACATATTTTATGACTTTCAGGAAGAAGAAGAAGAATAGGACTACTACCACCAACTTCAATGGCTCCTGGAATTGTTTGATTGAATCTGAATTGTTTGATTATTTGTGTTTAAATGTCTTGTAATTGTTTTGTATTTAGTTATGTGTATGTGTACTTGTGTATAACTGTCATTTAGCAAAAAGGCTTAGGCACTATAGAGCGATTTTTTAAATTTACCAAAAAATGGACCTTTTTTGAATTATTTTTAAAAAAATTTTTTTTTTGTCTAAAACACTCCCTGACAAACCCCCGAAAGTTTGACGAAGATCTGTTCGGCTATCTCTGAGCAAGATGACGACACACAGACAGACACACACCCAGAAAAACGGCTCAGTCATAGTAAAGATAACAAGTGGAGCCACATGGAAAAGCAGAAACAATCGTTTTGCAAAGAGCATGTCACAATGTCACATTATTAGCATCTCTGTTTCAGGGTGGATGTAAACTAAATCATGTTGATGCAAAATCTTGAGGTTATGATGATGATCTTGAGGTTATGATTAAATGAATAAAGTCTCCCCCCCCCCCCCCCCCCCCCCCACCCAGTGGGAGATGGGGATTTGCAATCGTGTGTGTGTGTTTGTCCAGGCCATAACATTTTTACCAATTGAGATTTCGTTATCAAATCTTCAATAAACCGTTATTATGAAAATATGGAGACCATAAATTAATAAAATGTACAATTTTTTTTAACTGCCGTTTTTGTGAACTTTTGTTGGACTACAAAACGGTCGCAGGTGGGCTTTACATTTTGAGATGCTTTCTAGGTCCCTCTTTGACAGAATAAACCCTTACTTACCTGCTTCCGGCAAAATATTGTGCAATTGGGAATGCAGATGACAGGTAAAATGGAGTTTTTAAAAAGGGAAAATGAAGATCAATATGGAGGAAGAAAAGGAGAGTGAGTCGCAGAAGTAATGAGTGGTGTGTAGACCATATGGGAGTGGAAGTAAAATTTTCCGATTTTTCGGTATGCAATATGTAGTTGGGCCCTTATGTACAGGCTGTAAGGAAACAGTGACATGGGTGGTCTCTTGTGGTTCAACTTTGGCTTTAACTCTCTTTCGTGGGTGGTATTGTCTGATACAGTAAGGTTAAAACTCAATAATGTTTTCATATTTCCTTTGATATATGGAAGTTATTTTTTCTCAGTTTGCACATTTGGTAATATGTTAGTGACTGCCTAGATAAAATTTTCATCCTTATCCTCATGGTTATTTAAACCTCTCATATCCGAGTAAGCGAAGTATTCCGTCATACCAACAATTATTGTTACAATTGGCAAAAGAAACATCCTTCCAGGGCACATGTGAAGGAAGTAACAAGCTATGTTTTGACATGGAGTGTTCCATATTGATTGATGTCTCAATAAGTGTTGCAGCTCCAGGCTGACTGTGCAAAGTCATTAGTGCCTGGGAGTTCAGAGTAAAAAATATGTGGACATAAATGTTTTTTCAGACAACCAAAATGTAGTGAACCGTGCATGGAAAGGAGTGGTAACCTCTCTTATGGATTATATTGTTAATGTACAGAATGCCACATCTGCGTGAATGGACTTACGTGGGTTAAATGGAACAGAAATAGAGTAGCCAGTCAGATGTCTCATGGATTCAGTTTCCCCTTTCTCAACCTTCCGTTTATTTGTATATGTTATTGATTATTTCCTGCAGTTCCACACCACCTCGAGAGCGAACTCTCCGCCCCAGGAGACACTGAGCACCACACCGAGTGGAGGAACATTCCACTGTGTGAGGAGGAGGCATGTTTCGGACCTCTCCTTAAGGAGACAGGGCGAGTGATGAGTTAAGAGAGAAAGAAGAAGACGAGCGATGGAGCCTGTGGCCGCAGAGAGCCTCAATGGAGGTTGTGGGAATCACTGAATCCTAAAGGGCAAAGAGAGGGTCCAGACAACATCCACACGACGTGTTTGTGAGTTCTCCTCTACAGTCCTAAATTAATAAACAAGGAGGTCGCCATGTCCCCTTGAGATGGATCTTCTTTTATTAATTTATTTATCTTCCCCATACTTATGTTTAATCCTCGCCGGGCCACAAACCTCTGTTTGTACGGATTTGTGGCCATAGCTGATGTAGGATTTCTGTATTACCAAACATGACTTACCACAGAGGATCATCAGCTTTACCTCCTGCAATTACTGTGCACTTGTTTTTATTATTTATGAAACTGCATTCTGCTTCGTTATTATAAATTAATCATCCCATCATTAAAAATCACTTATGATCGCCCGAGGTCACCGTCTCATTTCCTTGTGAATCATTTTATAGATCCTCCCAACAAAAAGCCAGTGAGGTTATTCCTAACTCCAAGCAAAGTAATGCAATCCATCATCGCTCCAAGGTCAAAGTGAACACAATATTCTCGATGATGCCTCACAGAAATCCTGTGCAGTGTTAACACTATCTATTTTGATTTGTAATTTATTCCCCTACGAATACATCTGAAAACCCTATTAGCTTTACTTAAAGCTGCCTGGTTACCCCCCCATACCTATTACCACCAATAGATCCTTCTCCTGTGTGACATGCTCCATAATTGCCCCCTGCATCATGTGATCTCTATTTTCATTACTTTTTACCCATCCCCAGCACCTTATATTTCTTTATGTTAAATTGCATTTGCCAATCCTTTGCCATATCTACAGTGCGTTCAGAAAGTATTCACACCCCTTCACTTTCAGACCCCTTCACTTTTTTCACCTTTTGTTATGTTGCAGCCTTATGCTGAAATAGTTTAAATTCATTTTTTCCCTCATCAATCTACACTCAATACCCCTGAATGACAAAGAGAAAACAGAATTTTAGAAAGTTTTGCAAATTTATTAAAATGAAAAAAACTGAAATATCACATTTACATAAGTATTCATACCCTTTGCTATGGCACTTGAAATTTAGCTCAGGTGCCTCCCATTTCTCTTGATCATCTTTGAGATGTTTCCACACCTTGATTGGAGTCCACCTGTGGTAAATTCTATTGATTAGACATGATTTGGAAAGGCACACACCTGTCGATATAAGGTCTCACAGCTGACAATGTGCATCAGAGCAAAAACCAAGCCATGAGGTCGAAGGAACTGCCTGCAGAGCTCAGGTGACAGGATTGTGTCGAGGCACAGATTTGGGGAAGCCTACAAAAAATTTTATTCTGCATTGAAGGTTCCCAAGAGCACAGTGGCCTCTATAATTCTTAAATGTAAGAAGTTTGGAACAACCAGGACACTTCCTAGAGCTGACCGCCCGGCAAAACTGAGCAATCGGGGGAGAAGGGCCTTGGTAAGAGAGGTGACCAAGAACCCGATGGTCACTCTGGCTGAGCTCCAGAGATCCTGTGTGGAGATGGGAGAAACTTCCAGAAGGACAACCCACTGCAACACTCCACCGAGCTGGGCTTTATGGCAGAGTGGCCAGGCGGAAGCCTCTCCTCAGTGAAAGACACATGAAAGCCCGCTTGGAGTTTGCAAAAAAGCACCGAAAGGACTCTCAGACTGTGAGAAACAAGATTCTGTGGTCTCATGAAACCAAGATTGAACTGTTTGGCTTCCGTCTGGCCACTCTGCCATAAAGCCCAGATCGGTGGGGTGTTGCAGTGATGGTTGTCCTTCTGGAAGTTTCTCCCATCTCCACACAGGATCTCTGGAGCTCAGCCGGAGTGACCATCGGGTTCTTGTCACCTCTCTTACCAAGGCCCTTCTCCCCCGATTGCTCAGTTTGGCCGGGCGGCCAGCTCGAGGAAGAGTCCTGGTTGTTAGAGTCCTGGTTGTTCCAAACTTCTTCCATTTAAGAATTATGGAGGCCACTGTGCTCTTGGGAATCTTCACTGCATCAGAGATTTTTTTGTAGGCTTCCCCAGATCTGTGCCTCGACACCATCCTGTCTCTCAGCTCTGCAGGCAGTTCCTTCGACCTCATGGCTTGGTTTTTGCTCTGATATGTATTGTCAGCTGTGAGACCTTATATCGACAGGTGTGCCTTTCCAAATCATGTCTAATCAATAGAATTTACCACAGGTGGACTCCAATCAAGGTGTAGAAACATCTCGAAGATGATCAAGAGAAATGGGAGGCACCTGAGCTAAATTTCAAATGTCATAGCAAAAGGTATGAATACTTATGTCAATGTGATAGTTCAGTTTTTTTTAAAAATAAATTTGCAAAACTTTCTAAAATCCTGTTTTCTCTTTGTCATTCTGGGGTTATTGAGTGTAGATTGATGAGGGAAAAAATGAATTTAAACGATTTCAGCATAAGGCTGCAACATAAAATGTGAAAAAAGTGAAGGGGTCTGAATACTTTATGAATGCACTGTATATGAAAGTATCTCGTTTCCCTGAATCAAATCACACCCTCCCCCCCCCCACCCCACCCTCATCTCTGCTATCTACCTAACCGCCAAGCTTAGTGTCATCTGCAAATTTGGAAAGCCTACTCTTAACTCCACCGTCGAAACAATTCCTATCACTAAACCAGTTTCCAATTCAGTTATTTACCTGATCAGCAGCCACTCCTCAAGCCTTCGCACCTTCGGTAACAACCTCTTATGTGGTACCTTGTGTCAAATACCTTCTGAAAGTCCAGATACACTGCATCCACTGCACTTCTCTCATTCACCCAATCAGAAAGTACTTCATAGAACTCCAATAAATTTGTTAAACATGACGTCCCTTTCGTACAGCCATGGTGATTTTCTTCAATTAGTTTTGAATTTATTTAAACAGTTCCCTGTCTGATCCCTAATTAAAGTCTCCAACATCATCCCATACGATAACAGAAGTTCATGTACTAGGTCTGTAATTCTCCAATTAATCTCTGGATTCTTTCTTGAGGAATGGTGTTGCCTAAAGTTATCATGTACTTGGCAACATCGGTAGTGTCAGGATAGAAGAGCCATTGGATTTCAGGAGCAAAAAACTGTCTTTCTGCCAATTAGCCAACCTGGTTTATCTTGGAGCAAATACGCCCAGCACGGCCATGCTCCATCTCGACCTAGTCACATTACAATGGTTTTAAAAAAATGTTTAAGCTCCATTAAAAAAGTAGTCATGTGTTTTAAAGGAATGAGAATAAAAACAAAATAATAATGGAGGAGAATTTCCCACATTTAATATTATCACTTTTTCTGGAATATTCCACTATGCACGAATTATTATGCAGAGTTAAACCTGTCGTTGATCATTATCCATCTAGGGTCAGACTCACAAGGGAAAACTTCGTCAAAATTATTCTGTAATGTATTATAAGATAATCTGAAGAATTTATGATATTGCGATAAAAATTTGTTTTCTGGAATTAGATGATGTCCATTTTCAGGTCGTCCTAAATTGGTTTTCCTATGGTCAGAATACTTGGCATTTTAAATCTAAAGTGGTATGAAATGCATTTATCTTCATTTATTACAAAATAAACAAGAAAGAGCAATCAGAGATTACAGACCCTCACCAGAACATGTTTTTAGTGCTTTCAAAGGCTTTTGTGTTAAAACAAATATTGCGGCCGAACCACGTGACCGATGACGTCATCATTATTTTTTCTCCACCAATTTATCCCCAGATGACACTCAAGAAATTTCATCTTGATCGGATGAAGTTTTGTACTTATCGAATTATGAAGTCAAAATGGGGACATCTATGACATCGCCATGTTAACATCCATGTTATTCGCCATGGAGAGTTCTTTACAATGAGCCATATAACCTCAATTTTTTCTATGCAGTGCTTTCGGAGATATGGAGGTGCAAAGTTTTTAGATTTTTCCAAGATGGAGCCAGTACCACGTGACCTAAGGTGTCATAATGATTATTTAAAAAAATCTAAAGGTGGAGTTGCACCGATGGTGAAAATTTCCTGTCAATCTGACCAACTGTTGCAGAGAAAATCATATTTATTCTGTGTGGACAAACAGACAGACAGACAAACAAACAGACAAACGGACTCAAATGCAATACCTTCTCTGGCGAGGGTAATAATGTGCAATATATAAATAAACAATACAAAATTTTACAAGACAATATACAATACTAGTGTAGAAGCCCATCAAATATGATGGGTTGGAACAGTTTATTCGATGGTGCAGACTTGTGAGCGTGCCAATTAGTCTGAATCCTCGGCCTAGTGTCAGGTGTGATATCTTCTTTATTTATGAGACATCATATGGATGTAAATGAACACTCATTTCACTCTGCATGCATTGCACATCATGTGCAGCGAATTTCACCTCCCTGCACCTTGTATTTATTGTTATATAAATAAAAAAGTTTCTATACACCGCGCTTGAGGCTCGGTTTGCAAGCCACCGTCTACAATTCCAAAAGAAGAGACATAATTACTCTTTTATAGAAAATGTTTTTTGAGTTTGTTTTATGCTCAAAAATAGACCTTAGTGAACACACATTCACGTTAAAAGATCGGCCTTTAACACCTACCCTTACAAAGGTGGACAGACATCTATACAAACACACACACAAACTGACATTTTGATTTCTATGGTAGATAATAGCCGGCGAAACCAGTGTTGTCAATAAACGAGTACGTATTATGTTGAAAACCTGATTATGCCTTGGCTCGAGAATCCGAAGCGCAGTGGGCGCAGCCATCTTGCGGAGGCGGAAGTATGCATAACAAATTTAAAACGTTCATTAGGAGTTTCTTTCACCCGTCGTCGTTTGATTCACAATCTTATGCACCTCCGATGTATTAATAAAATAATTTAAGACCAACATCGGCCCGCACGGGCCTGGTTATCTTCAACAAAACGCGTCACCAAACACCGGACCCAATGAGAGTCGAGCATTTGCAAAAATATTTCTAAAATGAAAGCGCTCAATGGTGGGCGCCATCGACCGGATGCGGAAGTTTGCATAAAACAATTGCGAAAAAGTTCAATAGGAGTTTGTTTCACCCGTCGTTCTTTGATTCACAATCTAATGAAACCTCTCATTAGTAATTAAAATACATTAAGACCAACCTCGTTATCTTCAACGAAAATCGTCATCAAACACCAGAACCAATGAGATTCGAGCATTTGGAAAAATATTTTTTTTAAAGCTTATTACGCGTTTTGGACGGTAAAAACGGCGTCAAATATTCTAACATTGACGAAGAATTATTTTTTAGAAATCTCGCGGCCGTATGGGATAGTTTTTCACGGCCAGAAATACGGTATAAGCGGTTTACATATTTAGTTTAGAAATACGGATAGTTTTTCACGGCCGGAAATATCCGAAGTTGAGACGGAATTCACCGAATTAATCACTGCAAGCAAACTTCTTCTGGTGGACGAAGCCGCCGTGCCTCGGAGAGTCAGAGAACCAGCCCTGGCGCCTGACAGCGACTGAAGTCAGAAGACTACACACTTACTGTGAAAACGTATGTTAAGCCCAGTTAAAAATAGGCCTTAAGCTAGCACATCGTATAGTTACTTCCTTAAGCTTCTTGTGACATTTATTGTATGCAGGTATTGCCATTGGGGAGGACTGTCTGCTCTTCTCTTTTACCAAGTCTTACCAGGTACGGTATCTACTACACCTACCTACTACCAACTACCTACCTACCTACTACCAACTACCTAACCTACTGATGCCATGGTGATGGGTAAAATAGTGGCAAGAGGTATGCAGGTATTGGGGAGGACTCTCTGCTCTTCTCTTTTACCAAGTCTTACCAGGTACGGTACCTACTACACCTACCTACTACCAACTACCTAACCTACTGATGCCATAGTGATGGGTAAAATAGTGGCAAGAGGCTTTGGCTTCGCCGGCTCATTGCGGCTTTGCAGTCGGTACTAGTATGTGAAACTGAAATGACTCCCTTCGTAAATTTTCACCTCCTGGTCTGTGTAGTTATTTCAATCAGCTCTTCATCACCAATTTTGAATGCTTTATACCTGTTTGTGACATCATCGTCTGTAAATAAATATTTTTGTAGATTTTATTTGTTTTCATCAATATATGTGAAAATAATTGAATGTGTAATTATTGTGTTGACATCAGACAAAACCTAAAAGACAGTTTTATTTGCGATAAAATGTTCATACGTAGAGAAGTAACATCTCTGGATTATTGCATGAAGAACTAGCGAGTTTATTAAACACCTTACTCCGTGCAGTGTTCAAGTGTGGAATTCAATTTAAATAAAATTTTACAGGTTATATAAAAAATTCTGGGAGTTAAGTGCCGTTGATGCAGTCTTATACACCACATTATATAACATGCCCAAGTACTGCAAACTGGAGGTTTTTGAAAGCAATAAGAAGGAGATTTGTGTTCTATAGTGTTGAAGTATGTAATTAGATTGAAATAAAATAAAGATTTTAAAGGTCGTATCAAAAAATTTAATTACAGAAGTTTACCAGCGTTAATGCAGTGGCTATTACACCACCTTATTTAACAAGTTACAGTAGTTATTCAGGCCTGTTGTTTGTGTCCTTAATGACGTTCTTAAACACAGTAAGCTTCCTGTTTGGAATGATTTTCAAGTTTACTTTACTGTCAGACAGGCAGACAAAGTCCAAATTTTTTTTTAAATCTCACGCCTCTCTGAGCATGTGCGATCACAATGAATTCAGAGCCAAAGTACTGTTCAATGACAGATTTGTTTTCCGATTAATGTTCAAAATATAACATTTAATTTAAATAAACTAACGTTTGTGGATAAGCGGACAGACAGACAGAAGTGACCCAATTGCTTAACCCCGCTTTTCGCTTCACATGTTGGGGCGGAGTAATGAACAAAAACAATTAGTTGATTAAAGCATATTACATATTGTTATGTGTGTGAGGGAGGAGCAGTCAGTTATTAGAAACACTCTGCTTGTGCTCACATAGATTAAAGGGCTTTTAAACCCCGTATTAAGGATACATGGATAGGGATAAGTCGTCCGGTTTGCTGCGCACCACTTGGAGATGGTTTTGCAATCTTTAGTGTCTATGGAAGATTAAGGATGTCCCGTCACGTGTCTCTTATATCAAATCAGATGAAGCTGGACAAGTGATATCAAGATGATGATAAAATATATTTGAAGATAATGAAGGGAATCTGCATGATAATAAATGCATAATAATTTTTCAGCACAATGGAAGGTCGCAGGACCATTCATAAAATAAATAAGAGGAGAATTCAGATAGCGGTAAGATAAGGGTCTTTCACTCAGGGTGGACAATGCCTGGAGGAATGGTCTCCCTGGAAAAGGTAATTGTAAAAGCAGGACATAGATTTAAGCATGATTGGCAGCTAGAGCTTAGGTATGGATAGGTGATTCTATACATATGTAGTGATTGTGACGTCTATAAGAGGGCCTTGGATCAAAAGATGAAGTGTTATATCAGTGTTTGTTCGCTCCTCATCCTACAATGGTCGTCATCTCCAACCCATCGTATGTTCAACAAAAACGTCTAAAATTAAAAAAAAATCGGATCCAAAAGAGCACAAGAGAAGTGAAGAAAGAAGGGAAATAATGATGGAAAAATGAGTAAAGAGAGGGAGAGAAGGGGGATGCATGTGATCTATGAAGTGGTAAGATAGGGCAAAATTTCCACCACTTTTGTTTTGGTAATTACTAATTATTTTATGGCCATGAATATTTAATGCATGATCACGGCATTGTGACGCACACTGTTCTCCTGACGAATTAAAATCATTTTGTTTTGATCTTGTGACAACTTTACAACTGTGAAAATGAAGTTTTTGTCAGTTGACAATAAAATAGCTATGAATGACAATTTCGACCATGAATGACCTTACTTCAAGACAATTTCGTCCAAATAGTGTCTGATGGTGAAATGTAGTAGATTAATCAAAGGATGTGCTGGCCTCTGGAGAAGAAATAGTTCTGGCAGTGCGCTACTTGAGAAGAATGAAGATAGATACTGTCATGATGACATGAAGGATACTGTCAAATGACAAATCCAACTTCACTGCTGGTGAAGAAGAAGGTAATTTTACATTATATTACTCTACAATTACTACATGTACTTTGACTAATTTCACCATTTGCTTCCACACAGGAACAAGGGAATGACATCTTAGTGACCATACAACTATGAACTATTATGATAAGGAAATGCAAGGAACTTCGATGCAAGAATACGCCATTATAGACCTCATCAATCCTGTGCAATCATGCCAACCTCTTAGTACTCGGCCATTCCCACACCTATCCAAATCAATTTTAAAACTATCCATATGACCCTACGCAAACTACCCTTGCAGGAAGACCATTTCATGCATTCACCACTCTCCGAGTGAAAGGTCCCTCCCTGCCTATTTCCATCCCAAGTCTTCTCTTCTTTACTCTCAAACTGGGCCCCTATGTATTGTCTGTGTCCATTTTGCTGAAAAAAATTCTGCACTTATTTTGTCAATAATCTTCATTATCTTAAACATGTCTATCATAGTCAGGTTCACGATGTTTTTTCGTTCAAAATTTTGGTAGATTAGCAAAACTATACATTTTTGGAATATTCAGAGCATGAGGAATCCAAAAATTAATGTTTACATTTGCGTAGACACCTTTACGAAAATGACACTCAGGACAGTGATGAAGATCTGTAAAAGCATATTCCTGAACGGTATAGACCTCGTAGATCCTGTGTACAGGACTTATCGTTCAATCTGATACTACCTATAACTTCCTATAACAACCTATAACTTCAAAGGACTTGCAATATCATGTATTATGTAATACAGTTATATCACAAATATAAAGACAATGGTTTTCAATTACCATTGTTTGTTGCTTTTCTATAATCCTGAGCACTATTTTGAGGCCTTTATTGGATTCCTTGACCCAGAAAACATAGGATTAGCATATTTAATTAAGTCTCTAGGTTGACTAGAAGCCGAGATCGCGCAAAATATGTGTTTTATGGCGGCCATTTTCAAAATCCAAAATGGCGGCCATGCAGGTGTCTGTGCAAATGGCAACATTGATTTTCGGATTCTCCATGCTCTGAAGATTCCCAAAATGTACAGGTTTGCTAATCCCAAAATTTTGAAAGAAATTATATTTGTTAACATAGTGAACCTGACTATCTTCATCACTGTCCTGAGTGTCATTTTCGCAAAGGTGTCTACGCAAATGTAAACATTAATTTTGGGATTCCTCATGCTCTGAATATTCCAAAAATGTATAGTTTTGCTAATCTACCAAAATTTTGAACGAAATTATATTTGTTAACATAGTGAACCTGACTATCAGGTTCCCTCGCAATCATCTCCTTTGTCATGTAAAATGTCCTGCCTCTGTCAGCCAGTCCTCATAGCTTGGTCTGTGGTGAAAAGCCTCATCCCAAGAATGAGAATTAGAGCAAGCTGCAATCTAAATGAAATCAGTGAGGATTCCAGGGGAGTGAAGTGGTGAAAACAAGCTGCAGCCTCCTCAGTACTCTCACATTTCTTACGCCCACTCAGTTATTACTGTATGCCACAGTGGGTGTCTAATTGCTTATCGCAATAACAGTATTGATATAGGAAATATTTTATGCTGAAATTACTTTGTTTGAGAGTTTGTTTTAAATCTTGTTTTTCGTATTGTTATTCGCAAAACAGTGCTCAGTAATAACAAAAAATGAATCTGTATTGTCTGTTAAGTGTAGCTTTGTAATTTTGGCTTTAGTCCAGTTATGGAGGTTTTATTTACGTATTTATTTGCATACAAAGTCAAGCTTCATGGAAAGGATGGAACACAGAATGGATCAGGACACAACTGCACAGCCTCGAGCCTCAACTTAGTATAAAAAACCCACCATCTTTTATCCTCCCCCATCAAAAACGTTGATCTTTTCTACCTCTGTTAATCCATCCCAAACCCACCTCCTTCAAATTCCTTGCTCTCTTTCCTGAAATCCCCTGTAATGTCCATCTTGCTTATCCCGTGTAACCCGCCGCAGCACTCTCCCTTCCACAGATCTCCTGATGTCCCTGCTCCCTACTGTTGTTGTGCTTCCCTCTCTCTGCCCCTCTTGTCTCCTGCTCCCTTTATTATATGTTCTCTGTGTTAGCTCTTATATGAGCCTCGACCAAGTGTAAAAAAAATGAACATTGCCAAGGCTACCAAGACATCGGGCAGCACTTAGAAAATACCACGACACAAGATAAGAACACCAGGCGCCAGGTTGTACGTGGCCTCGCCAACAAAAAACATCTCTGGATCAAAGAAGATCTAAGGAACACTGCCAGTGTGAAAATATATAAATTATCGCCAGTTTGCCTCAGCCAGCAGGAGAGAGAAACATTTGAACCAAGAGAAGGAATGGCTGCGTGCTGCATTTCTTGTGGTAGAATTCATTTTCAAAACCGAATCATTCAGTAAAGGGGGAATTGGGAGTCTGCTGTATGTGAACCAGGATTGGTTCAGCGACTCCAAAGCCCTTACTAAAGAACCAGCTTCACTCCGCTATATGCTGGTCATTCTTACCAACTGGTCGTTCTACTCGTCCACGCTGTTGCTCTTCCAATGTCTCGGAGACTACTTCAAAGCAGCCATCTCCTCGTTGGCTGCATCAAGATGGTAGCCTGCCTCTTCTTTCCCTATCTCCTCACCTTTTGCCAGTTTGCAATGTCCTTAACAGCATGCAGTCCAGAATTCAACATCAAACAGCTTGAAATGTGGATCTGGAAGAGGGTTCATCTGCATACATCGGTGATAGAAGACTCACCCACTGAGAAATTCTTCCAAAACAACTGGCCGGTCGGATTCATCCTGTGTGCGCCCACTGGTCAAGATGCTTTTGAAGATGTTCACAGCCCACCCTTTAACTATTTGTAACCTGCTGACGTTTATTTTACAAAGTGCAAACTTTTTACTCAAATGTCGTGAGTGAATTCAAAGCTGCATTGAAATATGTGACATTGTACTCTATTACTTTGGGGATTCTTGGAAAAATCATTATGGGATGCTTTTAAACAGTATTAGTGTTTGGAAGGTAGACAGCAAGGATGAATAAATATTACTTACTGGCAGAGCCTATACGTCGCTTCACTGACAGACCAATTAGTCATCCTGTTTGTGAAAATTAATTTACCCGTTCGAAGAGAGCTTTCACCTCATTGTTGCCCAGATAAAAAGGAAATTGTAATACCCTCTTCCACCAACACCAGGAGGCACTACAAGGTACACACTTACATCGATATTTTTTACGCCCCCCCCCCCCAACCCCCCTCCACACACCTAGTGTGTGGCCATTGCCACATAGCCTGTTACCCCACACAGAAAGTTGTATTTGTACCCCAAGTTTGGAGTTTGTAACTTAGAAGATGTGGCCGTGCATAAGGAACAAAGAAAGCCAAAGAGACAATGGTATATATATATATATATATATATATATATATATATATATATATATATATATATATATATATATATATATGTCAGGTCGTAGATTTGTTATTGCTTAATGTTATCTTATAGACGTCGGTTGACTAATGCGTTATGATTTAAATGTTGTTTAAAAATGCTACTTCATATAAGTGAATAAAGGGTTTTCCGCTTCGCTTTAGTATAAAATGAGGAAATGCTCGCTTCGGTCGTGCTGGACAAATGGTTTTTTGTATACGTGTTTCGAGGCTAGATAAGTCCGGTCGTAAAATCCCTCTTTGATTCGCAGACGGCGCCTCGAGCCGCGGATGGACAAACGGATTAGGCGCTTGGAATGTGTAGCTTCATGTAGGATGCTCGGACCGCAGACATAAACCTTTGGATAATGGTCTTATCTGGGCCAAGCATGCACTCTCCCTTCAGTGAGTTACATTTTCTGTCACCTCGGAGCTTTGAAACCACATCTGGTCCTGATACTAATGGTGCGTGCTGCACTCCCCCAAGATGAAAGAACGGATGACGGTGGGGGCTAGGGATAACGGTGGGAGGAACTCTCGCCAGTTCCTTTGTTCTCTCGGAGATTTTCTGATAAACATGTTCCTATTTAAGTGGACTGTGAATCGATGCATTTTCAGGAAGGCTGAACGTGGCATGACGGCGATTCGTGCTGTAGAAGTTCGCTTCCTCCGGATCTGTATAAGTTGGTATATTTAATAAAGATCGTCATTCTCAAGCTGTTTGTGAACTTCTTTTAAGAGCCAAGAGCTGTTTCTTGACAATTGGTACCTGAAGTGGGGTGCAACAACCGGACGACGGGAAACGGAGCCCGAACGACAGGAGGAAGGCTGCCTGAGGCCGGCGCCGGCACGCTGATTTGGTTAAGGTGAGAGTTGTTTTATATCAGAGGGCTATTTTCCCAAATTCGTACCTTCCTCCCTCGAGCAGGTTCAGTTCACTTCCCTGTCTTCCGCGCTGCCTGCACTCCGAACAGAAATTGTAAGTAAAGGCTAATTTTCAGGCCTCAGAATGACGTGTCTTTGTTAAATCACCAGGATAACATTAAGAGTAACGCAAAGGATAGGATTTGCGCAGGATATCAGTAAAGATAACTTTAAGAGGGTAACGGATTTAACAGTAAGGTTAACGTTACAGTTAGCACCAGGAGGGGAAAAGTGAGGTCGGACAGCCGTAAAGGTTGAGCCAGGTGGCCAAGATCTTTCCAGGAAGGAACAGCCCAGAGACAAGATGGGGTATGCCATTGCATGCCAGGGAACGAAGGGCTGTGGCTAACTTAGAGGGCCATAGGAACATGGCCAGGAAAGGAAAACGCGCAGGTACTAGGTAGGCTTGACAAGAAGGAAGCAAGCAACAGAGGTCCAGATAGAAACAGGCCAGGGCCAGGTGAACAAGAGAAGGGGCCAGGTAACCACAGGTAAGAAGGACAGAAGTGGTTTTTGAAATATTGAAATTTTAAGCATTATAGCTATGGTTATTGAAGCTACAAGGACCGAGGACAATTAAGTAAGCAGTTAAGCAAGTAAATCAGCGGTTGATGCCGCTGGACCAGATGCCAGACCAAGACCCCCCACCCCCCCCGAGACCTGAGCTCAGTCCCGGGGCTCTAGGCAACACCCCAACACCCCCCGCCCTGCCATACCCGTTCCACCTCAACCCACCCCGTCCAACCCGTCCCAAGAAAAAAAAAAAAATCCTTTTTCCTTGAATGAGAGACGTAACATGAATGAGCAAAGATTGTACATGGGAGTGGCTGGAGAAAGGCATGATTTGAGTCGATCTGATTTTCGCGCGAAGTCTGGGAGACTCACTGGTATATGAATGAGGAATGAATGTATATTGGGATATTAATTGACGTGTGTATCTGGCCAATGTATTTGTCTGTATGACATATGCAAAGCAGAGGGTTTCGGTGTGAAGCTTTGTAAGTGGTCTGCTTGATGTGCGGGAAATTCAGGCCGGGAATGTCGATTTTAGCGTCTATCCGAGGGACCAGGTGAGGTCCTTAACTGAGTCCGGATTTTCAGTTGTTTGGGAGTGTTTGGGAGCGAATTGATATAAATCGGGTCAGGAGAGCACTCGGAGTGCCCTTGTCGACCTACTGTTGATATGAAGTGGTTTCTTGGAGATGGTTACAAGATGGGCTGCTTTTGTCTGTCGAGTGGCAGTCGGGCAGAAATTTGGAATTTGTTGAACTAAAAATTCAGAATTTGAATCGAAATGTGTGTTTTACTTGAATCGAAGAGTTCATTCATTGGCAGATATTGTGTATTGTATGTGTGGGGTAGGCCTATATCCCTGAGGCAGCTCACCTTTAGGATGATGATGTCATGTAGTGCATTTTGGGTCAGAAAGGTCAAGCGTCAGAGATCCTGTTTTTTGCGATGATTACGAGCTAGGGATGAGTTAATGACAGCTGACTGTTCTGACAGCTCACTGTTATGACAGCTCAATGTTATGACAGCCGACTGGCTGACAGGTGCCAAACTCATTCGAAAGGTAAACCCCGCCGTAAACGCGAATAGAGCGGCGCGCAGTTTGGTTGCCACGGCTACGGGCCTCGCAGGAAACCACGAGGCGGGAGTGTTGGGATTCGTGTGGAGGCACGAGGGTGCGCGCCAGGACGGGGGGCGGCGTGGCGTCGCCGCGTTGAGATGGTTGTGCCAGGCCGATCGGCGATCTCTGAATTTAAATCGGATTTTTGTCGTGTGTATTGTGAATTTTAGCGTCTATCCGAGGATCCTGGCGATGTTCGTTTAATTAAAGTGTGGTACGAACCTGTGGTTTCCGCCGTGCGGCTCCGTGGAAGTTTGGGTAGAGTTATTGTGCGTTCGGGCAGGAGCCGAGCGAGCCGCGAGTCACGTGTGCGCTGTATGGGGGGCTCTCGGTTTTGGGCAGTTGTCGTTGTAGTTGTTGTTGTTGGATGGGAAAAAAAAAGAGCAGGGGTTGTTGAGTTTGTTGAATTGGGTTCGGAGCATGGGATTTGCTCAGAGTGCCGGTGATAACTTGTCCTCTCTCAGAGGAAAGGGATGTGCCCTGCACGGTGGGAGGTCCGTGAATGGTTGGCAAAGGGTTTCTTGAATTTAATGGCAGGAATTATGCGATTAACGATTATATTGTGTATTGCTGGTGTGAAATTATGTCATGGTGTGGAAATGTTATGGTAGAGGTGCGAAATACACACCCTTTGATCTGAAGGGAGAGCGGAGGTTGTGATTGCATTCCTGGTTCGCTGTGTACTGTATGTGGTTGTGTTTGTCTGTCTGTGGAGTTATATTTCAGGATATATATATT
The DNA here is from genome assembly GCF_964187855.1 of Myxine glutinosa. Lineage (NCBI taxonomy): Eukaryota > Metazoa > Chordata > Myxini > Myxiniformes > Myxinidae > Myxine > Myxine glutinosa. The sequence continues at coordinate 139,621,652 of NC_136264.1, read as the reverse complement.
TTTTTTTTTTCCAGGATATTCAGGATATTTCAGGATATTTCAGGATTATATTTCAGGATGAGGCATGGATTTCAAGGAGGAGGTGTGTGCCCTGAGAAAATTGTGGATCGCGGATTGGGCACTCTGGGTGCGCACTGGGACTGCAGTTGTGTGTGCGCACAGGAGAGAACTCCCACGGAAGTTCCTGGGCGGATTGTGACGGTTGTTGGATTCGTAGGGCGTTACCATTTTGCGATGTGGAGCCACAATAGTGGTCGTTTGTCTGTCCGGATGTGGAGTTCTTGCAAGGACGGGGAATGTCGCCGGACTTGTATTAGTTGTGGGATGACAGCGCTGGTTACCCCAATTTGAAGTTTGACCTTTTAAAGTTCATTTGACCTTTGTTCTAGATTTGCAAGGGAAAGAGGTCAGAGGTAATTCACTAACCTTGGAAAAACGACAGGCTGTCAGTCTACTGGGTGTTGCTTTAACGGCAGGATATAGAACTTAAATCTGGAGAGAATATCGGGACATATACTGTTGGTTAAAACTGAAATCATGTACGTAATTAGTGAACAGAGAATATCGGGACATATACTGTTGGTTAAAACCGAAATCATGTACGTAATTAGTGAACAGAGAATATCGAGTTCTGCTGTTTGTTGTTGTGGTTGTCGTTGACGTCTCAAATCTCGATTCGGGGTCTCAAGAAATAAACAGATTTCCGGTGCCGACCGGAAGCGTCAGGTACAGTATGCTTGAATTTAATTTAACCGAGTCGAGTACAGCGACGTGCTTGATCGAGCTGTGGGGATAGTCATGTTAAATGGAGGATATTTGGGAGGATGAAGAGATGCAAGTAACATGGATTAAGTTGTGGTATCATGAGGTGGGTGCCTAAGGTATATTGTGGTTATTATAACTCGCTGATTATAGGGGGCGCCGGGCGCACCAAGTACAGATCGGGTTGCATGGTGGAGCATGCGCAGGGTGGAACACCCCGTGTGGTTGGAGGTTGAAATGCAGTGAATATGCCCGATTTTGGCTTTCCGAGGCTCCGGATGGAAGTTGGCATTTCGATACTGTGGATTATATTGTGCCTGTCTGGAGAGGTGATGTCCTGTGCTGAGGCTGGCGACACGCCTCTGTTATTTGTCTGTCTGTCGGTCTGATTGTAAGTCTTTGGTACTGGGAGGGCTAATTGAGTGCTCAGGCGTCATTGTTCCATGGAGGCAAGTACTGGGCCCAGGTACTCATGGGAATGGATTAAACCCACAAGGAAATTCAGTCGCTGAGGTTGCCAGAACTGAAAATCGAACTCTGGGCTTCTCAAATGGTCACAAAATTTGGACATGGGATGAATCGGGGAAAGGTAGATGTAACACAGAGAGATGGACAGGACAACAATGGAGTTTATATGGACGGGTTTGGGGCAGTTTCAATCTGATGATTACAGAGTGTTTTGTTCTGTTCACGAAACATGTAAAATTCATGGAGTTGAAGTAATTTGCAAGAAGACAGCAGAGTCAGTACTGGGATACAACCTCATCCAGGGGTTTTGGCCCAGCCTGCAAGGAGTCCAGGGGCTTGTTTCAGGGGTTTTGGGGAGGTTTTGGATGCAAAATTGGGATGCTGTGCTCATCTGGATGTAAAATTAATACTGACTACTAGCAGATATATCCATCAAGGACGGGGAATGATGTGCAGTGTGATTGGGTAGGAGGTAAAGGCCATAAAACACCAACCCCATGAGGAACGAAATAAATGGAGACGTCGACAATCACATGATGGTTGGGATTGAAGAACAACCTACTGGGATTTCATGATGTCATCCGGCATGGTGAATGCTTTGATAAAAGTCTACTTTTGACTGGACCAAACGAGATCAAAATTGGAAGTAAATTTAGATACATAAGGTGTGAAATATAGCATAAATAAGCTATAGGTAATGGAAATATGGCAGTATAAGCTCGCTGAGGAAGAGTTACCTGTAGTAGGGGACGTAACAGATGGGTGGATTATAATGACGGGGGAGCGCAATAGTATAAGAAGCGACTGGGAAGCGCAGGCCTCAGAAAGAGAAAGGGATGGACGGAGACGGGCGATGTTTTTAAGGTGAAAGAGGGCTGTCTTTATGATCTGTTTAGTGTATTTGTCAAAGGAGAGGGTTTGGTCAATGATGATGCCAAGATTCCGGATGTGGATACTGGGAAACCACCGATGTTGGGGGCAAAGTTATGGGTGGATTTGGTGAGGGGTTTTGGGTAAATGAAGATTAATTCAGATTTATCATAGTTAAGTTCGAGGAAGTTGATTTGAAGCCAGAATTTTATTTCAGTGATGCAGTTTGTCAGGATAGAGCGAATTGTGGTGATTAAGCTGTTGTAGATGCTGTCAATTTTGCTTTGGATGAATGAAAGGAAGGAGATGCAGTTGTCTACTCTGAATGACAGGTGGTGGTATCCAGGGCGCTGAGGAGTTTGTTCACGTTGTAAAGTTTGTTTATTTAGGTTGTTTATTGTAGAGAAGAGTGCTTTTGGGATTCCGGAGCCAGAGTGGATAATTTGAGAGTAGTAGGCGGAGTAGAGGGCATCTTTGTAGTGCTGTAGGTGGTCCTTGTAGGCTTGGGAGTGAACTGATTTGGGTTTAATAGGCACAAGCTGGTCTAAGCAGGGTGAGGAGGATGGTGTGATTGATGATGTCAAAGGCGGCGCTGAGGTGAGGAGGATGAGAATGTTGAGGTTGCCGGCGGCAGAGGAGAGAGAAGGTCGCTGGTGATTTTGAGGAGAGCAGTTTCAGTACTGTGGCTGGAGCAGAATCCGGATTGGAATGCTTCATACAGGTTATTGGCAGAGTGGTGATGTTTGAGTTGAGTGGCCACAGCACGTTCCAAAACTTTTGACAGAAAGGGTAGGTTGGAGATGGGTCTGAAGTCATTTAGGGTGTCAGGGTTGAGTCCAGGGTTTTTCCAGAATGGGGGTGAAGTTTCACGAGTTTTTGGGGAAATCGGTATGTGAAGCTGGATTAAGTTGGAACCGCTTGGTGAGCCATGGAGATGGATTGGATGTTTTGGTTGTTGGTTGTCTGGGAGTTCGGTTGTTGCATTGCCAAAGGTTTCTGTGTGGTGGACACACTCGTTGGCTGTTGTCTTGTGTGACGTGGGTGGAGATGTATGTGGCTGTGTGTGGCTGCCTGGAGTCGGGAAGGCGGCTACAGTGGTTGATATTGGTTGTGGATTGTCCGGGGTGCTTCGATTTGCATAGGGGGTGAAGATTGGGATATTACATTATTTTGAGTAAGTATTGGCATGAGTAATTACATAAGTAATTATGAGTTATTATGAGTAATTAGTGGTATGAGTATTAGTTATGAGTAAGTGATTATTTTAGTAAAGTTACATGTTTCGCTGTGTTGTTGATCTGGGGACAAGCTAGTTTGATGGGTACCCTGGGGTCTTCGGCGTGTCTATGTGTTTGTCTGTCTGTTACACCGGATTCTTGAATGGGTTTTCATGAGACGCATTTCAGACATAACAACAGTGAGAATCTATTTTGAGCGAATCACAGTGGGTGAGAAAACATTGTGTGTGACCAGACACCAGACCTGACCGTAATTGGAATTGGAATTAGACCAGGTTATTTCTATTATTTGTTTATTCGCGAAAATAAATAAATAATAGGGGGAGGTTCATGGAGGTTAATGGTGGTTTGTTTGTGTTAATGGAGGTTAATGGTGGTTTGTTTGTGTTAATGGAGGTTAACGGTGGTTTGTTTGTGTTAATTCAAGTTGAAACTCTAGCTGAAAGAATTTTCGTTTATTTTTATTTTTATTTATTATTGATGTAGGAAACAGGCAAATGGGATGCTGAGAGAAGAATTGGATTGGATTAAATTGGATTGAATTTAAAATTGAATATTGGATAAAATTGGATCCACTTGGAAAAAGTGGATTAGGAAATTGGAGAGCAGGTGTTCTATGAAACTATGAATTGAATGAATTGAATCTATGAATTGGAGACCTGTAGACCAGGTGTTCCCAGGGCGCTTGTGGACCAGGTGTTCCACCAGAGGAAAAAGACCAGGTGTTCGTGGAGCACTTCACCTGCAAGAACGCCTTGGAACCAAGGTGGAAGGGACCAGTCCAGGTGTTGCTGACTACACCAAAGGCAGTCTTTTGCGAGGGCAAGACCTCGTGGATCCACGCCACGCACTGTAAGTTGGCCATACAAGCACCAGACACTACACCACAGCAACCACAGTAAGGATGGGCCTAATCATAGGTACGATACTATTGATAGCGACAGCAGCTAGGGGAAGCTCCGATTCCAATAGATGCGAAAACGAAACCCGACACCTCACCGTAACATGGGGACAAAGAGTATCACTACCATGTTTCGAACAGAAAGCCCTGCACACAAATTGGGCAAGCGTAAAATGGCTAGCACTGTCGGCAGGGCCTGGACGCGTTGGCATTGTACTACGAAAGCAACGAGAGTTCCGGGAAAACGGGCAAGCTAGCATTGAGACCTTGGCCCAACCAGGATACAAATGGGGAACCCCTGATTTTAAGCTACAAACACGCACGCGCCTAGAGAAAGGCATGACTATGCAGGTCCGGTGCAGCGTCTGGACCCCAGGAGCGGCCAGTGGCGAAACTAAACACACACCATGCATCGAATACATACTCACGCCACACCCCCAGGATAAGGCCCCAAAGAAGGGGGAAAACACATATTGGAAAGTGGCCAGGGAGGTGGCAACAATTCAAAATAGGACACACTGCTGGTCGTGCATGCACTTTCCCCAAGCAGGCACCACAGGAATACACATGATAGTGCTACCTCTGTCCCTCAATGACCTCTGCTCACAACCTATCGATTCCCCATGTTTAGTCACCACGCTGGAAAGAGAAGGGGTTGACAACGGCAAGAGTTGCAATCGACAATTTAATTATCGCCCGTCAATGATTGCCCATGTGGCCGAGAGGCCTGCCCCCGTCTGGGTCAAACCACAGAAAGGGACGGTCTGCCTCCAGGGTTCCGGCCACTTGCGTATGGGAGAATCAGAATGCGCCTACACTCTCCCCGGGAAGCTGGGACAAGGGAGCTCGGGGATTACATTACGAATAGTACTGCAAGATAAACACAACCACAACATAACGGCTATAACATTCTCTAGGGGGGTTAGTAAGATTAATGGGGTGGTAAAGGGACTCCGGTGCTTATCCACCCACCTGGTCCCACCCCATGGGACAATGTTTATATGCGGCGACAAGGCTTACCCCTATTTACCAAATAATTGGGGGGGCACATGTTATCTGGGTTCAGTCCTTCCTGACGTTGAGATACTGGATGAGCTAGACCCAAAGTCCTTGGACAGGCGTTATAAGAGGTCAGTCATGAACGAAGATGGAACCACTAAACTACATGGGAGCCTATGGGAAAAGGTGTTTGGTTTCTTCTTCCCAGGAGCGGGCACAGTCATGGATAGTTTCCGGATAGATAAATTGGCCTTGGCCCTAGAAAAGGTGGCAAACGACACTGCTACGGCTCATGACATACTATTGGATACGGTGATTCACATGCGTACAATGGTGATGCAGAATCGGGTGGCTTTGGACATGCTCCTGGCAGAGAAAGGAGGGGTATGCGGAATAATAGAGGGAAAATGTTGCACTTACATACCTGATCCGTCGGAAGGAGTGTCAGCCGCAATAGTGAGACTAAGGGAAACTAGCCACGCCCTGACGATCGATCGGATCGCGCGCGAGAATTCTTATAAATTTAGCTGGCTCACTGACTGGTTCCGGGGATGGACGGGCACCATAGTGAAGTGGTTATTGACCGCACTGGCTGTGATACTTGGGGTAGTAATTTGGGGGGCACTAATGCAATCTCTAGTCCTCCTCTGTATGAGAAAGTATTTTACAGGATGGAAAGTGAAGAAGCCGCCGACAACGACTATGGTTCTGACCACAGAGGCCGTCGACCTGAATGGGTCCTTCAACAAGGCAGTTGTGACCAGCGCTCCAGAAAATTGTATTGAATTTTGTGATGACTGTGATACTTGTGTTGATCCCATGTGGGAACTGGCTGCTGCCTGTAATGGTGTCTGTGATGACTGTGATACTTGTGCTATAAACCCCTTGCGTGTACTGGCTAACGCTGCTTATGTATTACAAGCTGACAGCTGTACACCCCCTTCCGACCCAACTATCGATCTGATTGCGACGCTGGGTCTGGCGGTCGAGGGACCCGACGTGGATATCCTAGACCCGCAAGCCGACCAGGCGCCCATGGGAGACTTTGACATAAAGGAAGTTCCTCTCTTTGCTTCATATGTTTTAAGTTCAAATGCTTCAAGTGAATCGGATTTTTACGCTCTGTACCCTGACCAGGAAAATGAGACACAAGATACTGACGACATTATGTATTCCCCAGAACAGCAGCACCCCCCGTTCTTGGCGTAGTCGGCAGGATGTGACAGCAGACGACAGCAGCACGTGAGAGATCTCATGGGCATGATCGTTGATTAACTTCGAAGATCTGCAAGGACCGCGTCTGCAAAGGGTGGGGGGAGCAAGTTCCGCAGGGGAGGTGATTGGCCCCCTGGCGGGGCAGAACCTCATCTGGACCAGACGCCTTCGTTGTGGATCCGAAACGTTAATGGACTTTCATGTTCTGAGCCCTCAGGCTCCAAGCACGCACCGCACGACACGTTCGCCAAATGCACGGGCGAGGCGCTATGGGCGCACGGTATGCCCTTAGGAGATACCCGCATTACACAATTATTTTTCAATAAAGCCCGATGTGGCACGTTGTCTCTTGAGATACTTTGTCTCGACGAGACAAGAGGAAGGAATGTCAGGTCGTAGATTTGTTATTGCTTAATGTTATCTTATAGACGTCGGTTGACTAATGCGTTATGATTTAAATGTTGTTTAAAAATGCTACTTCATATAAGTGAATAAAGGGTTTTCCGCTTCGCTTTAGTATAAAATGAGGAAATGCTCGCTTCGGTCGTGCTGGACAAATGGTTTTTTGTATACGTGTTTCGAGGCTAGATAAGTCCGGTCGTAAAATCCCTCTTTGATTCGCAGACGGCGCCTCGAGCCGCGGATGGACAAACGGATTAGGCGCTTGGAATGTGTAGCTTCATGTAGGATGCTCGGACCGCAGACATAAACCTTTGGATAATGGTCTTATCTGGGCCAAGCATGCACTCTCCCTTCAGTGAGTTACATTTTCTGTCACCTCAGAGCTTTGAAACCACATCTGGTCCTGATACTAATGGTGCGTGCTGCACTCCCCCAAGATGAAAGAACGGATGACGGTGGGGGCTAGGGATAACGGTGGGAGGAACTCTCGCCAGTTCCTTTGTTCTCTCGGAGATTTTCTGATAAACATGTTCCTATTTAAGTGGACTGTGAATCGATGCATTTTCAGGAAGGCTGAACGTGGCATGACGGCGATTCGTGCTGTAGAAGTTCGCTTCCTCCGGATCTGTATAAGTTGGTATATTTAATAAAGATCGTCATTCTCAAGCTGTTTGTGAACTTCTTTTAAGAGCCAAGAGCTGTTTCTTGACATATATATATATATATATATATATATATATATATATATATATATATATATGTATATATATATATATACAGTGGTACCTCGGCTTACGAGTTTAATCCGTTCCGTGACGGAGCTCGTAAGCCAAATCGCTCGTAAGTCAAAGCAAATTTTCCCATTCAAATGCATTGAAATGCTATTAATCCGTTCCAGCCTAAAAAAAAAAACACCAATTTTTTTTGTTAGGTGCTTTTAAATAACAAAAATGTACTTTATAAATAACAAATAATGTATAAACAAGCACGACCTCGTATATACTGTACATAATACAAGAGAATGTAAAGAAATAAACTGGTTTTATTAAGCAGAGGAGAAGAGCATGCCAGGTGAGGTGTGCGTGTTGTCGACTTGGCGAGGCAGTACGATCGTACTCCTTCTACGATATGTACGATTTTGAAGCAGAAGGAGTCCATAAAGGCTATAACGCCAGCCAAGGGCGTTACGATTATTTCAAAGCTCCGGACCTCTATCCATGAAGATATGGAGAAGTTGTTGTTTGTGTGGTTGAAGGAGAAGCAGCTCGCAGGAGATACCGTGACCGAGAGCATCATGTGCTTGAAAAGATTGAAACTCGGATATCGAGCACGGACCACGAGGTGTTTTTTCTTTTTTCTTAATCTCGGTTTCAGTGAACTTTTGCTCTGTGCTCACGTGTACTGTACCTGTACCTGTAATGGTACGTCAGAGGATGGCACCTGTTGTCATCATATTAAGTGCAAGATGTTCTGCATCGTAAGTTGGTACACCGTGGTCTTTCGGCGGTGTTTAAGCCGGCCGTCTTGGCTTCTGTCACCATTGGCATTGAGTCTTTCGATGTAGGTAGGTCGTTGTGTGCCGGTGCCTTGGCCGAATTCCTTCATTGCTGCATTGTTAGCTCACCTGGTTTTTTATACCACATCTTTGGTTATCGGACCAGCGAATGACGTCATCTCCTCCAAAGTATGGCTTATTCTCACTTGTCTTGGACGATCTTCTACTTCTAGCCTTCCACCGTGCATTTGGTGTCCACTGTACTTACTGTACAGTGCCTGGTAAAATTGATGTAATGGGTTTTTGACCGTCAACGCCATGAACCGTCATGAACCGTCATGAACCGTCAACCGCCATGAACCGCCATGAACCGTCAACGCCATGAACCGCTAACACTCAAAAGCCCATTTATCGCGCCTTATAAAGCAAAACGCAAACCGAAAGCCATGCCTCTCAAGCGAGGCGTGCTTCCGTGGTCACGTGATCCACAGGTGTAGCTCATTATACCCGCACGCGCGACACGCTTTGGCGGTCACGTGACCAGCCACTCTGGAGGCGGGGATCCCCGCCGATGACGTCACCGGCTGGAGCAAGGAGATTCCTCGCTCATGTATTTCGACG
>NC_136264.1:139602681-139607681 GCF_964187855.1 Myxine glutinosa | reverse complement strand
ACCTTGGTCGGCAGCGGCACGGCCCCGGTCTTGGTGATGCGGTGGCCCAAAAAGTCAACGGTCGTCGCGCCGAAGTGGCATTTGACCGGGTTGACAATTAAGCCGTGCTCGCTGAGGCGACCGAACAGTGTTCGGAGGTGGAGGAGGTGCTCGGCGCGGGACGTGCTGGCGACGAGGATGTCGTCCAGATAGACGAAAAGAAACGGCAGGTCGCGCAGCACGCCGTCCATCAAGCGCTGGAACGCCTGGGCCGCGTTCTTGAGGCCAAACGGCATCCGCAAAAATTCGAACAGGCCGAACGGCGTGATGACGGCCGTCTTCGGGACGTCGGCCGCCCGGACAGGTACCTGGTGGTAGCCCCGTATCAGGTCAATTTTCGAAAAGATGACCCGTCCCGCCAAACGGGTGGAAAAGTCCTGAATATGCGGGATCGGGTACCTGTCGGGGGTGGTAGCGTCATTGAGACGGCGGTAGTCGCCACACGGGCGCCATCCACCCCCCGGCTTTGGCACGATGTGCAGTGGCGAGGCCCACGCGCTATCGGAGCGCCGCACGATGCCGAGGTGCTCCAACGCGTCGAATTCGGCCTTTGCCACGGCGAGCTTGGCTGGGTCGAGGCGGCGGGCCCTGGCGTAGACCGGCGGGCCCGTAGTGGGTATGTGGTGCTCGATCCCGTGCCGCACCGCGATGGCCGAAAACGTCGGCCGCGTGAGGGCTGGGAATTCCACGAGCAGGCGAGCGAACTCGTTCGTTGCCGGGAGGGCGCACGCCAGTTCGGTCGGCGCGGAGCTGCTCATTGTGCACGCCAGGGAGCTGAAGGTCTCGGCGTGGACAAGGCGACGTCGTTTGACGTCGACCAGCAGCCCGTGCGCGCAGAGGAAGTCGGCGCCCAGCAAAGCCACGGGGACGCTGGCGGTAACAAAAGTCCATTGAAAGCGCTGGCTGCCGAAGCAGAGGGTGACGACGAGTGGGCCGAAAGTGCGTATGGCCGAGCCATTAGCAGCGACCAAAGAGGGGCCGCAAACTGCGTCCAGCCTGTCCTGCTCGGAGGCAGGTATGACGCTCAGTTGGGCGCCGGTGTCGCACAGGAAACGGCGTCCAGACGCTTTGTCCCGAATAAACAGCAAGTTGCCCGAGTGGCCGGCGCTCATGGCTGGGAATGAACGCCGGCCCGGCCGTTTCCCGACCTGCCGAAAGTGCACGGGGGCCGGCACGTCCGAGCCTTGTGTCCGAACCTGGCGTGGTAATAACACCACGCCCGGTCAGGTGGAGGCCCCGGCCGTCGTGTCGGAAGCGGGCGGTGCGGCGTGGCGGCCGCCAGTTGCACCGGCAGTTCGGCCTCCAACCACGCAGGGCGCTCGGGCGTCGTGGGCGTTGTCTCGGACGGCGGCGGGCTCCAGGTAACCGCGCCGATGTGCTGGCCCGCCGAGGAGATCTTATCGGCTTCCCTGGCGAGGGCGCGGGAATCCGTGATCAACGTGCCAGCCAGGGCGAGGCGTACCGGGTTAGGCAGCTGACGGAGGAACAGCTCCCGGAACAGGAATGCCGGAGAGTGCTCGCCGAGCAACGAGAGCATATAGTCCATGCGCTCGGACAGGCGCGTGTCGCCGAGCTCGGGCAGGTCAAGCAGGCGCCGTGCGCGTGCTGCCGGTGAGAGGGCGAAAGCACCGAGGAGGAGCGTCTTCAGCACGTCGTATTTGTCAGCAGCCGGCGGGTGCTGGAGGAGGCTCAAGGCGCGGGCCGCGGTGGCGGAACCGAGCGCCGCCACAACATGGTGGAAGCGGGTGTCGTCCGCGGTGATGCCTCGCAGGGCGAACTGGGAGTCCGCCTGGGCGAACCAAACAGCCGCGTGAGCCTCCCAGAAGGTAGGCAGTTTAAGCGTCACTGCCGTATCCATGTCGGTAGGTCACCAATGAAGGAACTGCGCTCCAACGCGAGTCGAAAGAATTGACGCGACCAAAGACGGAATTCGTCCGAGTTGCTTTATTGAAACAAAACAGCTCAGGTATTCTGACAAGCCCGTTTTTCGGGCAACAATATATATACACATTTATGTCGGGAAGTTTGCCCGGCAAAAGCTATACCGGGCATGCCCGGGTATCAAGGGCGAGCCTTGGAAAGGCGAGTCTGGACCTGCCCGGGCGTGTTTGGCTGCGGCCTGGCAAGTCGAGGCTGGGCGTGCCCGGGCGCTCTGGGCGAGCACTGGAAAGGCGATAGCGGGCATGCCCGGACGCTCTGGGCGAGCCCTGGAAAGGCGATAGCGGGCATGCCCGGACGCTCTGGGCGAGCCCTGGAAAGGCGATAGCGGGCATGCCCGGACGCTCTGGGCGAGCCCTGGAAAGGCGATAGCGGGCATGCCCGGACGCTCTGGGCGAGCCCTGGAAAGGCGAGAGCGGGCATGCCCGGGAAAGACGAGACCGGGCGTGCCCGGGAGGTTCGGGCGTGCCCGGGAACAGTGAGTCCGGGCATGCCCGGGAGAGGCGCGTCTGGCCGTGTTCTGGCCGGTGCAAGGCGATTATGTACATCCAGCGGTAACCGCTACACTGTATATATATATATATATATATATATATATATATATATATATATATATATATATATATATATATATATATATATATATATATATATATATATATATACTGTATATATATATATATATATATATATATATATATATATATATATATATATATATATATATACTGTATATATATATATATACTGTATATATATATATATATATACTGTATATATATATATATATACTGTATATATATATATATATACTGTATATATATATATATATACTGTATGTATATATATATATATATATATATATATATATATATATATATATATATATATATATATATATATATAGATATATATATATATATATATATAGATATATATATACATATATACATATATAAATAAATATATATATACACAAAGAATTAAGTTAAGCACCCCCCCCCGTTTTTTTACAACCTCGCACATTACAAGTTTGTTGTCGTCAAAACAGTGTAATATACCCATGATATTGCTATATTTTCTGGAGAAGTGATATTATGGTCACATAAAAACATAACAATCATGCCGTTTTCAATATTTTATTCTGAATAATTTAAGGTGAAATTTTTTGGGAATTTTAGGCATATTTTCACCTCAATTTAAGTATGGAGCTATAGGTCCATCACGGACAGTGTGGATGACGTTTATGTTGTCTAACGTACAGTCATTGTTCTGAGAAGACCTCTAGCGATCTTTGCGTCAATAACGTGTGTAGGACCCACGTGATCGGATCACTGACTCAACCAATCACTTTTTTTCACTTTGATCACTCAATTTCATCAATGGATAATTGCTAATGTCATACCAATCATTATTTGATCTCACATACCTTAGAATATATGCCAATGTATACATATACACAAAGAATATATATTAGGGGGTGCTTACCTTAATTCGTTGTGTAGGGGTGCTTAACTTAATTCTTTGTGTATATATATACATATATAAATAAATAAATATATATATATATATATATACATATATAAATATATATATATATATATATATATATATATATATATTGTTGCGAATATGGAATTTGGCCTCCATATCCGCTTGTAAATATTCCCCTATTTTCCCCAATACTCCCCAACTATCCCCAATCCCCCATTCCCTAGTCCCATTGTCTGTAAACAACAATCAGTAGAGCCGACCTACCCCTTTTTCCCCCATTAAATGTCGTGCCCAGGTCCACCGCACCACACGTAGACAACTTTCGGACATCTTGCTAGTTATTCTTAGTCTATGTCAGTTAAGGCCTCGTTTCCATTAATTATGACTCTTCGTTGCACCAGAATGTGATTATATGGCACCAGTAGTGAGTTTAGGACCTTTCCCATACCTCCTCCCATCTTCTTCCCCGTCTACAACAACAGAGGGGCACGGCGCTGCGCGGGGGGGGAGTGTGCGTCCTCCCACCGGCTCGGTTAGCCGCCATCGACAATGCGCTCCAGACAACGCGCTCCAGACCATGCGCTCCACGGGGTTACCACAAAGGGGCTCCTTGTCAGCTCCTCGTCAAGGGCGGAGCCGGTAACCCCCCCGCACGCACCCAATAAGAAGCAACGTGCCGATTCCACGAGGCGGAGCTAACGAGCCGAGGGCGTGTCACTCCCCGCCGGATATACGCGGCCCCGCGCCGGATGTGACGTCAGATGCGCCCCCAGCTTGAGACGAAAAGACGCCACCTCGAGCGCTGTGCAACCTTCCGCATCTCTGGACCGGACCGGGTCGATCCTGCCCTGCGCCCAGGTGCACCTGGAGCCATCGACAACCGCTTTCCTGCCATCAACCCCCGTGTGAGTCAGCCTTGTCCCGTTTACCTGTCGTCTGTTGGGGTTAATATAAGGTTGTGTCTAAGTGCCTATCTTCCTTTGCTGTACCTCTCGTCCCTGTAATCTGACCTTCCGCACGAATATAATCTCCTCCGGAGGTCTTGAGAACCGTATCCCTGGTGTCGTCATTTTAATCCCAGCCGTGTGTCTGTTCCTTCATTGACCTAGCATCGCGCGACTAGTCAACGTTCGGGTATCATATCGAGTATAATCTTGTGCAGACGTGGTCATCCCAAAACCGCTCGGTGAATAACATCCAAGCCACGTCTGTAACAATATATATATATATATATATATATATATATATATATATATATATATATATATATATATATATATATATATATATATACTAGCTGAGGTACCCAGCTTCGCCCGGGTTGAATAAGAATAATACAAATATATGATGAAAAGAACATGTATATTTTAGAGCAATATCACAGTACATTTCCTACATGACGTTTTGTCAATTTTCAATTTCTCAATACCTCTTGGTATACAACATTTCTGGTTTTCTTACTTGGTGCCAAGACATAAAGATTGCTTGGTTTTCCAACCCTCAAGCAGCCCACGTACAGCTGGCCATGG
>NC_136264.1:139345007-139602481 GCF_964187855.1 Myxine glutinosa | reverse complement strand
AGAAGAAGAGGATGATGTGCTTGGATATAAAACACGCAATCGTCGAAAAACATGAGCGAGGTGTCGAGGAGGACGTATATAACGGCAGAGGAGAAGAGCATGCCAGGCCACAACTTGTGGATATAAAACACGCAATCGTCGTGTTTTATATAAAACTTGTGCTTGGATATAAAACACGCAATCGTCGAAAAACATGAGCGAGGTGCCGAGGAGGACGTATATAACGGCAGAGGAGAAGAGCATGCCAGGCCACAACTTGTTCAGAGTGCCGGCGATAGCTCGCCTTCTCTTTGTGGAAAACACGGTGAGATCCTTAACATCCAACAACTAATGGGACGCAAACGGGGCGCCCAGTTTAGCGGTACACACATTGATGAATCACCCTGCCTGTGATTCACCCATGAAAGGTTATAGCTGGGTCGGGATTCAAACCCAGGCTGGACAGTTTAGACTTTAGAGTCAAGTGTGCGTACCTCCAGTCCAGGCCATCCTGCCAACTTGTATGCTGCATACAGGTGAAATATAAAGCGCGAGATATTTTTATATATACTGTATATTTAAAAAAAAATTGGTGTGGTTTTTGGCGGGCTGGAACGGATTAATAGCATTTCAATGCATTTTAATGGGGAAATTTGATTTGAGAAACGAGCAATTTGAGTTACGAGCTCGGTCACAGAATGAATTAAACTCGTAAGTCAAGGTTCCACTGTATATATATATATATATATATATATATATACTAGCTGAGGTACCCGGCTTCGCCCGGGTTGAATAAGAATAATACAAATATATGATGAAAAGAACATGTATATTTTAGAGCAATATCACAGTACATTTCCTACATGACGTTTTGTCAATTTTAAATTTCTCAAAACCTCTTGGAAAACAACATTTCTGGTTTTCTTACTTGGTGCAAAGACATAAAGATTGCTTGGTTTTCCAACCCTCGAGCAGCCCACGTACAGCTGGCCATGGGAAGTACCCGGCATTGCCGGGCGGGGGAAGGGATGGGAGGAGGAAGAGGAGGGGAACGGGGGGGGGGAGGGGAGGGGAGGGGAGGGGAACGGGGGGGGGGGGAGGGGAGGGGAATGGGGGGGAGGGGAGGGGAGGGGAACGGGGGGGAGGGGAGGGGAACGGGGGGGAGGGGAACGGGGGGGAGGGGAGAAGAGGGGGGGAGGGGAGAAGAGGGGGGGAGGGGAGAAGAGGGGGGAGGGGAGAAGAGGGGGGGAGGGGAGAAGAGGAGGGAGGGGAGAAGAGGAGGGAGGGGGAGGAGGAGAGGGGAGAAGAGGAGGGAGGGGGAGGAGGGGGTTGGAGGGAGGGGTGGGGGAGGAGGGAGGGGTGGGGGAGGAGGGAGGGGAGGGGGAGGGGGGGAGGGGGAGGAGGAGAGGGGAGGGGGGAGGAGGAGAGGGGAGGGGGGAGGGGGGGAGGAGGAGAGGGGAGGGGGAGGGGGAGGTGAGGGGGAGGGGGGAGGGGGAGGGGGAGGGGGGAGGTGAGGGGGAGGGAGGGGAGGGGGAGGGGGTTAGGGGAGGTGATGGGGGAGGGGGGAGGTGAGGGGGGAGGGGAGGGGGAGGGGAGGGTGAGGGGGAGGGGTGAGGGGAGGGGGGAGTGGAGGGAGGGAGTGGAGGGGAGGGGAGGGGGAGGGGGAGGGGGCGGGAGGGGGAGGGAGGGGCGGAGGGGGGAGGGGGAGGGGGTCAGGGGGAGGGGAGGGGTGAGGGGGGAGGGGAGTGGGAGGAAGGAGGGGGGGCTTCACCCAGGTTGAATAAGAATAATACAAATATATGATGAAAAGAACATGTATATTTTAGAGCAATATCACAGTACATTTCCTACATGACGTTTTGTCAATTTTCAATTTCTCAAAACCTCTTGGTGTACAACATTTCTGGTTTTCTTACTTGGTGCCAAGACATAAAGATTGCTTGGTTTTCCAACCCTCGAGCAGCCCACGTACAGCTGGCCATGGGAAGTACCCGGCATTGCCGGGCGGGGCAAGGGAGGGGAGGAGGAAGGGGAGGGGGGGGAACGGGGGGGAGGGGAGGAGAGGGTGGGGAGGGGAGAAGAGGGGGGAGGGGAGAAGAGGGGGGGAGGGGAGAAGAGGGGGGGAGGGGAGAAGAGGAGGGAGGGGGAGGAGGAGAGGGGAGAAGAGGAGGGAGGGAGAGGAGGAGAGGGGAGGGGGGGAGGGGAGGGGGAGGGGAGTGGGAGGGGGGTGAGGGGGGAGGGGAGTGGGAGGGGGGAGGGGGGCTTCACCCGGGTTGAATAAGAATAATACAAATATATTGTTGCGGATATGAGGATTGCATTTTTTTGATTGTGTGTATTATATTGGAAATGGTGATGAACATTTTTGAATATGGCCCCTCCTGCCTCCAGAGTTGTGTAAAGGTAAAAAGGGCGTCCTGGTAGTTATTCCATGAAACACCACATTGAAGGACACGATAAAACCCTTGTTCAGTAGCTTATATCTTATTATGTGTTTTAGAGTAAGGCCTTGTCTTCCATTAGAAGGACACTCCATTGCACCGAATCAATTAAGAATAGCTCCCCTTCAATACTTCCATTTCCCAGCCAAACTCTCCATCTGCGGGTAAAGCAGTTCACAAGCGTGGGGTGCACGCCCTCTCATTTCGCTGCAATAGTGAATATGTGCTCCGTGCTCTGTTTGAACAGGAGGGGCGGGGTCGCCCGGGAGAGGCAAGCCCAGGGCACGCCACGAAGGGCGGGGCTGTTCAGCCCCATGCCCAAATAAGGAAACAAGCCCGTGGCTCGCCACGATGGCGCGTGCCGTCGGCGCCATGCCCAAATAAGGAGACAAGCCCGTGGGATTACCATACAAGGTCACGAAACAGAGCACGGGGGAGGAGGGCGGTACCGAAACCGAAGGGGGCATGACAGACTTGCGCTGAAGGTATGAGAGAAGGGTGCGACGATCGCTGGGACAAGCTACACCAGAGATACGGCAGATGAGTCCAGGTGCGTAAGAGGGTCGGCAGTCCACCGAGAGAGAGTTCAGAGTTGCACCGGAGTTGTGTGAGAGATACGAAAAGCCTTTGACAAAGAGCCGCTTCAACCAGCCCCGTTTCAACCAGCCACGTGAAGCCATGACGGGGCAGCGAGTGACCCTGCCGGCGTGCGCTGTAAAGCCGAATACAAGGAGCTGCTGGCGTGCGCTGTAAAGCCGAATACAAGGAGCTGCCGGCTCCTCGCTTCCCGCCCGGAGTGGACCTGCTCGCTGTGCCCTGTGATCCCACCTGCTCATCCCTCCAAACGATTCCTGCCCTTACATCCATTTGCGTATGTGAGTTTGTTTGTTTGTTCTGTCCTGGGTAGGTAATTAAGTCAGTAAAAGCTAGTAATTTTCACTGTGTCACCTGCGTTTTCTTGTCCCCTGTAAATAACCGTGACTGCTCTTTTTGCTGATGTGTGTGTAAATAATAATAAACCCCGTTACTCTTCTGTACGTCGTCTTCTTCTTCCTCTTTGCATTCGTCGTCTTAGTCTTTTCCCTATTGAGTAGCTGTGGCGCGATACGGCCAACGTCTGGGTGAATCGGGTGAATCGGGGAAACTGTTAGGTCGCGGAGCCTCCGCTCGGCAAACATACCATCCTTAACCGCGTACCGTAACAATTGGTGTCAGAAGTGTCGGATTCGGACCTGAAGCGTTTAACGCGCTCAAAATTACAAACCACCGAAATTGCTTTTGTTTTACAAAACCCGAATTTTGAAATCGCGCCATGGCTGGTCAAGGCGACGGGATGCCGGTGGGAGAGATAGACGGGGTAGAATCGACCCAGGACCTCGGGGAAATGTATATGGAGGATGTGGTTGAGGGGGTATCAGGCACACAAAATGGCGTTCTCGCGCGCGAGGTTACGGGCGCGCAAAATGGCGCCTCGCACATGGCTGCGGGGACCGCCGCCGCGACCGTAGCAGTGCCGCCGTTGGATTCGGACCTTTTGTTGCTACAAATCGGGGCCCTTATGGACAAAATGAGGGACGAAATGAGGGCTAATAGTCAGCAATTGGGGAACCGGATGGAGGCTCAGAATGAGCAATTGGGGGTAATGAGGGACGAAGCGAGGGGTACCAGTGCCCAAATAGGGAAGATAGACAGCAAATTTGAGGGGTTAGACAATAATTTTGAGGGATTAGACAAGAAATTTGAGGGGTTAGACAATGGGATAGAAGGGGTGAAACATGGGTTAATGGGGGTGGAAAATAGAATGGCTGCCCAGGAGAATCAGTTAGAGGGGGTGAAAAATGGGTTGAGGGGGTTAGAAGATAGGATGGAAGACAAATTGCGGGAGATAGGGGAGCAATCCGCCCGAGAAATTAAACAAATGGGAGAGCAGATAGAGGAGGTAAAAATCGGGGTAGAAACCAAATTGGATGTTCAGAGGGATGAATTGGGACAGATGAGGGCAGCATCTACTAAAGAGAGGGAGGAGATGAAAGAGGAGATACGACGAGGTGTAAGTGAGGAGGTCTCGGGGGTACGCGAGGAGGTAAAGCGAGGTGAAAAGCGTATGGCGAAAGAAGTGAGGAATAATACGGCGAGGTTACAAGGGGGAATAGAGGGTCTGACGAGGGGAGTAGAACAGCTGACAGTGGGACAAAAGGAACTAGTGGACCAAGGGGAAAAGAACACTGCAATAATCGGGGGGTTAAAAGCGACACAAAAAGACATTAAGAACGAATTAATAGCGACACAGAAGGAATGTCAGATGGTACATGAGGGGTTGACGAATAAGTTGGAAGAGGTGACAGAAGTAATGGAGACCAAGGACCGAGAGGTGAGGACGCACATAGAAACGGTTAAAGTGGCGTTAGAAGAAGAGATAGAGGGGGCGCACCGGGAGATGAAGGAGGTAAAGGAAAAATTAGAGGAGGTGGAAGAAGGGGTGAGTGAAATTAAGAAAAGACGGAGGGAAACTAAAAAGGAGATAAGGGAGGAAGTGATGGAGTATGTGCAAGGTCTGTGTTCAAATCATGATGATGTGCTCACTACCCAAATAAAGAGTTTGCAGGTGGCAGAAGAGGTGCGACGACGAGAGCACGGGGAGGAGGGCGGTACCGAAACCGAAGGGGGCGTGACAGACCCGCGCTGAAGGTATGACAGAAGGGTGCGACGATCGCTGGGACAAGCTACACCAGAGATACGGCAGATGAGTCCAGGTGCGTGAGAGGGTTGGCAGTCCACCGGGAGAGAGTTCAGAGTTGCACCGGAGTTGCGTGAGAGATACGAAAAGCCTTTGACAAAGAGACGCTTCAACCAGCCCCGTTTCAACCAGCCGAGTGACCCTGCCGGCGTGCGCTGTAAAGCCGAATACAAGGAGCTGCCGGCGTGCGCTGTAAAGCCGAATACAAGGAGCTGCCGGCTCCCCGCTTCGCGCCCGGAGTGGACCCGCTCGCTGTGCCCTGTGATCCCACCTGCTCATCCCTCCAAACGATTCCTACCCTTCCATCCATTTGCGTACGTGAGTTTGTTTTGTTCGTGCTGTCCTGGGTAGGTAATTAAGTCCGTATAAGCTAGTAATTTTCACTGTGTCACCTGCGTTTTCATGTCACCTGTAAATAATCGTGACTGCTCTTTTTGCTTATGTGTGTGTAAATAATAAACCCCGTTACTCTTCTGTGCGTCTTTTTCTTCTTCCTCTTTGCATTCGTCGTCTTAGTCTTTTCCACATTGAATATCTGTGGCACGATACGGCCAACGTTTGGGTGAATCAGGTTTAGTCGGGGAACAACTGTTCGGCCGCGGTGCCTTCGCTCGGCAAACAACATCCTTATCCGCGGACCGTAACAATTGGTGTCAGGAGTGGGATACAAGGAGTGAGAGCAATACGAAGTGTGCGTCAAGGGGTGAGCGTGTTACGAAGCGCGAGTGTGATACCGAGTGCGAGCGAGAATGCACGTCGGGGTGTACGGAGTGTGACACGGGGAGTGAGTTGGTGGTGGAGCGGGTGCGAGAATGCACGCTTGGAATGGTCGAGGGTGTGCGAGGAAGCACACCTGAGTTAGTGGTAGCGCGGGTGTGGGAGAGCCCATGTGAGCGCGTTAGTGGGTGGATGCAAGGGTGCATGCCCATGGTGGTGAGTGGTACGGAGTACGTACCGAGGGAGAGTGCGCAAGACGATGCTCGAGGTGTGTTAAGGGAGTGGGCGAACGGCGAGTGTGCGAACAGCGAGTGTGCGCGAGAGGTGTGGTGTGTAACAGGGAGTGTGTTGGTGGAATGTACGGACGGCGTTGATGCACCGACCTCGGTGAGGGTGAAAGGGGTAGCGTATGCGTGTGAGCATGCAGGTGAAGCATCGACGGTAACCGGGTTAGCGTTTAGGGTGACGGATAGCCGATGCGAGCACTCGGGGCACGGTGTGCTTTGTTGGATGCGAGGCCCGGCGCGGATCGAAGCTGCGTCGTTTCTCTTCGAAGCGTCGTTGCCGATTCGGGCTTGGCCCCGCCCTGCACGGTCGAGTCCGGGCCTTGTCGGGTGAGGCGACCGGTCCGGTTCAAGGGCGAGTGGGAGGAAGCGGAACGGTGCCCCCTCGTGGAGACGGGGTTCCGACCGGGGGAGATTGAGCCATCGGGCCCGGGACCGCAAGGTACCGCGCCGAGATGGTGTGTGGAATCTCGGCCCGACCAAACCACCTCCCTTGAACCGAAAGCCGGACGGATTCAACCTGCAGGCGACCAAACCACCCGAATTCATTGCTCGGCTTTACGAAGCCGAGTTTAATGATGTCATGACGCACCGAGGCTAGGATATAGCGGACTGTGATGATGGTGATAGTGATAGTGGTTTTGATCCGAAATTTAGAAAAGTGAATAGAATTGGGAGTAATTGGAAAATTTTTGATTTGTGGAAATTGGACGAGCAAAATTTATAGTAAGAGATGCCCGATGTGCTGGGATGGCAACCTTGCCATCTCTCACAAGGGGGGGCAAAGGAGCACTAGTTTATGGGGTTTATGGCAGTGTCAGCTCGCCGAGGGAGGGTTTGGATAATGTGTAGGGACCTAGAAGATGACTTTAGGTGACGTTAAGGTTAGGTAGTAGCAATGACACCTGTAGTGGGGACGCAGGTAGTTTAGAGTGGATAATAATGACGAGGGAGCGCAATAGTTTAAAGGGACGACTGGGAAGCGCAAGTTTCAGAGGGGAGTAGTTAGATGAGATGATGCCGTGTGAGTGTTGGAGGTGTATTCAAGTGTATGGAGCAGTGTTTGAGTGAGAGAAGGTGATTGTGCGTTGTGTTGACCAAATGGTCCAGGAGAGGAGGAGGGTGCAGGTGGCACCAGGTGTGAGTGCACAGGTGTGCAACTACAGGTGAATGGAGAATGGTTGTGTGGAATAAATGGCCTGGAATATATGGAGTATTGGAATGGATGGTCGTGGAGTGAGTATGGTGGAAACTATGGAGTGGAGTGGATGGTGCGAAGGTGTGAATGGGGGAAGAGTGGACCCCCATCACGAATACCCAGGGCGGGTAGTGTAAGTGTTAAGTAGAGGGTATAGGTAAATTGTGGTTGGATATTGGCATCTGTGGTGCGTGGTGAAAGAATGGTATTTGGATGGGTGCATTAGTGTTGTGGAAATGGCTGGGCGTGTAGCCTGTTAGTGTGTGTAGTTGGTTTGGGCACTCCACCACTGTGAGGATGTCGGCCAGGTGAGGCCGCAGGTGGGCTCTGGGAGCCGGTAGTTGTGGATGGGGCCCGAGGATCCGGAGGACGGACCCAGGTAGCCCAGTGCCAGAGGGCACCAATGGGTGACAGAGCCAGGAGGGGCCTTCCCCACTTAGATAGGTTAGGGTGAGGAGCTAGGTAAGCTCGGGTGGCAACTGTAGTGGTGGAGGTGTGCAGGTGGGTAGACCTGCTGGGAGAGCTACACGTCTCAGCCCACAAATTGTGCAAGGGCACCGGGAGATGAATCGGGGGAGTGAGACCCCAAAATGGAGAAGCACCACAGTTTGGTCAATGGGAATTGGTTTTTAGAACCCATAGTGTAAGTTGGCCAAGGGATTGGCAGGGAAAGACCCCAGGTAGTGTAAAGTGTGTTAAAGTCATTTAGAGGATAGTTAGGATTGAAGTCTCCTCGCACCATCTTCATGCACTCACCTGAGATGACGTACCTCCATACCATGCCATGTTTTGATTATTTTTTATGTGCAAATGTTTTGGATTGTGAGACGCATCATGACGTGGGTGTGACATTGTGCTTTGTGTTCCATCTCTTCCTCCTTATGAGGATTGATGATGAATTTGGTGATGGCAAATTTTGGATAGAGGGATTGTGGTGACGAATTTGGTGTAAGGGAAATATGGGGAAAACGTGACAGTAGCGACGAATTTGTAAATGTGTAGATTTTCTACATATGGGGTAAGGGCAAGGGTAGTGTAGGTGACAGGGGGGTGATGTGCGGTAGGGACGAGCTTTCTCACTTCGCTCTCCGTACGCATTTCGCCTTGCATTGCCTTGTTGATGTGTACCCTTGTGACCTTACCCCTCGCTCATCTGTCTTCCCCCCTTTGTCTCCCACATGAGGACCTGAGCGCCACTGGGCGCCGAGGGGAGCGTGCGTGAGTCCGCCATTGTGCGCCCGGAACTCCCAGAACCAGCTGTCTGCATCGATGCACCACATTATGGACCACATGTCTGTGGCCGAGCACCACTTATGGACCCCATGGGTTGGGGCATGGCCCCTCTGCTGGAACTGGCCATGAGGGCCCGAAATCTTGCTGGCAGACCTTGGCCACAGGGCACCGATGCCCCACAGGTGAACCACACTAGTCGGCCCTGTGGGCCATAAATAAAGAAAATAAAAACAGACACGTTAGGTGCATTTTATTGCAAATAGGCCGCCAGCAAAGGAAAAAAGACAACAACTGGAAGAAATAATAATAGCCAGCAGAGGGAGCCGAAGAGCAAGAGACCACCTGCAGGGTTAGGGGTTGTTGATTTATTTTTATTATTGAACTGTGGTGACTGCACCGATTGGTGCTTGAGGGTGTGTTGGTGCGTTGTGGGTGCTTTCATGGTGCATTGATGCAGAACAGACTGTCTCCCCCCCCCAGAAAGAACAATTACAGGTCCTGGGTTAGTTTTGTAAATAAAAGTAGCGTCAATTGTAAATAATGCTCCCCACCGTCAGTGTGTAGTTTGAAGATCATTCCGCAAGTCGGTTAACTGTGGGCGTGAGTCTGTTAGGCAGGGTGCAATGGAGCAGCGGGACACATCTATTTATGTTTTAAAACTGTCGCACTCAGGGTCAGGTTAAAAGTAGAGGGAACTACACCTACGTGTCACACTAAATGAAAGGTTGTAGGCCCGGGCCGTGCCTAAGAGGAGGAGGGTGCAGTGTTGCGGATATGAGGATTGCATTTTTTTTGATTGTGTGTATTATATTGGAAATGGTGATGAACATTGTTGAATATGGCCCCTCCTGCCTCCAGAGTTGTGTAAAGGTAAAAAGGGCGTCCCGGTAGTTATTCCATGAAACACCACATTGAAGGACACGATAAACCCCTTGTTCAGTAGCTTATATCTTATTATGTGTTTTAGAGTAAGGCCTTGTCTTCCATTAGAAGGACACTCCATTGCACCGAAGCAATTAAGAATAGCTCCCCTTCAATACTTCCATTTCCCAGCCAAACTCTCCATCTGCAGGTAAAGCAGTTCACAAGCGTGGGGTGCACGCCCTCTCATTTCGCTGCTATAGTGAATATGTGCTCCGTGCTCTGTTTGAACAGGAGGGGCGGGGTCGCCCGGGAGAGGCAAGCCCAGGGCGCGCCACGAAGGGCGGGGCTGTTCAGCCCCATGCCCAAATAAGGAAACAAGCCCGTGGCTCGCCACGAGGGGCGTGCCGTCGGCGCCATGCCCAAATAAGGAGACAAGCCCGTGGGATTACCATACAAGGTCACGAAACAGAGCACGGGGGAGGAGGGCGGTACCGAAACCGAAGGGGGCGTGACAGACCTGCGCTGAAGGTATGAGAGAAGGGTGCGACGATCGCTGGGACAAGCTACACCAGAGATACGGCAGATGAGTCCAGGTGCGTAAGAGGGTCGGCAGTCCACCGAGAGAGAGTTCAGAGTTGCACCGGAGTTGCGTGAGAGATACGAAAAGCCTTTGACAAAGAGCCGCTTCAACCAGCCCCGTTTCAACCAGCCGCGTGAAGCCCTGAAGGGGCAGCGAGTGACCCTGCCGGCGTGCGCTGTAAAGCCGAATACAAGGAGCTGCCGGCGTGCGCTGTAAAGCCGAATACAAGGAGCTGCCGGCGTGCGCTGTAAAGCCGAATACAAGGAGCTGCCGGCTCCTCGCTTCCCGCCCGGAGTGGACCTGCTCGCTGTGCCCTGTGATCCCACCTGCTCATCCCTCCAAACGATTCCTGCCCTTACATCCATTTGCGTATGTGAGTTTGTTTGTTTGTTCTGTCCTGGGTAGGTAATTAAGTCAGTATAAGCTAGTAATTTTCACTGTGTCACCTGCGTTTTCTTGTCCCCTGTAAATAACCGTGACTGCTCTTTTTGCTGATGTGTGTGTAAATAATAATAAACCCCGTTACTCTTCTGTACGTCGTCTTCTTCTTCCTCTTTGCATTCGTCGTCTTAGTCTTTTCCCTATTGAGTAGCTGTGGCGCGATACGGCCAACGTCTGGGTGAATCGGGTGAATCGGGGAAACTGTTAGGTCGCGGAGCCTCCGCTCGGCAAACATACCATCCTTAACCGCGTACTGTAACAATTGGTGTCAGAAGTGTCGGATTCGGACCTGAAGCGTTTAACGCGCTCAAAATTACAAACCACCGAAATTGCTTTTGTTTTACAAAACCCGAATTTTGAAATCGCGCCATGGCTGGTCAAGGCGACGGGATGCCGGTGGGAGAGATAGACGGGGTAGAATCGACCCAGGACCTCAGGGAAATGTATATGGAGGATGTGGTTGAGGGGGTATCAGGCGCACAAAATGGCGATCTCGCGCGCGAGGTTACGGGTGCGCAAAATGGCGCCTCGCACATGGCTGCGGGGACCGCCGCCGCGGCCGTAGCAGCGCCGCCGTTGGATTCGGACCTTTTGTTGCTACAAATCGGGGCCCTTATGGACAAAATGAGGGACGAAATGAGGGCTAATAGTCAGCAATTGGGGAACCGGATGGAGGCTCAGAATGAGCAATTGGGGGTAATGAGGGACGAAGCGAGGGGTACCAGTGCCCAAATAGGGAAGATAGACAGCAAATTTGAGGGGTTAGACAATAATTTTGAGGGATTAGACAAGAAATTTGAGGGGTTAGACAATGGGATAGAAGGGGTGAAACATGGGTTAATGGGGGTGGAAAATAGAATGGCTGCCCAGGAGAATCAGTTAGAGGGGGTGAAAAATGGGTTGAGGGGGTTAGAAGATAGGATGGAAGACAAATTGTGGGAGATAGGGGAGCAATCCGCCCGAGAAATTAAACAAATGGGAGAGCAGATAGAGGAGGTAAAAATCGGGGTAGAAACCAAATTGGATGTTCAGAGGGATGAATTGGGACAGATGAGGGCAGCATCTACTAAAGAGAGGGAGGAGATGAAAGAGGAGATACGACGAGGTGTAAGTGAGGAGGTCTCGGGGGTACGCAAGGAGGTAAAGCGAGGTGAAAAGCGTATGGGGAAAGAAGTGAGGAATAATACGGCGAGGTTACAAGGGGGAATAGAGGGTCTGACGAGGGGAGTAGAACAGCTGACAGTGGGACAAAAGGAACTAGTGGACCAAGGGGAAAAGAACACTGCAATAATCGGGGGGTTAAAAGCGACACAAAAAGACATTAAGAACGAATTAATAGCGACACAGAAGGAATGTCAGATGGTACATGAGGGGTTGACGAATAAGTTGGAAGAGGTGACAGAAGTAATGGAGACCAAGGACCGAGAGGTGAGGACGCACATAGAAACGGTTAAAGTGGCGTTAGAAGAAGAGATAGAGGGGGCGCACCGGGAGATGAAGGAGGTAAAGGAAAAATTAGAGGAGGTGGAAGAAGGGGTGAGTGAAATTAAGAAAAGACGGAGGGAAACTAAAAAGGAGATAAGGGAGGAAGTGATGGAGTATGTGCAAGGTCTGTGTTCAAATCATGATGATGTGCTCACCACCCA
The DNA here is from genome assembly GCF_964187855.1 of Myxine glutinosa. Taxonomy (NCBI): domain Eukaryota; kingdom Metazoa; phylum Chordata; class Myxini; order Myxiniformes; family Myxinidae; genus Myxine; species Myxine glutinosa. The sequence continues at coordinate 139,590,361 of NC_136264.1, read as the reverse complement.
AATAAAGAGTTTGCAGGTGGCAGAAGAGGTGCGACGACGAGAGCACGGGGAGGAGGGCGGTACTGAAACCGAAGGGGGCGTGACAGACCCGCGCTGAAGGTATGACAGAAGGGTGCGACGATCGCTGGGACAAGCTACACCAGAGATACGGCAGATGAGTCCAGGTGCGTGAGAGGGTTGGCAGTCCACCGGGAGAGAGTTCAGAGTTGCACCGGAGTTGCGTGAGAGTTACGAAAAGCCTTTGACAAAGAGCCGCTTCAACCAGCCCCGTTTCAACCAGCCGAGTGACCCTGCCGGCGTGCGCTGTAAAGCCGAATACAAGGAGCTGCCGGCGTGCACTGTAAAGCCGAATACAAGGAGCTGCCGGCTCCCCGCTTCGCGCCCGGAGTGGACCCGCTCGCTGTGCCCTGTGATCCCACCTGCTCATCCCTCCAAACGATTCCTACCCTTCCATCCATTTGCGTACGTGAGTTTGTTTTCTTCGTGCTGTCCTGGGTAGGTAATTAAGTCCGTATAAGCTAGTAATTTTCACTGGGTCACCTGCGTTTTCATGGCACCTGTAAATAATCATGACTGCTCTTTTTGCTTATGTGTGTGTAAATAATAAACCCCGTTACTCTTCTGTACGTCTTTTTCTTCTTCCTCTTTGCATTCGTCGTCTTAGTCTTTTCCACATTGAATATCTGTGGCGCGATACGGCCAACGTTTGGGTGAATCGGGTTTAGTCGGGGAACAACTGTTCGGCCGCGGTGCCTTCGCTCGGCAAACAACATCCTTATCCGCGGACCGTAACAATTGGTGTCAGGAGTGGGATACAAGGAGTGAGAGCAATACGAAGTGTGCGTCAAGGGGTGAGCGTGTTACGAAGCGCGAGTGTGATACCGAGTGTGAGCGAGAATGCACGTCGGGGTGTACGGAGTGTGACACGGGGAGTGAGTTGGTGGTGGAGCGGGTGCGAGAATGCATGCTTGGAATGGTCGAGGGTGTGCGAGGAAGCACACCTGAGTTAGTGGTAGCGCGGGCATGGGAGAGCCCATGTGAGCGCGTTAGTGGGTGGATGCAAGGGTGCACGCCCATGGTGGTGAGTGGTACGGAGTACGTACCGAGGGAGAGTGCGCAAGACGATGCTCGAGGTGTGTTAAGGGAGTGGGCGAACGGCGAGTGTGCGAACAGCGAGTGTGCACGAGAGGTGTGGTGTGTAACAGGGAGTGCGTTGGTGGAATGTACGGACGGCGTTGATGCACCGACCTCGGTGAGGGTGAAAGGGGTAGCGTATGCGTGTGAGCATGCAGGTGAAGCATCGACGGTAACCGGGTTAGCGTTTAGGGTGACGGATAGCCGATGCGAGCACTCGGGGCGTGGTGTGCTTTGTTGGATGCGAGGCCCGGCGCGGATCGAAGCTGCGTCGTTTCGCTTCGAAGCGTCGTTGCCGATTCGGGCTTGGCCCCGCCCTGCACGGTCGAGTCCGGGCCTTGTCGGGCGAGGCGACCGGTCCGGTTCAAGGGCGAGTGGGAGGAAGCGGAACGGTGCCCCCTCGTGGAGACGGGGTTCCGACCGGGGGAGATTGAGCCATCGGGCCCGGGACCGCAAGGTACCGCGCCGAGATGGTGTGTGGAATCTCGGCCCGACCAAACCACCTCCCTTGAACCGAAAGCCGGACGGATTCAACCTGCAGGCGACCAAACCACCCGAATTCATTGCTCGGCTTTACGAAGCCGAGTTTAATGATGTCATGACGCACCGAGGCTAGGATATAGCGGACTGTGATGATGGTGATAGTGATAGTGGTTTTGATCCGAAATTTAGAAAAGTGAATAGAATTGGCAGTAATTGGAAAATTTTTGATTTGTGGAAATTGGACGAGCAAAATTTATAGTAAGAGATGCCCGATGTGGTGGGATGGCAACCTTGCCATCTCTCACAAGGGGGGGCAAAGGAGCACTAGTTTATGGGGTTTATGGCAGTGTCAGCTCGCCGAGGGAGGGTTTGGATAATGTGTAGGGACCTAGAAGATGACTTTAGGTGACGTTAAGGTTAGGTAGTAACAATGACACCTGTAGTGGGGACGCAGGTAGTTTAGAGTGGATAATAATGACGAGGGAGCGCAATAGTTTAAAGGGACGACTGGGAAGCGCAAGTTTCAGAGGGGAGTAGTTAGATGAGATGATGCCGTGTGAGTGTTGGAGGTGTATTCAAGTGTATGGAGCAGTGTTTGAGTGAGAGAAGGTGATTGTGCGTTGTGTTGACCAAATGGTCCAGGAGAGGAGGAGGGTGCAGGTGGCACCAGGTGTGAGTGCACAGGTGTGCAACTACAGGTGAATGGAGAATGGTTGTGTGGAATAAATGGCCTGGAATATATGGAGTATTGGAATGGATGGTCGTGGAGTGAGTATGGTGGAAACTATGGAGTGGAGTGGATGGTGCGAAGGTGTGAATGGGGGAAGAGTGGACCCCCATCACGAATACCTGGGGCGGGTAGTGTAAGTGTTAAGTAGAGGGTATAGGTAAATTGTGGTTGGATATTGGCATCTGTGGTGCATGGTGAAAGAATGGTATTTGGATGGGTGCATTAGTGTTGTGGAAATGGCTGGGCGTGTAGCCTGTTAGTGTGTGTAGTTGGTTTGGGCACTCCACCACTGTGAGGATGTCGGCCAGGTGAGGCCGCAGGTGGGCTCTGGGAGCCGGTAGTTGTGGATGGGGCCCGAGGATCCGGAGGACGGACCCAGGTAGCCCAGTGCCAGAAGGCACCAAGGGGTGACAGAGCCAGGAGGGGCCTTCCCCACTTAGATAGGTTAGGGTGAGGAGCTAGGTAAGCTCGGGTGGCAACTGCAGTGTTGGAGGTGTGCAGGTGGGTAGACCTGCTGGGAGAGCTACACGTCTCAGCCCAGAAATTGTGCAAGGGCACCGGGAGATGAATCGGGGGAGTGAGACCCCAAAATGGAGAAGCACCACAGTTTGGCCAATGGGAATTGGTTTTTAGAACCCATAGTGTAAGTTGGCCAAGGGATTGGCAGGGAAAGACCCCGGGTAGTGTAAAGTGTGTTAAAAGTCATTTAGAGGATAGTTAGCATTGAAGTCTCCTCGCACCATCTACATGCACTCACCTGAGATGACGTACCTCCACACCATGCCATGTTTTGATTATTTTTTATGTGCAAATGTTTTGGATTGTGAGACGCATCATGACGTGGGTGTGACATTGTGCTTTGTGTTCCATCTCTTCCTCCTTATGAGGATTGATGATGAATTTGGTGATGGCAAATTTTGGATAGAGGGATTGTGGTGACGAATTTGGTGTAAGGGAAATATGGGGAAAACGTGACAGTAGCGACGAATTTGTAAATGTGTAGATTTTCTACATATGGGGTAAGGGCAAGGGTAGTGTAGGTGACAGGGGGGTGACGTACGGTAGGGACGAGCTTTCTCACTTCGCTCTCCGTACGCATTTCGCCTTGCATTGCCTTGTTGATGTGTACCCTTGTGACCTTACCCCTCGCTCATCTGTCTTCCCCCCTTTGTCTCCCACATGAGGACCTGAGCGCCACTGGGCACCGAGGGGAGCATGCGTGAGTCCGCCATTGTGCGCCCGGAACTCCCAGAACCAGCTGTCTGCATCGATGCACCACATTATGGACCACATGTCTGTGGCCGAGCACCACTTATGGACCCCATGGGTTGGGGCATGGCCCCTCTGCTGGAACCGGCCATGAGGGCCCGAAATCTTGCTGGCAGACCTTGGCCACAGGGCACCGATGCCCCACAGGTGAACCACACTAGTCGGCCCTGTGGGCCATAAATAAAGAAAATAAAAACAGACACGTTAGGTGCATTTTATTGCAAATAGGCCGCCAGCAAAGGAAAAAAGACAACAACTGGAAGAAATAATAATAGCCAGCAGAGGGAGCCGAAGAGCAAGAGACCACCTGCAGGGTTAAGGGTTGTTGATTTATTTTTATTATTGAACTGTGGTGACTGCACCGATTGGTGCTTGAGGGTGTGTTGGTGCGTTGTGGGTGCTTTCATGGTGCATTGATGCAGAGCAGACTGTCTCCCCCCCCCCCCCCCCCCCCCCCCCCCAGAAAGAACAATTACAGGTCCTGGGTTAGTTTTGTAAATAAAAGTAGCGTCAATTGTAAATAATGCTCCCCACCGTCAGTGTGTAGTTTGAAGACCATTCCGCAATTTGGTTAACTGTGGGCGTGAGTCTGTTAGGCAGGGTGCAATGGAGCAGCGGGACACATCTATTTATGTTTTAAAACTGTCGCACTCAGGGTCAGGTTAAAAGTAGAGGGAACTACACCTACGTGTCACACTAAATAAAAGTTGTAGGCCCGGGCCGTGCCTAAGAGGAGGAGGGTGCAGTGTTGCGGATATGAGGATTGCATTTTTTTTGATTGTGTGTATTATATTGGAAATGGTGATGAACATTGTTGAATATGGCCCCTCCTGCCTCCAGAGTTGTGTAAAGGTAAAAAGGGCGTCCCGGTAGTTATTCCATGAAACACCACATTGAAGGACACGATAAAACCCTTGTTCAGTAGCTTATATATTATTATGTGTTTTAGAGTAAGGCCTTGTCTTCCATTAGAAGGACACTCCATTGCACCGAATCAATTAAGAATAGCTCCCCTTCAATACTTCCATTTCCCAGCCAAACTCTCCATCTGCGGGTAAAGCAGTTCACAAGCGTGGGGTGCACGCCCTCTCATTTCGCTGCTATAGTGAATATGTGATCCGTGCTCTGTTTGAACAGGAGGGGCAGGGTCGCCCGGGAGAGGCAAGCCCAGGGCGCGCCACGAAGGGCGGGGCTGTTCAGCCCCATGCCCAAATAAGGAAACAAGCCCGTGGCTCGCCACGAGGGGCGTGCCGTCGGCGCCATGCCCAAATAAGGAGACAAGCCCATGGGATTACCATACAAGGTCACGAAACAGAGCACGGGGGAGGAGGGCGGTACCGAAACTGAAGGGGGCGTGACAGACCCGCGCTGAAGGTATGAGAGAAGGGTGCGACGATCGCTGGGCCAAGCTACACCAGAGATACGGCAGATGAGTCCAGGTGCGTAAGAGGGTCGGCAGTCCACCGAGAGAGAGTTCAGAGTTGCACCGGAGTTGCGTGAGAGATACGAAAAGCCTTTGACAAAGAGCCGCTTCAACCAGCCCCGTTTCAAGCAGCCGTGTGAAGCCCTGATGGGGCAGCGAGTAACCCTGCCGGCGTGCGCTGTAAAGCCGAATACAAGGAGCTGCCGGCGTGCGCTGTAAAGCCGAATACAAGGAGCTGCCGGCTCCTCGCTTCCCGCCCGGAGTGGACCTGCTCGCTGTGCCCTGTGATCCCACCTGCTCATCCCTCCAAATGATTCCAGCCCTTACATCCATTTGCGTACGTGAGTTTGTTTGTTTGTTCTGTCCTGGGTAGGTAATTAAGTCAGTATAAGCTAGTAATTTTCACTGTGTCACCTGCGTTTTCTTGTCCCCTGTAAATAACCGTGACTGCTCTTTTTGCTTATGTGTGTGTAAATAATAATAAACCCCGTTACTCTTCTGTACGTCGTCTTCTTCTTCCTCTTTGCATTCGTCATCTTAGTCTTTTCCCCATTTGGTAGCTGTGGCACGATACGGCCAACGTCTGGGTGAATCGGGGAAACTGTTAGGTCGCGGAGCCTCCGCTCGGCAAACATACCATCCTTAACCGCGTACCGTAACAATATGATGAAAAGAACATGTATATTTTAGAGCAATATCACAGTACATTTCCTACATGACGTTTTGTCAATTTTCAATTTCTCAAAACCTCTTGGTGTACAACATTTCTGGTTTTGTTACTTGGTGCCAAGACATAAAGATTGCTTGGTTTTCCAACCCTCGAGCAGCCCACGTACAGCTGGCCATGGGAAGTACCCGGCATTGCTGGGCGGGGCAAGGGAGGGGAGGAGGAAGGGGAGGGGAGGGGAACGGGGGGGGAGGGGAGGGGAACGGGGGGGGAGGGGCGGGGAACGGGGGGGGGAGGGGAGGGGAACGGGGGGGGAGGGGAGGAGAGGGTGGGGAGGGGAGAAGAGGGGGGAGGGGAGAAGAGGGTGGGGAGGGGAGAAGAGGGGAGAGGGGAGAAGAGGGGGGAGGGGAGAAGAGGAGGGAGGGGTAGGAGGAGAGGGGAGAAGAGGAGGGAGGGAGAGGAGGAGAGGGGAGGGGGGAGGCAAGGGGGAGTGGATGGGGAGGGGGGAGGGGGGAGGTAATGGGGAGGGGGGAGGGGGGAGGTGAGGGGGAGGGGGAGGTGAGGGGGAGGGGGAGGGGAGGGGTGGGGGTGAGGGGAGGTGAGGGGGGAGGGGGGAGGGGAGGGGGGATGGGGGAGAGGAAGGGGGAGAGGAAGGGGGAGGGGGAGGGGAGGTGAGGGGTGAGGGGAGGGGGGAGTGGAGGGCGAGGGGGGAGGGGACGGAGGGGGGAGGGATGAGGGGGGAGGGGGAGGGAGTGGGGGAGGGGGAGGGGAGGGGAGTGGGAGGGGAGGGGGGAGGGGGGGCTTCGCCCGGGTTGAATAAGAATAATACAAATATATGATGAAAAGAACATGTATATTTTAGAGCAATATCACAGTACATTTCCTACATGACGTTTTGTCAATTTTCAATTTCTCAAAACCTCTTGGTGTACAACATTTCTGGTTTTCTTACTTGGTGCCAAGACATAAAGATTGCTTGGTTTTCCAACCCTCGAGCAGCCCACGTACAGCTGTCCATGGGAAGTACCCGGCATTGCCGGGCGGGGGAAGGGAGGGGAGGAGGAAGGGGAGAGGAGGGGAACGGGGGGGGAGGGGAGGGGAACGGGGGGGGAGGGGAGGGGAACGGGGGGGGAGGGGAGGAGAGGGTGGGGAGGGGAGAAGAGGGGGGGAGGGGAGAAGAGGGGGGAGGGGAGAAGAGGAGGGAGGGGGAGGAGGAGAGGGGAGAAGAGGAGGGAGGGGGAGGAGGAGAGGGGAGGGGGGAGGTGAGGGGGGCGGGGGAGGGGGGAGGGGAGGGGGAGTGGAGGGTGAGGGGGAGGGGAGGGGGAGGGGGTGAGGGGAGGTGAGGGGTGAGGGGGCAGGGGAGGGGTAGGGGGGGAGAGGGAGGGGGAGGGGAGGGGGAGGGGAGGTGAGGGGGGAGGGGTGAGGGGAGGGGAGGGGGAGTGGAGGGGGAGGGGGAGGGTGGAGTGGAGGGGAAGGGGGAGGGGTGAGGGTGAGGGGGAGGGAGTGGGGGAGGGGGAGGGGGTGAGGGGGGAGGGGAGGGGGAGGGGAGTGGGAGGGGGGAGGGGAGGAAGAGGGGGGAGGGGAGGAAGAGGGGGGAGGGGGAGGGGGGGCTTCGCCCGGGTTGAATAAGAATAATACAAATATATGATGAAAAGAACATGTATATTTTAGAGCAATATCACAGTACATTTCCTACATGGCGTTTTGTCAATTTTCAATTTCTCAAAACCTCTTGGTGTACAACATTTCTGGTTTTCTTACTTGATGCCAAGACATAAAGATTGCTTGGTTTTCCAACCCTCGAGCAGCCCACGTACAGCTGGCCATGGGAAGTACCCGGCATTTCCGGGTGGGGGAAGGGGGGGAGGAGGAAAGGGAGGGGAGGGGAACGGAACGGGGGGGGGGGAGGGGAGGGGAACGGGGGGGGAGGGGAGGGGAACGGGGGGGGAGGGGAGGGCAACGGGGGGAAGGGGAGGGGAATGGGGGGGAGGGGAACGGGGGGGAGGGGTGGGGAGGGGAGGAGAGGGTGGGGAGGGGAGGAGAGGGTGGGGAGGGGAGAAGAGGGGGGAGGGGAGGAGAGGGTGGGGAGGGGAGGAGAGGGTGGGGAGGGGAGAAGAGGGTGGGGAGGGGAGAAGAGGGGGGAGGGGAGAAGAGGGGGGGAGGGGAGAAGAGGAGGGAGGGGAGGAGGAGAGGGGAGAAGAGGAGGGAGGGGGAGGATGGAGGGGGGAGGAGGAGGAGAGGGGAGGAGGGAGGGGAGGGGGGAAGGGAGGGGGAGGGGGGGGGGAACGGCTAGCTTGGCAAGCGATAGCAGGATTTTTACTTTTATTTTTACCTCAATGAGGGCTATATATATACGTAGTCCGTGCTTGGAGCCTTCAAGTTCAACATAAAGTTTTTTTATGAAAAATAATGCAGATGTATAACAAACCACCAATGCAAGTTCAGAAATGAATGCAGATCCTTTACTTTGCGATACAAACGCAATTCCCGCCATTTCCACTCACGATCGAGGCCCTCCACAGTGGCCGCGCCTCTTCTTCCTCCTACAACCTCGTCTCACTTCTTTCACTCAAAATGTACGAAATTCTGCCGCATGAAATTATGTAGAGGCCTCGTCGGGGGGATATAAGGTACATAAGGAAGGCGTTGTAACAGAAGAATCAAAATAAAAGTGGAAGAACATGAGGAAATGGGAGCTATTCTAAACCCACAGCCAAACCCGACAAACCATTGCAATACACCCCGAACGTCTAGCGCCGCCACAAACCACCATGGAATTGCAGGTGGCGTGGTTTTTTTAAACCATTGATATTAAAATAAAACGTAGCCTATAACCACCAGGATTTTATGCTGATTCCGAATCTGTGTCTAAAACTTTTCTCCGATGTGTAGTTCTTGAGTTATAAGCGGCCATCCAGACAGACACACATATACACACACACACACACACACACACAGACACTCCTCCTGTATATATAGAGATATATATAAATATATATATATATATATATATATATATATATTCATTCTATATATATAAAGGAGGAGTGTGTGTGTGTGTGTGTGTGTGTGTGTGTGTGTGTGTGTGTGTGTGTGTGTGTGTCTCTGTCTGGATGTCCGCTTATAACTCAAGAACTACACATCGGAGAAAAGTTATAGACACAGATTCGGAATCAGCATAAAATCCCGGTGGTTTTAGGCTACGTTTTATTTTAATATCAATGGTTTAAAAAAACCGCGCCAGCTGCAATTCCATGGTGTAGTTTGTGGTGGCGCTAGACGTTCGGGGTGTATTGCAATGGTTTGTCGGGTTTGGCTGTGGGTCCAGAATAGCTCCCATTTCCTTATGTTCTTCCACTTTTATTTTGATTCTTCTGTTGCAACGCCTTCCTTATCTACCTTATATCCCCCCGACGAGGCCTCTACATAATTTCATGCGGCAGAATTTCGTGCATTTTGAGTGAAAGAAGTGAGACGAGGTTGTAGGAGGAAGAAGAGGCGCGGTCACTATGGAGGCCTCGATCGTGAGTGGAAATGGCGGGAATTGCATTTGTATCGCAAAGTAAAGGATCTGCATTCATTTCTGAACTTGCATTGGTGGATTGTTATACATCTGCATTATTTTTCATAAAAAACTTTATGTTGAACTTGAAGGCTCCAAGCACGGACTATATATATAGCCCTCATTGAGGTAAAAATAAAAGTAAAAAGCCTGCTCCTTGCCAGTTTCCCGGCCCTCACGCGGCCCACCTTCTCAGCAGTGGCCGTTAAACACGGGGTGGAGCACCATATCCCCACGGTCGGGCCGCCGGTCTATGCCCGGGCACGCCGACTCAAGCCCACAAAGCTCGCGGTGGCGAAAGCGGCGTTCGCCACGCTGGAGCGGCTGGGGATCGTACGGTGCTCCAACAGCGCTTGGGCTTCTCCTCTGCACATTGTGCCGAAGCCCGGCGGAGGATGGCGGCTGTGCGGGGACTACCGCCGGCTCAATGATGCCACCACCCCGACCGCTACCCGGGTCCCGCATATCCAGGACTTTTCCGCCCGGTTGGCAAACACGACCGTGTTTTCCAAGGTGGACCTCATCCGGGGCGACCTGTAGGAATATTTGGGGGACAGAGCCCAGAGAGAGCTGGGGGAGCAAGGCTGGAGAGCAGTTGGTAGAAGACAGAAAGACCACCAACCTGCCTGTGGTGAGTAAGTGAAAGGCCCTCGGAGTTAGCTTCATCGCGGGAGATTCCAATGACTCTGAAAGCTTTGGTTTCAACAGCGTGAAGCTGAGCTGGGTGTGAGTCAGGAGCAGTGGCCCAGAGGGGAGAACAGTATTCTATTGAGCTGCGGATGAAAGCCTTGTATGTGGTGAGGAGCTTAGGTGTGCCAAGGAAGGACTTCGCACGACGGAGGATGCCCATTCGGCGACTGGCTTTGGAGGCCAGATTGGAAATGTCGTTTTCCCAGGAAAGATCATGGCAGATAGTGAGACCCAAAAGCTTGAGTGACTGAACTTCTTGGAGAGGACTGTTCAGAAAGTCGATGGGAGGGTTGTCCAGTCGGTCTTTTTGGAGAGACATAGTAAGAGTATGAGATTTGTCAGGATTGAAAGACATGTTCCACTTGTTTGACCAGTCTGTGATTTTGTCCAGGTCCGCAGAGAGTGAGGAGGCTGCAGACTGCCGATGTGAGGATGAGGAATGGAGCGGCAGAGAGTGGAGTCATCAGCAAAGAGATAGAGAGGATTTTCAAGAGAGTCAGAGAGATCATTGATGAAGACCAGAAAAAGCACAGGGCCCAGAACACTGCCTTGGGGAACTCCAGCCTGAACAGGAAGAGGAGATGAGAGAAACCCATTCAGGGCCACACGTTGACTACGACGAGAGAGGAAGTCTGCAAGCCATGCGTGGAGATTTCCATGGATACCATAGGAGGAGAGTTTGGTGAGCAGAGTGGAGTGCCAGACCGTATCGAAGGCACGTGATATGTCAAGGGAGACAGCTCTAATTTCCTGTTTGGCATTGAGGACCTCTATCCATTGTTAAGACAGCAGAAGCAGCATGTCCAGAGTAGAGTGACCTGGTCTGAAACCAAATTGATGATCAGAGATCAAGCCATTGGAGAAGAGGAAAGATTTGATATCCGAAGCAATGATGGATTCCATGACTTTGCTGATAATTGGGAGAAGGCTGTTTGGTCTGTCGTTGCAAGGATCTGTTTTTGCACCTTTTTTGTGTAAATCAGTGATGTTGGCTGATTACCAAGCTGATGGCAGATGACATGAGCAAAAGAGGGTGAAGAGAACAGAGAGAGGGAGTGAAAGAGTGGCAGAGCAGGATTTTAGGACCTGTGGGCTGATGCCGTCTGGTCCAGTTGTAGAATCAGAGTCGAGGATTGACAGAAACTTCTCCACCTTGTCAGGAGAAAAGGACACAGAGTCCAAGAGCAGCTGGGTACGACTGGGTATGGTGGGTACAGAGCGGGATGGGTTTGGGACACAAGATTTAGAGGCAAACACAGAGTTGAGGCATTCAGCTTTTTCACGAGCGGAGTCAGCTGTGTAGCCTTTTGAGGTAAGGGAGGGGATGGAGGGGGAACAAACACCAGAAACAGATTTGACCAGATGCCACCAGTATTTGGAAGAGGGAGACAGGTTTGAGAGTGGAGAGATATTGTTTCCTGGCTCTCCTGAGGGTAGACACACACTTGTTTCGGGCTTTGTGAAAGGAAATGAGATTTCCTTCCATTTGGATTTGCTTTCCAGGAGGCAAAGGCAAGTTGTTTCTGGGAAACTGCCTCACCACAAGATTCCGTGAACCATGGATGGGAGGCAGGGTATGACAACTGAAGATGAGATGGGATAAATCTGTGCATGAGAGAGAGAGAGAGCAATTTACTTTGGAAGAATTCCCAGGATGAGTTGATGTCAGAGGCGGTAGAGATGGGAGACCAGTCCAGATGATTGATGGCTGCTTGAAGACCGTGCCAGTTGGCCTGAGTGAAATGCCAGACTTGTTGACGCTGAGGAGGCTCTCTGAGAAGGGTCAGAGAGATGTCCACTTTAACAAGGACATGATCAGATGAGCCAATTGGAGCAGAAGAAGAGCAGCAGACATTTGCAGGGAAGTTAGTCATAACCAAGTGTAGGAGAGAAGATGCTCCATTGACAGAGATCCGGGTCGGGAAATTGCCAGATTGTGTCAGTCCCAATGAGTCGCAGAAGTCCTTTGCTGAGGAGCCATGGCTGGTGAGATAGGTACCCACACCCAGCCAACTGGCATGGTGACGATTGAAATCACCAGATATGAGGAAGAGAGAGTTGGGATGAGTCGATAGATGTTGGTCCATATTGTCAGACAGCGAGATGTAGAGGGAGTCATCACTGTTTGATTCCATCATATGCTTGGCCTTGGCGAAATATTCTTTCTGAATGACGCATATCCTGCCCTGTCAACTTTGTATAGTTTCTCTTTGTGGTGGCAGTCTGTGTCTTTGGGAATGGATGGATGCAGGATGTTGTTTTGAGTTCCTAGGTCCTGGAGGAAAGTATATTAAGCCGACTACGGGTTGTAGATCGGTAAGATGTTAGGCCGGCAGTGGAGGACCATGATGTCACTGTGATGTTACATATGGTGTTACTAGCTTATACCCCACGCCAACATCTTCCATGCATGTATTCTTATATATAATAAACCTCTTGTAAATTGTCCGAGTTCGACAAGGTGCTCATTCCGGGGAAAGGGATTGAAACCCGCGACGTGTGTGTGTGTGTGTGTGTGTGTGTGTGTGTGTGTGTGTGTGTGCATGAATGCATGCATGTGTGTGTGTGAGTGCGTGTATGTGACTGTATAACTGTGTATTATGTTGACAAATTGCTTCCCTCACCACTAATCCTCCCCAGGGAAAGTCTCATTCCTTGGACTGTATATTGCAAATAGTTCATCGCTGTTTAGAATCATTTGTGGGCAAGGGTAACTGCTAGTTCTCATGTTAAAAGTTTGTTGAATTTTTGATGACAAAAATTCAATTAGTCAAAATGTTATCGTCTGGACAGACACATTGAAGCTTAATGTTAAATAAATAAAGAAACACGGAAGCGATATAAAAACGGGTCATCTCACTCTCGGTGTGCTGTAGGCAGGACTAATAAGGACTATTGAGAGTCACTACGGCTTTGCCTTTTGACATTTTGACCCAATTTTTAATTCTTTCTTTCATATTCTCATAATAAAGGTTTGTTGATCACAAAATCTCAAATGGGAAAAATGTTATGGCCTGGACACACACACACACACACACACACACACACACACACATGCAAAACTCCGTTTCTGTGGATAAATTATAATACATGTAGAATTCAGGCAGAGGAAAAATTGATTTTAATTTTTAAAATTATTTTTCATGAAACATAGGATGGCTAAATCATTAATATGATGTTTATTCTATGCATTCTCACGAAGGCTCTATAGTGTAGCAGCATAGCAAACCTGTTGTGCATTTTGTGATACAAGCACCAAATTTGGCACAAATGTACATTAATATGTTGCGAACATTTTCAAATATTGGGCCACTTGAAATTCCGTAATTTTTTTTTTCTAATTTTTTCAAATTTCGTAATTTCAAATTTTTCGGGTGACACCGTCACAATTTCGGTCTTCGAGGCCGGCCGATATAGTGGGGCGGCTTAGCCCAAATATTCAAAAGAATTGTGCATTTTGTGATACAAGCACCAAATTTGGCACAAATGTACATTAATATGTTGCGAACATTGTGTGGTCAGCAATGAAGACGAGAGTCTGAATTACATGTATGCAAAAGACCTTGTGAACCAGTGAAGCAAATACACGGGTAAGCATGAATTAAATCTAGGGCATGATATAATTTCCATGATGTTTACCTCTACACTCAATGGTGGAAGGAGGTAATGTTTTTATCCCAGCTTGTCTGTATGTCTGTTTGTCTGTTAGTCCACAAAATTCCAGACAAAGCTTGTAGTAGTGGTAGTTGTAGTGGTAGTGGTGATAACAGAAATTGTTATATAGAACTGAACTTATATTATTATTATATGCAGAAAATAACTTCATTTCTATATGCCCTGCAGTGGACAGGTTAATTGGTTTATGCACTGAAGGGGTCACCCTGGTGTGCACTGCTGTGTTCTGCCTCACTGAGTTGTTCAGGTATGATGTACTCAGCACAAGCTTCCGGTCGGCCCGGAGGTGGGGGTGCGGGGCCTGTCACGGAACGTCAAAACAAACGGCCTGCCGGGGCCGCCCAAAAGTCGGGCGTGAGGGGCGCGTCCACTAATGGAACGCCTCTCGCTTCCCAGATCGAGGGCCACGTGGTCAGGAGAACCTCGTCCCTTCCGGTCACACTTTGCCTATCGGCCGGCCTCGAAGACCGAAATTGTGACGGTGTCACCCGAAAAATTTGAAATTACGAAATTTGAAAAAATTTGAAAAAAAAAATTACGGAATTTCATGTGGCCCAATATCTGAAAATGTTCGCAACATATTAATGTACATTTGTGCCAAATTTGGTGCTTGTATCACAAAATGCACAATTCTTTTGAATATTTGGGCTAAGCCGCCCCACTATAGGCCTAGGGTATGCATAGATTCATGCAAATTTTGGGTTTAGGATGTCACGAAACCAGGTAAAACTTTTGACAGAGACACAGACAGACACTGACACACGACAGCTTCAGACAGAAATTGAGATAATGCAACCCTTCCATCGCTAGAAAAACATGGATAGCAGCATCATTGCACCATTCCTCAGAGATTCGGGAAATGACGTCATAATTATTTTGGCCTCTCCTTTGTTGTGATTTACAAATGTAGTTGCATCATGCAGCGAATGACAGCCAACTTAGGCACGGAATTTTGATTCCAAGCAGAAACTTGATGGACAAGCACTGGTGATTAAAAAAACAACTTAATTTGGAAGAGAAAATGGAGAAGTTGCCAAACGAGTGGCAGCAGCAGGAAAGAGATCTTGATGCAATTAGCAAAGAATACTGCTGTCAGCGTGGGAGAATACCAATCACCTGCTGGGAAACTTCCCTGTCCCAGATATGCTACCTTTAATCTCGCAGGATTAAGGCGAGTTTCAAAAACAAACAGCTTGTTGGAGCATGTACTCCACAAACATCCCAAATGATACAGCGCCAACAGCTGTTCCTTTATCCATTTGTGCATTACAGATATTAAAGCTATATCCACCTCGAATTTTCTGTGTCGTTTCTGCCAGGAAGAATACACAACTTTTTAGTCTAGCTGAATCTTCAAGCATCGTTTCTCCAAGGGCCTCGACAAGCCTTTATGAACAGTTTAATAAAAATGTTTATTGTTGCATAATGCAGAATGTCATGACATATTAAGGCAGTATCATTCAGCCAGTCGACCCATGGAAGAAAAAATCACTAAAATTTGCTTTATTCTCCAAAATTAAGCATAAGTCATTTCTCCGTGACATCCATGATCCATGAAGCATTTATCAATCATAATTTCAGAATCATTGGAATCTCCCGCGATGAAGCTAACCCCGAGAGTCTTTCACTCATTCACCGCAGGCAGGTTGGTGGTCTTTCTGTCTTCTTCCGACTCCTCTCCGGCCTTGCTCCCCCCAGCTCTCTATGTGCTCTGTTCCCCAAATATTCCTCTGCTTGGACTCTCTGCTCACCTTCACTCATTTATTCCTCTTTTCTCCCGCCTCTGGAACAAACTCCCTCATTCTCTTCAATCCCACTCCTCCCTCCAGGTCTATAAAACCATCTCTTATCTTCCCCCATCTCTTATCTTCCCCCATCCAAAACCTTGATCTTTTTTACCCCTGTTAATTCACCCCAGATCCACTTTTTTGAAATTCTGAATTCTTTTCTGGAAGTCCTAGCAGTGTTCATATGGTTTTTACCTCTCCCAAATGACTCCTCCCCTCCCCAAGCTCTCTCCCTCCCACATATCTCCTGATGTCCCTGCTCTCCATCTTGTCTCCCGCTCCCTTTATCATATGTTTTAGGTTTTATGTGTGACTTTGTCTTTTTGTGATCAATGTCAGCTCTTACACGAGCCTCGATCTTGTATCCAAAAAAAAAAAGTTTTTGAAATACTACATTGAAATTGTGACACGACGTCATATCTCAAGAAGAATGCAATTAAAGTGCAAGTTGCAGTAATGAAATTTAAAATTGCTTAAAATAAGTTCAATTTGTAACGTTTTTCGCTTGCCTGTTAGTCACACATGTTAATGCACCATTGCATTGCAGTCAAATATTGATTTAAAGTTGTTGTTTGCTGGTAGGTTGATAGCGATTTATTTACCCATAATGCCATGTACATGTGCCAGCACGTCATGAAAAGAAAGTTAAACTATATTGTGCTCTACTATTACCACCTGTCTCATGATATCTCGTTGATTGATAAAATCTGCAATTACGTTACATAATTGTTTACCATTACATTTTGATTGATCTGTTGTTGGATTTGAATATGATCAGACTAATCACACACTATATTTAGTTTGACAAATTGAAAAACCCACCAACAGATACACTTGCAAAGCTCCATGACAGGTGGAAAACAAATGCACTGAATGTTTAATTATTAAAGCTTGAGTTCCAGAAATGTGAAAATTAAAACTACAATAAAAAAAGAAGAAGCCAACAATGAAAAATACATTATCATTTATGGGTGAGTTTGGCAAAAGTAATCTCTTTAACAGCTGGAATGAACAGCACTGTGCAGTGCCTGGATTTAATTGGATGCCATACGTCCAGGGTAACCTCCTACCCTCCATCTGCCTGCCATCTGTTTATTTATTCGATATCGATTTATTATGTAGTCAAATATGGTGGACATGTTAAACTTTCCATGCTCCCAATCCATCCCCCAAAGATGCACTAATCGGAGCACCTTTGGCATGGGGGAAAAGACATCTGAGACGTTTGGATTCCGACTCCATTCCTTCATTGCTCCGCAAACGTTCTCTTCATGGCCTCCAAAAACGCTGCCAGAAATCCCATACAGGAAATGATCACCGGATGAACCAAAGCTAAAACGTATTAATGTATAAATAAACCAAAGGCAAAATTTGCTGCGACACTCTCATCCCTCCACCTCCACATCAACAAGGTAAACATTGGAATTGGAACTACAGTCACGTGAAAAAGTAAGTACACCCCATGTAAAGTTTTGACTTTTTCAACATATTTCAACATACAGCTATTTGATCTTCATTTCAACAATATTGACAGATAAAGGTGATATAATATAACAAATATCATGAAACATTTACATTTTGTAGTTCATTGTATAATTTAAATAAACATAAATGCAAATTTCGCATGTGGAAAAAGTAAGTACACCCTTACAGTTATAACTACTTAAAATACCTAAAATTAGAATCAGGTGCACCAGCTCAGGTGCAAATGATTAGAACATCGTTAGAGAGGATCTTGGAGGAACCTGTCTTATTTAAACCTTAGACATTTAGTTTGGTTTGCTCTTTGTGGTTGAAGTGTGCGGCGTCACCATGCCTCGATCAAAAGAGCTCTCTGATGCCTTCAGAAAGAAGGTTATAGATGCCTACGAGTCTGGGAAGGGATTTAAAAAGATCTCCAAACAATTTGAAATCAATCAATCGACTGTCCGGAAGATCATCTACAAGTGGAGAAGATTCCAAACAACTGCCAACTTGTTCAGGCCAGGCCGCCCCAGCAAGTTCAGCACGAGAGCAGACCGCAAGATGATGAAAGAAGTCTCCAAGGACCCCCAGAATGTCATCAAGGGACCTACAGGTAGCTTTTGCCACTGTTGATGTCAAAGTGCACGAGTCTACCATTAGAAAGAGGCTGCACAAATTTGATCTACATGGGAGCTGTGCCAGGAAGAAACCTTTCCTGTCCAGAAAGAACATCAGGGCAAGACTAAAGTTTGCCAATGAACACCTCGGCAAAGACCAGCACTTCTGGAACAATGTGCTCTGGACAGATGAGTCAAAGGTAGAGCTATTTGGCCACAGAACCAGAAGACATGTTTGGTGAAAACCAAAGACAGCATTTGACCACAAGAACCTGATACCAACTGTAAAGCATGGTGGTGGAAATATTATGGTTTGGGGCAGCTTTGCTGCATCGGGGCCTGGGCGGCTCACCATCATAGAATCCACGATGAATTCTTCATTGTACCAGAGGGTGCTTGAGGATAATGTGAGGCCATCTGTCAGAAAATTGAAGCTCAACCGAAGATGGACCTTGCAACATGACAATGACCCTAAACATACCAGTAAATCCACCAAGGAATGGCTGAAAAGAAAGAAATGGAGGGTTCTGGAATGGCCAAGTCAAAGCCCGGATCTAAATCCCATCGAGATGTTGTGGGGGATTTGAAACGAGCTGTGCATGCAAGAAACCCCTCAAACATCGCACAGCTGAAGGAATTCTGCATGGAGGAGTGGGCAAAAATTTCTCCCAGTCCATGTCAGAGACTGGTAGACAGTTATAAGAAACGCCTACTTGAGGTTGTTTCTGCCCAAGGGGGCAATACCACCTATTCGAGCCAAGGGTGTACTTACTTTTTCCACATGTGAAATTTGCATTTATGTTTATTTAAATTATACAATGAACTACAAAATGTAAATGTTTCATGATATTTGTTATATTATATCACCTTTATCTGTCAATATTGTTGAAATGAAGATCAAATAGCTGTATGTTGAAATATGTTGAAAAAGTCAAAACTTTACATGGGGTGTACTGTACTTACTTTTTCACGTGACTGTATATAACCATATATATATATGTATATATATGAATTCCACCATATAACCATATATGAATTCCACCATATGGTTATATACAGTCACGTGAAAAAGTGACTATATATATAATATATATATATCTGCACAGTGTCTATCTTGTCACTGAACTACTCCCAAACTTTTGTGAAATTGTGCCAAATTTGATGTATGCACCTACCTCTCCCGTGTGTATGCCCTCAGGTGTTTTTTAATAATAATGAAATTTTTTTATCTCAAATCTTCAAATTAAAATATTTATTTAAAAAAGTGATATCATGTACATTAGTGATATCACTAATAGTGACATCACAAATAAATTTGTGCAAAATAAATGTTTGTATAATGATTGGTGTAAATGATAACTCAGCAACTCACGTACAGTCATTATCCTCAGTTAAAACAAGCCTGTGTGTATAGCGATGTGTGATGAGGTGTTTGAAATGCAAAGCGGGAGTTGAGAATTACGTGGAGGTGAGGTAATTTTAATAACGTTGCAGTGAGGTGTTCTTGATAATGTGGCGTGTACGTGGTGGTGAGGTGTTTTTGATAACGTGGCGTGTACGTGGTGGTGAGGTGTTTTTGATAATGTGGCGTGTACGTGGTGGTGAGGTGTTTTTGATAACATGGTGTGTATGTGGTGGTGAGGTGTTTTTGATAACAGGGCGTGTACGTGGTGGTGAGGTGTTTTTGATAACGTGGCGTGTACATGGTGGTGAGGTGTTTTTGATAACGTGGGGGTGTACGCGGTGGTGAGGTGTTTTTGATAACGTGGAGTGTACGTGGTCATGGTCGTGAGGTGTTTTTGATAACGTGGCATGCACGTGGTCATGGTGGTGAGGTGTTTTTGATAACGTGGCGTGTATGTGGTGGTGTTGTTTTTGATAACGTGGCGTGTACGTGGTGGTGAGGTGTTTTTGATAACGTGGCGTGTACGTGGTGGTGAGGTGTTTTTGATAACGTGGCATGTATGTGGTGGTGAGGTGTTTTTGATAACATGGCGTGTACGTGGATGTGAGGTGTTTTTGATAACGTGGCGTGTACGTGGTGGTGAGGTGTTTTTGATAACGTGGCGTGTACGTGGTGGTGAGGTGTTTTTGATAACGTGGCGTGTACGTGGATGTGAGGTGTTTTTGATAATGTGGCGTGTACGTGGTGGTGAGGCGTTTTTGATAACGTGGCGTGTATGTGGTGGTGAGGTGTTTTTGATAACGTGGCGTGTACGTGGTGGTGAGGTGTTTTTGATAACGTGGCGTGTACGTGGTGGTGAGGTGTTTTTGATAACGTGGGGTGTACGTGGTGTTGAGGTGTTTTTGATAACGTGGTGTGTACGTGGTGGTGAGGTGTTTTTGATAACGTGGCGTGTACGTGGTGGTGAGGTGTTTTTGATAACGTGGCGTGTATGTTGTGGTGAGGTGTTTTTGATAACGTGGCGTGTATGTTGTGGTGAGGTGTTTTTGATAACATGGCGTGTACGTGGTCATGGTGGTGAGGTGTTTTTGATAACGTGGCGTGCACGTGGTCATGGTGGTGAGGTGTTTTTGATAACGTGGCGTGTACGTGGTCATGGTGGTGAGGTGTTTTTGATAACGTGGCGTGTATGTGGTGGTGAGGTGTTTTTGATAACGTGGCGTGTATGTGGTGGTGAGGTGTTTTTGATAACGTGGCGTGTACGTGGTGGTGAGGTGTTTTTGATAACGTGGCGTGTATGTGGTGGTGAGTTGTTTTTGATAACGTGGCATGTACGTGGTGGTGAGGTGTTTTTGATAACGTGGCGTGTATGTGGTGGTGAGGTGTTTTTGATAGCGTGGCGTGTATGTGGTGGTGAGATGTTTTTGATAACATGGCATGTACGTGGTGGTGAGATGTTTTTGATAACATGGCGTGTACGTGGTGGTGAGGTGTTTTTGATAACGTCGCGTGTACGTGGTGGTGAGGTGTTTTTGATAACGTCGCGTGTACGTGGTGGTGAGGTGTTTTTGATAACGTCGCGTGTACGTGGTGGTGAGGTGTTTTTGATAATGTGGCGTGTATGTGTTGGTGAGGTGTTTTTGATAACGTGGCGTGTACGTGGTTGTGAGGTGTTTTTGATAACGTGGCGTGTACGTGGTGGTGAGGTGTTTTTGATAACGTGGCGTGTACGTGGTGGTGAGGTGTTTTTGATTACGTGGCGTGTATGTTGTGGTGAGGTGTTTTTGATAACGTGGCGTGTACGGGGTGGTGAGGTGTTTTCGATAACGTGGCGTGTATGTTGTGGTGAGGTGTTTTTGATAACGTGGCGTGTACGTGGTGGTGAGGTGTTTTTGATTACGTGGCGTGTATGTTGTGGTGAGGTGTTTTTGATAACGTGGCGTGTACGTGGTGGTGAGGTGTTTTTGATAACGTGGCGTGTACGTGGTGGTGAGGTGTTTTTGATTACGTGGCGTGTATGTTGTGGTGAGGTGTTTTTTGATAACGTGGCGTGTACGGGGTGGTGAGGTGTTTTCGATAACGTGGCGTGTATGTTGTGGTGAGGTGTTTTTGATAACGTGGCGTGTACGTGGTGGTGAGGTGTTTTTGATTACGTGGCGTGTATGTTGTGGTGAGGTGTTTTTGATAACGTGGCGTGTACGGGGTGGTGAGGTGTTTTCGATAACGTGGCGTGTATGTTGTGGTGAGGTGTTTTTGATAACGTGGCGTGTACGGGGTGGTGAGGTGTTTTTGATAACGTGGCGTGTACGTGGTGGTGAGGTGTTTTTGATAACGTGGCGTGTACGTGGTGGTGAGGTGTTTTCGATAATCTGGCGTGTATGTTGTGGTGAGGTGTTTTTGATAACGTGGCGTGTACGGGGTGGTGAGGTGTTTTTGATAACGTGCCGTGGACGTGGTGGTGAGGTGTTTTTGATAACGTGGCGTGTACGTGGTGGTGAGGTGTTTTTGATAACGTGGCGTGTATGTGTTGGTGAGGTGTTTTTGATAACGTGGCGTGTACGTGGTGGTGAGGTGTTTTTGATAATGTGGCGTGTATGTGTTGGTGAGGTGTTTTTGATAACGTGGCGTGTACGTGGTGGTGAGGTGTTTTTGATAACGTGGCGTGTACGTGGTGGTGAGGTGTTTTTGATAACGTGGCGTGTACGTGGTGGTGAGGTGTTTTTGATAACGTGCCGTGGACGTGGTTGTGAGGTGTTTTTGATAACGTGGCGTGTACGTGGTGGTGAGGTGTTTTTGATAATGTGGCGTGTACGTGGTGGTGAGGTGTTTTTGATAACGTGGCGTGTACGTGGTGGTGAGGTGTTTTTGATAACGTGGCGTGTACGTGGTGGTGAGGTGTTTTTGATAACGTGGCGTGTATGTGGTGGAGAGGTGTTTTTTATAACGTGGCGTGTACGTGGTGGTGAGGTGTTTTTGATAACGTGGCGTGTATGTGGTGGTGAGGTGTTTTTGATAACGTGGCGTGTATGTGGTGGTGAGGTGTTTTTGATAACGTGGCGTGTACGTGGTGGTGAGGTGTTTTTGATAACGTGACGTGTACGTGGTGGTGAGGTGTTTTTGATAACGTGGCGTGTACGTGGTGGTGAGGTGTTTTTGATAACGTGGCGTGTACGTGGTGGTGAGGTGTTTTTGATAATGTGGCGTGTACGTGGTGGTGAGGTGTTTTTGATAACGTGGCGTGTATGTGGTGGTGAGGTGTTTTTGATAACGTGCCGTGTACGTGGTTGTGAGGTGTTTTTGATAACGTGGCGTGTACGTGGTGGTGAGGTGTTTTTGATAATGTGGCGTGTACGTGGTGGTGAGGTGTTTTCGATAACGTGGCGTGTACGTGGTGGTGAGGTGTTTTTGATAACGTGGCGTGTACGTGGTGGTGAGGTGTTTTTGATAACGTGGCGTGTACGTGGTGGTGAGGTGTTTTCGATAACGTGGCGTGTACGTGGTGGTGAGGTGTTTTTGATAATGTGGCGTGCATGTGGTGGTGAGGTGTTTTTGATAACGTTGCGTGTACGTGGTGGTGAGGTGTTTTTGATAATGTGGCGTGTATTTGGTGGGAGGTGTTTTTGATAACGTGGCGTGTATTGGTGGTGAGGTGTTTTTGATAATGTGGCGTGTATGTGGTGGTGAGGTGTTTTTGATAACGTGCCGTGGACGTGGTTGTGAGGTGTTTTTGATAACGTGGCGTGTACGTGGTGGTGAGGTGTTTTAGATAACGTGGCGTGTACGTGGTGGTGAGGTGTTTTTGATAACGTGGCGTGTATGTGTTGGTGAGGTGTTTTTGATAACGTGGCGTGTACGTGGTGGTGAGGTGTTTTTGATAACGTGGCGTGTACGTGGTGGTGAGGTGTTTTTGATAACGTGGCGTGTATGTGGTGGAGAGGTGTTTTTGATAACGTGGCGTGTACGTGGTGGTGAGGTGTTTTTGATAACGTGGCGTGTATGTGGTGGTGAGGTGTTTTTGATAACGTGGCGTGTACGTGGTGGTGAGGTGTTTTTGATAACGTGGCGTGTATGTGGTGGTGAGGTGTTTTTGATAACGTGGCGTGTACGTGGTGGTGAGGTGTTTTTGATAACGTGGCGTGTACGTGGTGGTGAGGTGTTTTTGATAACGTGGCGTGTACGTGGTGGTGAGGTGTTTTTGATAATGTGGCGTGTATGTGGTGGTGAGGTGTTTTTGATAACGTGCCGTGGACGTGGTTGTGAGGTGTTTTTGATAACGTGGCGTGTACGTGGTGGTGAGGTGTTTTTGATAATGTGGCGTGTACGTGGTGGTGAGGTGTTTTTGATAACGTGGCGTGTACGTGGTGGTGATGTGTTTTTGATAACGTGGCGAGTACGTGGTGGTGAGGTGTTTTTGATAACGTGGCGAGTACGTGGTGGTGAGGTGTTTTTGATAACGTGGCGTGTATGACTGTATGTGGTGGTGAGGTGTTTTTGATAACGTGGCGTGTACGTGGTGGTGAGGTGTTTTTGATAACGTGGCGTGTACGTGGTGGTGAGGTGTTTTTGATAACGTGGCGTGTACGTGGTGGTGACGTGTTTTTGATAACGTGGCGTGTACGTGGTGGTGAGGTGTTTTTGATAACGTGGCGTGTACGTGGTGGTGAGGTGTTTTTGATAACGTGGCGTGTACGTGGTGGTGAGGTGTTTTTGATAACGTGGCGGGTACGTGGTGGTGAGGTGTTTTTGATAACGTTGCGTGTACGTGGTGGTGAGGTGTTTTTGATAACGTGGCGTGTATGTGGTGGTGAGGTGTTTTTTATAACGTGGCGTGTACGTGGTGGTGAGGTGTTTTTGATAACGTGGCGTGTACGTGGTGGTGAGGTGTTTTTGATAATGTGGCGTGTACGTGGTGGTGAGGTGTTTTTGATAACGTGGCGTGTACGTGGTGGTGAGGTGTTTTTGATAACGTGGCGTGTACGTGGTTGTGAGGTGTTTTTTTATAACGTGGCGTGTACGTGGTGGTGAGGTGTTTTTGATAATGTGGCGTGTACGTGGTGGTGAGGTGTTTTCGATAACGTGGCGTGTACGTGGTGGTGAGGTGTTTTTGATAACGTGGCGTGTACGTGGTGGTGAGGTGTTTTTGATAATGTGGCGTGCATGTGGTGGTGAGGTGTTTTTGATAACGTTGCGTGTACGTGGTGGTGAGGTGTTTTTGATAACGTGGCGTGTATTTGGTGGTGAGGTGTTTTTGATAACGTGGCGTGTATTGGTGGTCAGGTGTTTTTGATAATGTGGCGTGTATGTGGTGGTGAGGTGTTTTTGATAATGTGGCGTGTATGTGGTGGTGAGGTGTTTTTGATAACGTTGCGTGTACGTGGTGGTGAGGTGTTTTTGATAACGTGGCGTGTATTTGGTGGTGAGGTGTTTTTGATAACGTGGCGTGTACGTGGTGGTGAGGTGTTTTTGATAACGTGGCGTGTACGTGGTGGTGAGGTGTTTTTGATAACGTGGCGTGTATTTGGTGGTGAGGTGTTTTTGATAACGTGGCGTGTATTTGGTGGTGAGGTGTTTTTGATAACGTGGCGTGTATGTGGTGGTGAGGTGTTTTTGATAACGTTGCGTGTATGTGGTGGTGAGGTGTTTTTGATAACGTTGCGTGTACGTGGTGGTGATGTGTTTTTGATAACGTTGCGTGTACGTGGTGGTGAGGTGTTTTTGATAACGTGGCGTGTACGTGGTGGTGAGGTGTTTTTGATAACGTGGCGTGTATGTGGTGGTGAGGTGTTTTTGATAACGTTGCGTGTATGTGGTGGTGAGGTGTTTTTGATAATGTGGCGTGTACGTGGTGGTGAGGTGTTTTTGATAATGTGGCGTGTACGTGGTGGTGAGGTGTTTTTGATAATGTGGCGTGTATGTGGTGGTGAGGTGTTTTTGATAACGTGGCGTGTATTTGGTGGTGAGGTGTTTTTGATAACGTGGGGTGTATGTGGTGGTGAGGTGTTTTTGATAACGTTGCGTGAACGTAATAAAATATCTTTTGAATCCCAGTCAGCTGCTGAATAATAATAATAATAATAATAATAATAATGCATTAATTTTATATAGCGCTTTTCAGGAAGCCCAAAGACGCTTTGACAGAGTGCAAAACATAATGCATAGCAAAACATAAAAACAATTGCAAAAAAAAGAAGTATCAATAGGGAAATATTCAAAGCACAAAGGAGGGAGAAGGAGAGGAGATAGTCAGGGGTTAGATGCTGTGGGTTAAATGTTGAATGCAGTGTTGAACAGGTGGGTCTTGAGTGATGTTTTGAATGTGGTGAGGGAGGAGGAGTCTCTGATGGTGTGAGGTAGCGAGTTCCAGAGGGTGGGAGCAGCGATGGAGAAGGCCCTGTCCCCCCAGGATCTGAATTTGGTCCGGATGGGGGGGGGGGTCAGGATGTTGGTACCAGCAGAGCGGAGGTTGCGGGTGGGAGTGTGTCTGGAGAGGAGGTCAGCCAGGTAGGATGGGGCCAGGTTATGGAGGGCTTTGTTGGTCAAGAGGAGGATTTTGTACTGGATTCTCTGGGAGATGGGGAGCCAGTGAAGCTTGTAAAGGACGGGAGTGATATGGTCACGGGTCCGGGAATGGGTGAGTAGACGGGCAGCGGAGTTCTGAATGTATTGGAGTTTATTGGTGATTTTTGAGGGTGAACCATAAAGGAGGCTATTGCAGTAGTCCAGACGGGAAGTGATGAAGGCGTGGATGAGGGTTTCTGCAGCCACGGAGGAGAGGGATGGACGGAGACGGGCGATGTTTTTCAGGTGAAAGAAGGCTGTCTTTGTGATCTGTTTAGTGTATTTGTCGAAGGAGAGGGTTTGGTCAAAGATGATGCCAAGATTCCGGATGTGAGGGGAGGTGGATACTGGGATACCGTCGATGTTGAGGGCAAAGTTACAGGTGGATTTTATGAGCGTTTTTGGGCCAATGATGATTATTTCAGATTTATCACAGTTAAGTTTGAGGAAGTTGATTTGAAGCCAGGATTTTATTTCAGTGATGCAGTTTGTCAGGATAGAGTGGGTGGCGGTGGAGATGGACTTGGTGGAGATGAAAAGCTGGATGTCATCGGCGAAGCAGTGGAATTGGAGACCATGACGGTGGATTAAGTGACCGAGGGGGGACAGGTAAAGGATGAAGAGGAGGGGGCCAAGAACTGGACCTTGGGGGACACCGTGGGGGAGGGGAGCAGTTGGGGATTTGCAGTTATTGATGGAGATGAACTGGCGTCTGTCAGAGAGGTATGATTTAATCCAAGAGAGGGCAGTGCCGGTAATGTTAAAGGTGGTTTCAAGTCGGGTGAGGAGGATGGTGTGATCGATGGTGTCAAAGGCGGCGCTGAGGTCGAGGAGGATTAGAATGTTGAGGTTGCCAGCGTCAGAGGAGAGGAGAAGGTCGTTGGTGATTTTGAGGAGAGCAGTTTCAATACTGTGGTTGGAGCGGAATCCGGATTGGAATGTTTCATACAAGTTATTGGCAGAGAGGTGATGTTTGAGTTGAGTGGCGACAGCGCGTTCCAAAACTTTTGACAGAAAGGGTAGGTTGGAGATGGGTCTGAAGTTATTTAGGGGGTCAGGATTTAGTCCAGGTTTTTTCAGAATGGGGGTAACAGCAACAATTTTGAGGGACGGTGGGACGATGCCTGTAGACAGGGAGGAGTTTATTGTTGCAATGATAAGTGGAGAGAGAGCAGGAAGGGAGGCCTTGACAAAGCTGGAGGGGATGGGGTCAAGAGTGCAGGTGGCAGTTTTCATTCCTATGAGGAGTTCAGAGAGGTCAGTAGGGGAGACTGGGGAGAATTGAGACAGGGGATGGCAGGATAAGGGGGGGCAGGTGGTTTGAGGGGGAGCGGGTGCGGCGGTGGTCAAGCTGTTGTAGATGTTTTCAATTTTGCGTTGGAAGAATGAAAGGAAGGAGATGCAGTTGTCTACTGTGAATGACTGGGTGGTGGTGTTCAGGGGGCTGAGGAGTTTGTTTATTGTAGAGAAGAGTGCTTTTGGGTTTCCGGAGCCAGAGTGGATAATTTGAGAGTAGTAGGCGGAGCGGGCGCGGGAGAGGGCATCTTTATAGTGTTGTAGGTGGTCCTTGTAGGCCTGGGAGTGAACTGTGAGACCTGTTTTATTGCGGAGTCTTTCAAGTTGGCGAACACGAGTTTTCATCAGGCGGAGTTCAGGGGTAAACCAGGGAGCAGAATGGGTGAAAGAAACTGTTTTGGTTTTTATAGGCGCAAGTTGGTCAAGGCAGGAGGAGAGAGTGTGGTTGTAGTAGTCAGTGAGGTCAGAAGGGGTGTGGAGGTCAACGAAGGGAGAAGTGGACATTTTATCAGAGAGGGTGGATGAGAATGAGGTAGGTGAAAGAGCGTTTAGCTTACGGAAGTTGATAGTGCGATAATGCCTTGGTGCTCGGGTGGGGATGTTGATGGTCAGAGTGATGGCTAAGTGGTCAGAGAGAGTGAGGTCGGAGCCAGAGAGATGGTGCAAAAGTAGTCCAGTAGAGCAGACAAGGTCCAAAATGTGACCACGGTTATGGGTAGGAAAGTTGACATGTTGAGTGAGGTTAAAGCAGGTGAGTAAATCAGTGAAGTCAGTGGTTATCGTGGAGTCAGTGGAGTCCATGTGGATATTGAAATCACCAAGGAGGAGGATTGAGGGGGAGAGGGAACATAGCTGGGTCAGAAAGTAGGAGAAGTCAGACAGGAATGATGGGTGTGGTTTGGGAGGGCGGTAGACAACAGCCATGACTGACTGTGTGTGACCAGAGAGTTTAAAAGCCAGGTGTTCAAATGATGGAGCAGATGCGATGGAGATGAGGCTGGTCCTGATGTCTTGTCGGTGAATAACGGCAATTCCACCACCTCGGCCCTCCGAGCGTGGTTTATTGATGTAAGAATATCCATTGGGTGTGGTGAGGTTGAGTGCGAAGTAGTCCAGAGGTTGTTGCCAGGTCTCATTGAGACAGAGAAAGTCCAGTTTATTTTCCAGGATGTAGTCGTTCAGGATGAGGCATGTGTTGTTGAGGGACTGGGTATTGAACAGGGTGAGCTTGATGTTGTTTTGTACGGCGGGTATGAATTCAGGTGATTTGGCCAGGGTTCGCAGACAGGAGGTGCGATTGTGTGCGTTGTTGTGACCAGGTGCGCTGGGACGATGAGTGGGAGTGCGCTGAGCCGACCAGAGGACGGGGATGGAGTGACCTGATTGTAAATAAACAAACTTACGACCGGAGCCACGGTGAATGTACCTGGGTCGACGCAGGAGTCCATTGGATTTGATTGCAGAGATGCATGATGGGGTGGAGCGGGTATTAAGCAGGAGAAGCCTTGCGGCGGAGTACCGCCGAGCCATTCCAGCAGGAGCGAAGAGACGAGCACAAGGCCAAGGTTGAGGAGTGAAACAATGGCCACAATCCACGGGAGCGGGCCCGAGGAACACAGCGAAGGAGCCGAGCAGGTGAAGCTAGGAGCAGCAGAGCAGAGCCGGGACCAAGCAGAGGGCAGACTCAATGGCCAAAAATCCGCCACGACCACCAGAAAAGCAAGATACGGACAATGGTCCAGTCAGAGAAGCGGCGAGCAAGCGACGCCAGTGTCCTCTCCGGACCGGACTGGACCGGACCGGACCGGAAGCGAATAAACACCAGGTGTGGTTGACTCAGCCTGTCTTCCTTCTGAGGTCAGCAAAATGAGTACCAGTGCATTGGGAACTCCACATCTAGTGTGGAGTAGTTCCCCTCCCACCCCCACCCCACCCCCATCCCAAGATTATGGCTTACAGATAGATTGCATGCATGTGCTTTATTTCACCAACAGCTGCCAGAAGTGGCTGTGGTATGAATAATGTATATATTTTTATATATGTTGAGAGAGCTTTTCATATATGATGAAGTGGATTGTGGTTTCATTCTGGAAGTAGCTGAATACTTCAAATAAATCAAGAATAAGTAAGAGAATGAGCTGTTTATTTTAAAATCTACAGCTATAGTAATTTTAAGTGTAAATACAAAACAGTTGTCAAACAAGAGGTGGAAGAGGTGTGTGTGTGTGTGTGTGTGTGTGTGTGTGTTTATGTATGTGTGTGTGTGTGTGTGTGTGTGTGTGTGTGTGTGTGTGTGTGTGTGTGTGTACGTACAGGTGTTGCCTAACAACCAATTCTAGTGTAAACTCCATTTTCTTGAGTCACGTGACCCGCAGTGAGCAGACAGAGGCTGCAGAGATCCACTTTTATTTACGGATATTTTCGTTCACAAAGTTTTTTTCCCGACTGTTTTGTGATGTTTTTTTACCTGGATATTAGCTTTGAGTTGCATCAGCATGCAAAATTTCAGTTTTCTACCATAGCTTTTTCAGCTTTTACTTCTACCGCTCGAAGGTGCTAAACTTTACCACATAAGCAAACTGGCCTCCAAAGCCTACAGTGGCAGAATAAGCATTTTCCATCATTCCAAGACATTCCTTCAAAAATATGAACTACTACAAGGTCTTTGTCCATAGTAAAATGGAGTACTGCTCAACCTTATGGGCTGGCACCCTATAATCACATCTGTCTCTCCTGGATACGGTGGAATCTGATTCAGGGCTTCCATCCATTGTTGAGAGAGCAGGGGAAGTATGTCCAGCTTAGAGTGACTGCGTTGGAAATTGAACTGATGATCTAAGATCAGGCTTTTGGAGAAAAGGAAGGATTTGATGTCAACTGAAATGATGGATTCTTTGAATTTGTTATAATTTAAGTAAGTTAATAGGCCTGGAGTTGAGTTAGTACACATTTTGTGCAATGTCATGATGTTGGCTGACTTTCACGTTTCAAGTAGATGGACGATGACTTAGGGTGAATGATAAATAAGAGGATATTTAAGAGCGACAGAGCAGGATTTTATGATATGGGTGCTGATATTGTCTGGGACCATTGCAGATTCAGAGTCAATGGTTCTCAGAAACTTCACCTTTTCAGGTGAGAAAGACACTGTGCATGAGAATTTGGATGTGAGTGTGTAGGGTAGGTCCAAGTAGAGAGTATTTGGGTATCCACAATATTTGGAAGCAAACATAATTGAGACATTGTCTTCTCACAAGTAGACTCGGATGTAGTGCCCTTTTGAGAGAGGAAAGGGATTGTGGGGATGCGTACACCAGACACAGATTTGAAAGGTTCCACTATGTCTTTGTGGAAGGTGAGAGGTGAGAGAATTCAGCCTTTGCCAGATGTTGTTTTCTGGTGCTCCTGTCTGGAGCACCTGTTTTTGGATTTTTGGAATGACCTGAGATTGTAGGGAAAGAAGGCAGGTTGTTTGAAAGCAACTACTGTGGACCACAAGTGTCACAAGCACCAGAGAATTTAGTGCACCAAGGGCAATAGAATAGGAAGGATAGCGACAGAGGAGATGGGATAAATCCGAGTATGAGAGAGGACAGACTTTTGTGGCAGAATTCCCAGGTCATCTCAATATTATCAGCAGTAGAGAGATACAAAAACAATCCTGTAGTGAATGACCGACCACCGGCCTCTGCGTTAGTGAGGATGCTCTGAAATCACCTGGACAGATGTGGACTGTCACAAGCACATGATTAGATGAACCAATTGGAGGAGTGCAGGAACAGGAGATGTTCGAGGGAATTACCACATTCAGAAGAAAGGATAAATCCGGGCTGGAACCTTCACATATTGTGTCAGGCCTTCTTTTCCCCAAGTCGCAGACGTCTTTCACGTATTCACATATTCAAGTCACATATGCTTTTTGCGCCATTGTCGTGGTTGGTTCAATAGGTACGAACTACCAGCCAATGGGCGTCGTAAAATTTTAAATCATCACATATGAGGAATAGAGAGTTGGGTTTGGTGGTGACAAATTAGCCATGTTGTGGAGAGGGAGAGAGAGAGAGTTAGGCAAAAGGGGTCATCATTGTTCGGACAGTACAGCCTACAGAGAGACAGGACGTTGTTGCGGAGGAGAAAGCACAGCCAAAGTTACTCTTGGGTGTTTGAAGAAGTAACAGCAGTACACGGAGGGACAGTATCGAATAGAGTTCTTGAAGTAACTGCAACTCTGCCATATGGACAGGGTTCAGGCCTGTTGAAACAGAGGAGACAACAATCTGGGATAGACATGGAGAAACGCTAACTTTGAAACGCTTCGTTTCAACTTTGAAATAATAAACAAAACAGCAATTTAAATTACAGTTATGAAGTGCAATGTAGCTAACTATTAACTGTAATCCTGTGTTGGTTATTCACTCAACTAAGCGTAAAATATTGTTTCATATTGGCCCCACGATCAGTCTTCTTATCATCAGATGGGAGTAATAACACAATCTCCACTACCATAAACAGATCTGCAGTGTGAGGCAAAATAAGCTCTTTATAATATGGCACGTCTGCCAAGCATAGTCATAGATTGTTGAGCTTTGTTCCAATTCCATTCCATCAATATCGATTTCCTACAACTTTTGTGAA
Organism: Myxine glutinosa; assembly: GCF_964187855.1. Lineage (NCBI taxonomy): Eukaryota > Metazoa > Chordata > Myxini > Myxiniformes > Myxinidae > Myxine > Myxine glutinosa. The sequence goes on along the minus strand of NC_136264.1, from coordinate 139,558,966 downwards.
AGTAAATGATCAGTGCAGATTTATTTGTCTTCAGCACAGCAATGATCTATCCATTGCACCGGCCTCGTCCAAGACCATCGGCGTCCTCGATGATTGATGCTTTGGCCGAGCAGCTTGCAGAATAAAACGTATTGTCCAACATCTGTACATCACTCTATATTTCATGAAGAGCCTTGCTGGCTCTATTTTTTAGACAACTAAAATATAGTAGTTGGCAGTAAATTCCTTTTGTGCAAAATTCACGTATTTTATGAAAGTCGTTCAAAAGAATATACGAACGAAGCGCTTGCAATAGTCCAAGATACACCAACTGCTTTTTTTTTTCAATACAGAACTACATAAGTACTGAGAAGACATTTTTCTTACCAACTACAGGTACTACTTATACATAGAATTTTTTTATTTTTTTTGCATACAGAATCGAGGCTCGTGTAAGAGCTAACACATAAAGCACATAAAAACAAAAACAAAAACACATGAAACATAAAATAAAGGGAGCGGGAGACAAGAGGAGCAGAGCGAGCACAACAACAGGAGACAACAGGGACATCGGTAGATCTGTCGAAGGGAGAGGGCTGGGGGGAGGAGGGAGGTGTACACGATATAAAGGAATTGAACACCATTAGGAATTTCAGGAATGAAGTCAGAAATTGAAAGAGGTGGATTTGGGGGTGTTTTAACGGGGGTAGAAAAGATCAAGGCTTTGGATGGGGGAAGATAAGAGATGGTGGTGAACAGATGGTAAAGACCTGGAGGGAGGAGTGGGATCGAAGAGAGTGTGGGAGTTTGTTCCAGAGGCGAGAAAAAGAGGAATGAAAGAGTGAAAACAAAATAAATTGTGGCGTGTCTGACTATTGTAAGCGCCAGGTTCGTATAACTTTTTGAAAGCAACATGGAGTTCAACATTCATCGGTGTAGAGCAAACATAACTTCAAAAACGTTGTTTTTGTAATTTTCATGCTTCATTTGGTGGAGGCTTTTCAGTGCCATGATGATGTCGAGTCTCCTCGGGCAATGATGTTTGCCATCACATTGCCTTTCATATCATATTTCATCATATTTCAGTGCCATAAAATTTTTATTTATCTTGATTTCCCTTCCTATACTTGAAAAGCAATCTAATGCTTTAACTCTGGATGTTTCATCTAAGAGCAAAGGCTCAGAGGACTGATAGTTGAAACACAGAGTAGCCTTCAAATGCGATTAAGCACAACGCAATTTGCCAAGCAGTAATGCCCTCTTAGAGGGTGGGTTAGGGTCCAGGGAAGAGGAGAAAAGAAGGGGACAAATGGGACGAGGGTATTGTAAATTCAGATATTGTTTATGTGAATTATGTTTTCAAAAAAGGATTCGATACTGATATCATCGCTGTATCTTCATTGCCTTAACAATATTGGCAAACACTCCATTGTTCTGCTCTTGCAGATTCAGATTCTCATCACTCATCATCCGCTAGTATTTCATTTTAGCCGGTCAAAGCACATTTTACAAATATTTTTGTTTTTTGGCAGACCAGGTATATAAACCCCGTGTATATACAACTGTGCGTTCAGGTACAACATGTAGAGGTACACCTGCTAGTACTCACAGCCTCAAGCCAGCCCGCTGTTCAACTCGTCAGTTCTTGCTGTACCATTAAAATGTTTACCAAGGCACAGAGAACCCTAGATGAGCCTGGCAGGTGTCTGCTGCCATGGGTTAAAAGCAGGAGACTGGTTGCTGTTTGCTTACCTTCACCACCCGCTGTCTCCAGCAATTAACAAGCAAACATATGGAGGCTAACGCCGCATCATCGATTTGGAATCAAAGCAAAAACTACTGCGCCACAAAACCTCCTATATTTAACCAAATGTACGCTTTACCCCAAGTACTCTTGAAAGCATTTCATGGGTGTTTTTACATTTCTGAAAAACATCGGTACAACAACATAATTCTGATGGAGAAGCAGATGTCTCATTTCTGCGTTTAGCTTGAAGTACGTCTAATGAGGACCCAAAAAGTGTCAACTGATATAGATTGTTGAAACCATGACAAAAATTGATATTATGACATGTACAATTGGGCTGAAAAGAAATGTGTTGTGGAAAACAATCTATTCATAATATGAACTTGCAAAAAAGGCAATAGGTTTTCTCATAGAGGAAGCGTGGATAAATGAGCAATTTTGCAGAATTTTCTCCATCTTCCTCCCTGTACCTCTACCTCCCTTCACTCCTTTCTCTCTCGATGAGTAATAAAATGGTGCAACCCTCCGGTACCAGTGTGTGAAGCTTGTCACTTGCCATAGTTAAAAAAACAAGTAATATTAAAACTAGAGCAATTCGACTTTGTCGTCTCCGCATAGTCCCTGTGCATGACAACGGGTCGATGACCTCATTGACTGTCCTAAAAATAAACAAGTTTGATTTAAATTCCTTCAGGTGTTCTCAAGTATCCCACTTTTACCAGACATGACAGGTTTCACATTGATCGGTGAAGCAGTTTCGGAAAAGGTTTTTTTTAATTATTGGCTTTCAAGCTAATGTGGCTGCCAAACCATGTGACATATGGCATAAAAAATGTACGCTCTGTATATGTATGGGTAGGGGATCATGTTTGTGAAGTTTTGTGTTGATCGGATAATGTTTGCTTTATATCCAAGACGGCTGCCAAATCATGCGACCTATGACGTCGCCATTTTCAAACTCTATGCATAAATGGTGTTAGATGACATTTGTAAAGTTTCAGATCGATTGGGTAAGCAGTTTCTGAGATATAAGTATTTAATATTTTCCTTCAATCCAATATGGCTGCCACACCAGGTGTCTGATGACGTTTTTGTGATCAACTTTTAATGGCTATGCTTAGTCAATAACACACTTAAAGTTTTGAGTCGATCGCTTTGGTGGTTTGGGAGAAGATGTTTTTTAAAAGGTTCTATGTTAAATCCAATATGGCTGCCAAACCATGTGACCTATGATGTCACAATTATAAAAACACTCGACATGGGTGTTGCTCCATGTGGTTGCTGAGACAAACGAGATTTTGCCCGTACGGACGGATGTACAGACGGACGTACGAGTGGACGGACAACCCAAAGACATAATGCCTCCGGCCACTTTCGGGGTCTGAGGAATAAAAACGAAATATGTGAAATTGAAAGTTGATCCTGAAGAGTCCATCACTGGATGTGAAGAGATAAGTTGTTCGAAACAGTCAGAATTAGACTTTAAAAACCAAAAATTCACACCTTTTGGAAAAATAAATTTGTTGTTTTGCCAATAATTGTTTCTGAGGGTCTGGGTCATATGGTAATACACATCGCCCAATCAATTGTAATAAAGATCATTAAAATATAAATATGGCACAACAATAATCAATAATCAATAAATTAATAATAATACTCAAATCTCTATATTTAAAAATGAAGGAACAAATCTCACCTTCAGCCGAGGTAATACAAGCATTGGATACTTGATCTTAACTTAAGTAGTAATGTCGCAAGCTTGATGACGAAATATTATCGGTCGGGATTGTGGGATTGGCAAACTCTCATATAAATTCAAGCAGGGACACAGTAGATGTGGGCAGACTGGTGCAGTATGGTGAGCAGCTCGTCGTTCCGACGACCTTCCGGTTCTTATGAAACTTCCGGTCACTAAACATACACTCCATTACTCCAGCATGTAGTGGCACACCAAGATCCATTCTCCTCTCTTTTTCAACACTCTGCAGACTCAGTTTTCTCCTCCAGACTGACAGCAGCGCTAACTTTTTCCTGTATTGTTTTTATAATCTAGCATGGGTTGAAACTTTAGAAATAGACTGGAAGTAGTATAACGTACTCGATAAAGAGAGGTCTCCACCCCAGGAAAATATCGCAATGTCATTCCCAGGTCTGAAACGTTTCCACAGTGGAGACAGAAGATGTCCTCTTTCCAGGGTAGTGAGTGACCCTTCCCTTCAGAAAAGATGTTTTTGGCAAAAATGTTCCACCAATCAAACCTTCATTTTAGGCATCTCATGTTGGTATGTTGTTGTTGATTTTTTTGATTTTTTTTGTATACAAGATCGAGGCTCGTGAAAAAAATGAAATATGAAATATATGATAAAAAAAATATGAAAGAGCTAAATATGATATTTATGTTTGGAATTCATATGCAGCGCAAGCTGCAGGGTAGCATCATTGGCCGAGGGTGTGGCTGTGCCCCTGATGCAATACCCTCAGTCTGTCAGTTCGGGCAGGAATTTGGAATTTGTGGAAAGACAGGACGCCCAGTTGAATGTCCATCCAAGGGACAGCACACGCATTGATGAATCACCCTGCCAGTGAAACAACAGGATGACAGTTTATAGCTGGATCAGAATTCAAACTCAGACTACACAACTTAGAGCCAAGTGTGTGTACCTCTAGGCCATCTTGCCAGCCCCCATAAATCCCTAAAAATGGCTTAAAACTAGTGCAAAGGTGCCCCGGGGAGAAGGGAGGGAGGGACATAATCGCATGACATTTCCAGTTCCGAGACACCTCTGTAGAGGTCTTTACACATGTCTCTATGTCTAACGATCTCAGAATTTATTTCCCACACACTCTTGACCACGCCCACCCTCACCCCTCTGGCCTGATGAAGTGGCTAATGTAGTACCTAATTATCCAAATTACCCCTTAGCTGTTGTGGTGACTTCAATCCATGTCCCACGGTGTCCTCTTACCCATTCAAGTCACAACAATACCTAAAGCTTATTTTGATTATTAAATTTTAAATGTTAGATTTTGTCAAGCTAGAGGGATGCAGGAGTTTATGGGGGGGGGGGGGGGGGAGGGGAGGGTTGGGGTGGGGGAGAAGAGTGACCGGAAGTTGTGAAGAACATGATTATGGTGCCAGAACAAGGAGCATTACATTGGGCCACATTTGGATCATTCCTTCGGCTTTGCACTCTGAATTGTGGTGCTGATGTCACACCATTGGTCAGAAGGGTGATATCACATCCCCTGGGGCTCTACTTCTAAAAGCTCATTAATGGAGCAGACCTTCATCTGCTGGTGGACACAGTGCATGCTATTCACCCGTTAGGTGATGTACACATGTGCATATTTAAATTGTAACACCATTCCTGAGTGCAAATTAATATTTGACTGTTTGTTTTGACAAAAGCATTGTGTTTGTGTGGAAGGCAACATGTTCTCCCTGGAATTCACATGGCAATGAATATGATGGGATAGAGATTTGAGTGCACATCCACCATACAAAACACAATGTCAGTTTGTGTGTTTGTACCGATGCCTGTACCCACTTTCATAAGGATAGGTTTTAAAGGCCAATCTTTTAAAACGAGTGTGTGTGTGTGTGTGTGTGTGTGTGTGTGTGTGTGTGTGTGTGTGTGTGTGTGTGTGTGTGTGTGTGTTCACTACGGTCTATTTTTGAGGATGAAAAACTCGAAAAACATTTTCCATAAAAGAGAAATTATGTCTCTTCTATTGGAATTAGACAGTGTGTATGTATATATATATATATATATATACACATATACTGAAACGCAAAAGAAACTTACCACCTTTGAAACCTTTAAATATCAACAATAACACTGCGTGTAGTAAATGTGTGAACTTATTTGTGGACAATAGTGTCCTCACTGTCAGACAAAACGGTCATGGATGGTCACTTGAACCTTCAATGGTCACTTCATAGCACAGCTGTTGAACAGCCGTTTTGACTGTCAGTGATTAGCCAAGGGGTACGGGATGATTTTAATGAGCTGCACGTGATGTCTTGATATTGGCTTTAAAATGACCTTTTGATATTGGCTTTTTGGTTATGACCAACTTCCCTGCTAATGTCTGCTGCTCTTCTTCTGCTCCAATCGGTTCTTCTGATCATGTGCTTGTCAAAGTGGACATCTCTCTGGCCATTCTCAGAGAGCCTCCTCAGCGTCGACGAGTCTGGCATTTCACTCAGGCCGACTGGGACGGTCTTCAAGCAGCCATCAATCGTCTGGATTGGTCTCCCATCTCCACTGCCTCTGACATCAATTCTTCCTGGGAATTCTTCCAAAGCAAACTGATCTCTCTCATGCACAGATTTATCCCATCTCGCCTTCAGTTGTCTTACCCTTCCTCCCGTCCATGGTACACTGAATCTTGTGGTGAGGCAGTTGCCCTGAAACAACTTGCCTTTGCCTCTTGGAAGGCTAATCCAACTGAAGGAAATCTCAGTTCCTTCCACCAAGCTCGGAACAAGTGTGTGTCTACCCTCAGGAGTGCCAGGAAGCACTATCTCTCCTCACTCAAGAATGAACTCTCAAACCTGTCTCCTTCCTCCAAATCCTGGTGGCGTCTGGTCAAATCCGTTTCTGGTGTTTGTTCCCCCTCCATCCCCTCCCTTACCTCAAATGGCCACACAGTTGACATCGCACTTGACAAAGCCGAATGCCTCAACTCTGTGTTTGCCTCAAAATCCTTAGTCCCAAACCCATCTCTCTCTGTTCCCACCTTTCCCAGTCGAACCAAACTGCTCCTGGACTCTGTGACCTTCTCTCCTGACAAGGTGGAGGAGTTTTTGTCAAACCTCGACTCTGATTCTGCAACTGGACCAGATGGCATCAGCCCATGGGTCCTAAAATCCTGCTCTGCTGCTCTATCTCACCCTCTCTCTGTTCTTTTCACCCTATCTTTTGCTCAAGGTCATCTGCCAGCATCCTGGAAATCAGCAAACATTACCGCTTTACACAAAAAAGGTGCAAAAACAGATCCTTGCAACTACAGACCAATCAGCCTGCTCCCAATTATCAGCAAAGTCATGGAATCCATCATTGCTTCGGATATGAAATCTTTCCTCTTCTCCAATGGCTTGATCTCTGATCATCAATTTGGTTTCAGACCAGGTCACTCTACTCTGGACATGCTGCTTCTGCTGTCTCAACAATGGATGGAGGTCCTCAATGCCAAACAGGAAATCAGAGCTGTCTCCCTTGACATATCACGTGCCTTCGATACGGTCTGGCACCCAGCTCTGCTCACCAAACTCTCCTCCTATGGTATCCATGGAAATCTCCATGCATGGCTTGCGGACTTCCTCTCTGGTCGTAGTCAACGTGTGGCCCTGAATGGATTTCTCTCATCTCCCCTTCCCGTTCAGGCTGGAGTTCCCCAAGGCAGTGTGCTGGGCCCTGTGCTTTTTCTGGTCTTTATCAATGATCTCTCCGACTCTCTGGAAAATCCTCTGTATCTCTTTGCTGATGACTCCACTCTCTGCCGCTCCAATCCTCTTCCCTCAGATCGGCAGTCTGCAGCCTCCTCACTCTCTGAAGACCTGGACAAAATCACAGACTGGTCAAACATGTGGAACATGTCTTTCAATCCTGACAAATCTCACACTCTTACTATGTCTCTCCGAAAAGATCGACTGGACAACCCTCCCATCTACTTTCTCAACAATCCTCTCCAAGAAGTTCTGTCGCTCAAGCTTTTGGGTCTCACCATCTGCCATGATCTTTCTTGGGAAAACCACATTTCCAAGCTGGCCTCCAAAGCCAGTCGCCGACTGGGCATCCTCCGTCGTGCGAAGTCCTTCCTAGGCACACCTGAGCTCCTCACCACATACAAGGCTTTCATCCGCAGCTCAATGGAATACTGTTCTCCCCTATGGGCTGGTGCTCCTGCCTCACACCTGGCTCGGCTTCACGCTGTTGAATCCAAAGCTTTCAGAATCATTGGAATCTCCCGCGATGAAGCTATCTCTGAGGGCCTTTCACTCACTCACCGCAGGCAGGTAGGTGGTCTTTCTGTCTTCTACCGACTCCTCTCCGGCCTTGCTCCCCCAGCTCTCTCTGTGCTCTGTCCCCCAAATATTCCTACAGGTCGCACAAGATCTGCCAGCCACCCTCTGATGGTTAAACTGCCGAAATCTCGGCTCTCTGCTCACCTTCACTCTTTCATTCCTCTTTTCTCCCGCCTCTGGAACAAACTCCCACACTCACTTCAATCACACTCCTCCCTCCAGGTCTTCAAAACAGCTGTTTACCTCCATCTCTTATCTTCCCCCATCCAAAACCTTGATCTTTTCTACCCCCACTAATTCACCCCAGATCCACCTTGTTTGAAATTCCAACTTCTTTCCTGGAAGTCTTGGCAGTGTCCATATGTTTTATACCTCTCCCACCCCCCCCCCCCTTCCCATGCCTTCCCCCCAAAGCCCTCTCCCTCCCACAGTTCTCTCGATGTCTCCATGTCTCTCGGTCCCTGCTCTCAAATGTTGTGTTTGTGTCCTTCCCCCTCTCTCCCCATCTTGTCTACCGCTCCCGATGTTATTTGTTTTGTGTGTCTGTTTGTCTTTCTGTGTGATTAATGTTCGCTCTTTCACGAGCCTCGATCTTGTATACAAAAAAAAAAAAAAAAAAAAAAAAAAAAGGCCAGTGCAAAATGGGCATTTTGAGCAAAAAATTTGACCATTTTGACCAACTTCAAAAAGACCGAAAACGCAAAAGAAACTTATCACTTGTTTGAAATGTAATAAAATTGTAACAGTTCAAAATAAAACAAACCAACAATTGCTAATTGAAACATTGGCATTTTATTGATGACATGTCAAGTTTTTGACCAAGATACACCATCTCATCAGTTTGTTCTACAGTACAGAACAGCACAGGGTGCAATGTCAGTCCCCTTTCAATAGCGTGTGTGGCCACCATTGTTTTGGATACAGGCAGTGCATCGTCGGCGTATACTGCCTACCAGTCTTTGGATGGATTGCTGCTGGATTCTGTCCCACTCAGTCCTCAATGTCTGAAGCAGCTCTGCCCATGTCCTGGCCCTGCCAACTACGCGTCTCCCAAGCTCATCCCACAGGTGCTCTATGGGATTCAGGTCAGGGGAGAACGCAGGCCACTGCATGGTGTTGATGTTCTCGCCTTGGAGAAATGCAGTGGTAAAGCGAGCAGCATGGGGACGAGCATTGTCATGCTGAAAGGTTCTCAGTTCTGGGTGGTCTAGCAGGAATGGCAGCAGATGAGGTCGCAGGATGTTATCCACATACCGCTGGGTGTTAAGATTCCCACCCACAACCACCAGTGGCGTCCTGTACCGGCCTGATATGGCGGCCCACACCATCACACTTGGGCCACCCCACCTGTTGGCTTGACGCACGCAACAATCGGCATATCGCTCGCCAGTTCTTCTCCAGACACGCTCACGCCCATCAGGACTGTCCACACAGAACCTTGACTCATCGCTGAAAGCGACCTCGTTCCACTGCGCCAAGGTCCACCGCTGATGCTGCTGGCACCATCTCTGTCGGTTGCGGCGATGGGCAGCCATCATCACGGGGCCTCTGTATGGTCTTACGGCAGTCAGACCATAGTCATGCAGTCGTCTTCGTGCAGTATCATTGGAGATCCGTGGTTTGCATGCCCCGGAGTTTCTGCCGCAGTGCGGGATGCTGGACGGAATCGATCCCGCAGGTGACTTCGGACCATTTGCCTGTCCTGCCTTGCAGTGGTGACTCTTGGCCTCCCTGATCGAGGTCTGTCATCTGCAGAGTTGTGGAGGGTGTCTCTGTCCACCAGGGCCGATATCGTCTGGTGTGAACAGCCAAGGCGACGTGCCACCTCACGGTAGCTCAGTCCGCCTTGCAGCATGCCCAGGGCACGCTGCCGTTTATCCCTTGACAATCGTGGCATGTTGATTGAAATGCCCATTTTGCACTGGCCTTTTTAAAGCCAATATCAAGACATCACGTGCAGCTCATTAAAATCATCCCGTACCCCTTGGCTAATCACTGACAGTCAAAACGGCTGTTCAACAGCTGTGCTATGAAGTGACCATTGAAGGTTCAAGTGACCATCCGTGACCGTTTTGTCTGACAGTGAGGACACTATTGTCCACAAATAAGTTCACACATTTACTACACGCAGTGTTATTGTTGATATTTAAAGGTTTCAAAGGTGGTAAGTTTCTTTTGCGTTTTCGGTCTTTTTGAAGTTGGTCAAAATGGTCAAATTTTTCGGTCAAAATGCCCATTTTGCACTGGCCTTTTTAAAGCCAATATCAAGACATCACATGCAGCTCATTAAAATCATCCCGTACCCCTTGGCTAATCACTGACAGTCAAAACGGCTGTTCAACAGCTGTGCTATGAAGTGACCATTGAAGGTTCAAGTGACCATCTGTGACCGTTTTGTCTGACAGTGAGGACACTATTGTCCACAAATAAGTTCACACATTTACTACACGCAGTGTTATTGTTGATATTTAAAGGTTTCAAAGGTGGTAAGTTTCTTTTGCGTTTCAGTATATATATATATACAGACTTGGCATTTAATATGGAATATTTTTTTTGTGGGGGTGAACTTACTTTTCAAGTGACTTAGAACCAAAAGTTCATTGGAATTATGTTGACATTATTCTAGATTTTGTTAATGTGACCTTTAAAAGAAACAAAAACCACATTTGACATTTCGAAGCAAATAAATTGATCCTTGAAAGTGATGTAAACTGATATCGAACTCAATTCACGGACAGTACTGTGTTAAACTTCTGTACGTTTTCCAGAAGTATCTCTTTATTTTGCACATTAGCCAAAAAAAAATTCAACAAAAACAAAAGCTAAATTACGACTGGGATTACGGACAGTAAAATTACAGTTCAGTACTTCGTGTAACCCCCAGGAGCATTCAGGAGAGCACGTCCACGTCGAGGCATCTGTTCACGAGATTTGCCAAGGTTTGGACAGGAATAGCTTGCCATGCAGTGACAATAGTCTGCTGCAATTCACGCACAGAGGTAGGCTGCTGGTCCAAGTTGTCGATTTGACGCGTTAATTCTGCCCACAAGTTCTCCATCGGATTCATATCCGGGGACATGGCAGGCCACTCCATATGCTCTACACCACGGTCAGCAAGAAAGTGTTGGATCATGCGAGCACGATGAGGCCGTGCATTGTCATCTTGGAAGACAAAGTTTCCTCGAAAGGCTGCACGAGCAAATGGAAGCAATGTTTCTTCCAGAATGACCCTGTACATGAACTGGTTCAGGGTTCCATTCAGAACAACCAGGTCAGTTTTGCCCCCTGCATGAAAAGCAGCCCAAACAGTCACCCCACCACCTCCAGCTTGGACTCTTTGGCACTGTACAATCTTCGTTGTGGGCTTCATGCACTTGTCTGCGCACTCGGACGTGACCATCTTGACAATAGACCAGAAATCTAGACTCGTCACTGAAGGTCACGTGATTCCAGTGTTCTGGCTGCCATTGACGGTGCTCTCTGGCCCACTGCAATCGGCGCTGGCTGTGTTGTCTGGTCAGGCGTGGCTTTCTCAGGGGACGCCTGGCATGATAGCCTGCTTGAACCAGTCGTTGGTTGACTAGCCTTCTGGATACAGGCACATTTGTCAGTTGCTACCACTCAGTCCTAAGCCGATTAGCTGACTTGGTACGGCCATTGCAGACTAACCGGTGCAGCTGGCGATCATTTCTCCTTGTGGTTCTGCGTGGACGTCCTGGCCTCGGTATTGGAATAGGGACACGCCTCTGAGCATTTCGTTTCAGGATCTTTGACACCTGACCTTGAGTGATGCCATACTGCTGAGCAATAGCACGCTGTTTCATGCCAGAATTTCGTAAAGCCACCACTCCATGACAAACAGCATTGTCAAGTTGATGGACCATCTCCAGAGGAAGCGGCAATAACTTTTGTAGATGTGCAGCAGTTGTTTTCCACTAATACAGAACGCAACAACCCTTATATACCCGATTGTGAAGCCAATCGTCAAATGTACCTGTCCTTACATTTTGTCACGCCACCTGTGATATAATCCTGTTCTTGACTTCTTGCTGCGAAAGACAATCAGTGACATCGTTCTTTGAACAACGACATCATCGAAGGGTAAAAGAAACTCACCAGATTGATATACTGAGTTCAGAAAGTAAACCCAAGTCAAGAAAAAAAAAATATTCCATATTAAATGCCAAGTCTGTGTGTATATATATATATGTATATATACATACACACAGACTTGTGTGTATGTATATATACATATACACACAACGCAAATTGCGTTGTGCTTAATAACAATATATATATTGTTGCGGATCCAGGGGTCGGCGCTCCCCTTACCAAGGGCGGTTAATCCCCTTGTCTTTTACACTGGCCGATCCCCCAGTCCTGGATCCAGTCCTGGATCCAGTCCTGGAAATTATAACGCTCCTTTGCGGGGTTGAGATTGGCCAGGGTGATTGGTCAAGATGGGCTCCCAAATAACTGCTTGCCTATCTCTCCGCAAAGCAGGGAGATAATTTCCGCCCGGGCCACGGATATGTTGGTAATTGCCGAGCGGTTTAGCAATCCACAACCCGAGCCATTAACAAATGGACTATACCCGATTCTGAGCGGTTCTAATCGCGCCACAGGTACTCAATGGAGCAATCATGAAGACGATCGGGTGAGAGGAAACCAAAAGGTAAAGGAAGAACAAAGATTTATTAATCACGTACAAAAACCCAAAGAGGAAACAATAGAAGGGCATGTACAAGGGAAGCAAAAGGACACAGGGCAAGCTTATACAGTCTTACTTATCATGCCCAGGACAACACAAACGGACTTTCACGAAAGGGTAGTGGTAGGAAGGAAGAGAAGGTTCAGGCAGATGGCAGGGAAGGAAGGTCCGGGCAGATGGCTCCCGCGTCGAGGTCCGGCTCCCAGCTCACGCTCCGCTCCACGCTTTGGTTCGTGGCGAAACCCGGCAAGCAGCGTGATTCGTGTCGTCGTAGTAGTGGACCTACTCTCTCTCTCTCTCTTTGCTCTCATCTCATCTGCCTCTCATCTGCTCTGCTTTGGTGTTCGACTCCTCTCTTCCTGGCTCATCTCACGCTCATCTGCTCATCTATTGAAGTAGTCCCACGCGAACGCTTTTATTACGCCCTCGCGTATCAAGCCGCATGCCTTTTAGGTCCGCCTACCGGTGAACACGCCTCGGCCCTGATTGGTCGCGAGGGTTCACCGGCACCTCCCTTCGTGACACGTTGATGGGGCCACGCCTCCGTTCCTGGCGCTCCTCCCCCTTCTTCTCCAACTCGGCTGCGTGGTCAATGGCGTTTGGAGCGAGTGCTGAGGTGGCTGCGACTGGCAGAGGTGTGCAATATAATTTGGAGGGTAAAGCCGTAATATGAACGGGATTGAACAAGGGGCCTGGGTTATTTGATTAATGCAACGCAGAGTCAAACTATTGGAAACAGAGCCTTACCTGAAACACATACTAATGAAATAACTGAAGAAGGTCCTATGGTGTCCTACGTGTTGCAAAATGGACTAGCTAGGGTGCGACCTTTGACCTTTGGAAGAAGGGGATATTTACAGGGAATTATTTACAAGGCTTATTATTTTACAAGTGAAGAGTTCAGGCGCAAAAACCGATAAACGCCATTTTTGATGAAACTGAACTATGTTTACCGAAGTATATGTTTCAATACCTCCGTTTCAGTAGGCAAATCATTTTCTCCCAAAACCCGATCGCGTCCACGTATTTTAAGATACAGCCCATGTCATTTTGATGGGTTTCACCTGGAATGCACAGCAGAAAATCTTGATTTTCTCATTTCAGCAAAAATGGATATATCTGTTTTTGCATCTGAACTCTTCAAGTGAAGGTTCTAAAAACCGTAACACTGCACCCGTCTCTCCTCCAGGCACGTCCCGTGCCGACAAAACTTTACTTAGTGTGACACTCAGGTGTGGTTACCCTATACTTTTAACCTCACCCTGAGTGCGACATTTTAAAAACTAGATATGTCCCGCCTGCTGCGTTGCATTCTACCTAACTGACTCACGCCCACTGAATAACCGAATTGCGGAATTAATTTTCAAACTGCACATGTATGGTGGGGAGCATTATTTACAAAGAACACTATTTTGATTATTTACAAAACTACACCCAGGACCTGTCTTTTTGGGAAACAAAAGCAGATGGTTTTGATAAGAGGAAAATTATGCCATGCACTGCACTGTACCGATACCACAAGCACCAATGAACAAAATGCACCAAGAGCACCATAAAGCACCAAAAGCACCATCCAGTGCACAGTCATACATTTCAGAATAAAATGATGCCTTGTGACGTCTTCTCTGCTGGGCCGCTGGTTCTGGTTGACTTGATGCTTGCTGCCTATTTAAAAATAAAAGGGCACAAACCGCGTCCACTTTTCTTTTAATTGCGGCCAGCAGGGGCCAACTAAGGGTGGTCCACCTGCATGGCTTAGGTTCCACCTCAACCGTGGTCTGCAAGCAAGATTTCCACTAGCCACAATGGCCGGTCCCCAGCAGAGGTGCTAGGCCCCAAAACGTGGGGTCCATAAAGTGGTGCTCGGCCACAAAAAACGTGTGGTCCATAAAGTGGTGCTCGGCCACCAAAACGTGTGGTCCATAAAGTGGTGTACCGGTCCAGGCAGGCAAGCAGCGAGGGTGCGGGCGCACAACTGCGACACCTGCACACTTTCCCCTCGGCACACAAAGACCACGGTCCATGAGTGGGGAAGGAAGACAAAGCAGGGTTAGCGGGGTGCAAGGGCGCAAGAGTACACATCAACACAAGGCAATGCAGAGTGAGGTGCGCTGGAGGGCGAGCGGAGAAAGCTCATCCCTAGCGTACATTCCCCCCCCTGTCACCTAACCTACCCTTGCCCCTACCCCGTATTTACACAATTTACAAATCCGTCGCTAACGTCCTGTCTTCCCAATATCTCTTCTAATACCAAATTCGTCATCAATCCCTCTAAATCAAATTTGCCACCAATCCCATTTCCTCATCAATCCCTCCTAAGGAGGAAGAGATGGAATATAAACAATCTCACCCCACGCCGTGAGGCATCTTTCATTCCCAAACATTTGCACAAAACTGTGGTGTGGAGTCCTGTCACCTTGGTGAGTGGATGCCGATGGTGTGAAGAGATTTTCAATCCTAACTACCTTCTAAATGACTTTAACACACTTTTACTCTACCCGGGGTCTTTCCCTGCCAAACCATTGGCCATCTGTACTCTATGTGGTTCTAAGAACCGAACTCCCATTGAACATACTGTGGCACTCACCAATTTGTGGTCTCACTCCCCGGATTCTACTCCCTGTGCCCTCCCACAATTTCAGGGCTGGGTCGCGTGGCTCTCCCAGCAGGTCCGCTCACCTGCACACCTCCGCCAGTGTAGTTGCCTCCCGAGCTTACCTGCTCCTCACCCTAACCTACCTGGGGAAAGCCCTCTGGCTCTCTTACCCCACTACTGCCCTCTCTGGCGTCAGGCTACCCGGATCCGTCCTCCGGATCCTCGGGCCCCATTGAACTACTACTGGCTCCCCGAGCCTACCTGCGGCCTCACCTGGCCGACAGACTAACATTGGCGGAGTGCCCAAACTACCATTCTCACTAACAGGCCACATGCCCAGCCAATTTCACTCCACTAATGCACCCAACACAACACTTCTGTGCAACTACCCGCACCACAGATGCCAAAATCCAACCACAATTTACCTACTCCCTCTACCTACTTTTAAACTAACCTCCCCGGGTACTCGTGAAGGGGGTCCATCCTTCCCCCATTCACTCTTTCGCACCATACACTCCACTCCACGTATTCCACACTCCCACTCCACACCATCCATTCCATACTCCATTTATTCCCGACCATTTATTCCATACAACCATTCTCACTTGCCACCATGCAAGTCAATCACTCAATGCACAATCACATCTTTTCTCAATACTCTGCTCAAGACACTTTCTACACACACACACAGCATTCACGAGCATTTCCTCTCAATTCCTCATTTCATCCAAAACTTAAAGCTCATGTACACAGCATCATCTGACTAACAACTGCCCTTCTAAGACTCGTGCTTCCCGTCTTCCCTTATACTAAGCACTCCCTCGTCGTTATCATCCATCGAATCTATTCTGCGTCCCCACTACAGGTACAAAGTCACTACTTAATTCTACAGTCCCCTATGGTCATCTCTAAGTCCTTAATGATTATCCAAGCCCTCCCTGGCTAGGTTTTCACAGCCAATCCCCATAAACTAATGCTCATGTGCCCCAAGAAACGTGAGGTGAATGGTAAAACTACCATTCGCCATCACGATCACTACTACCATCAGTCCATTCCACTCAGAGCCTCTCGGTACGTCATTACATTATCAAAGCTCGGCTTCGCAAAGCCGAGCAATGAATTTGGGTGGTTTGGTCTCCTGCAGGTTGGGTCCGTCGGGCATTCGGATTCAGGGGAGGAGGTTTTGTCGGGCCAAGGCTCCAAGCACCATCCCGGCGCAGGGCCCCGCGCTCCCAAGCGCGATGGCCTAGCCTTGCCCGGGCTTGTACATGAACCACAAGGGGGCGCCACTCCGACCCCTCCTACCTCCCCTCGAACTGGGCCGATCGCTTTGCCTAACAATGCGTGGCACCGACCGTACAGGGCGGGGCCCGGCCCGAATCGTGCAAGGCGCTCCGAGCAGGAGCGACGCGACACCGATCCCCGCCGGCTCCCGCAGCACACACCGCCCGGCACGGACCGTGAGCTCGCGTCGGCTAAACGTCGGTCTGAACGCTGCCCCAGTTAACGTCGATGCCTTACTCGCATGCTCACATCCACACGCGTTCCGCTCTTTGCTCATACATCCCATACACTCCGTCAATTCCACCACCGCACTCTCTGTTACACACCACTCACTGTTCGCACACTCCATAACACACCTTGGCACACACTCGTCGTTCGCACACTTCTCACGTGCACTCTCCCCCGTTACGTACTCCATAACCACCACAGGCGTGCACTCTTCCGTTACATCCCCTGTAACACTCCCCATCACGTGCTCCACCACCAACTCAGGTGTGCCTCCTCGCACACCCCTCAACCATTCCAAGTGTGCATCCTCGCACCCGCTCCTCATCCATCTAAATCTCCGTATCACTCGTCGCTCCACTTCCACACTCCAATGTGCATTCACTCTCGCACTCGGTATCACTCCCATAATCTGTCATGCACTCTCCCTCGCACTCGGTAACACTCTCGTGCTCTGGCGCCATTCACACACGTGTGCCATTCACCTTCACACACCTTGTCCTCACACGCGCGCCATTGCCATTCACACAGCGCACCACGGACCTTTTACGAGCGCCCGGGTTACGCCTGCATCCCAAGCGCGCGAAAATTCTTTTTGCACCAAACACTTTCCTGAAAAATCTCTTCGCCTCATATACCAACCTACTCACCTTGGCGCTTCTTCTTCCTCCTTGCTCCAACACCTGCAAATCTTTATAAGGATTAAGCACGGCATCATGATACGAGCACAGACTTTGTGCATTATCCATCTCTTCACCCCGCGAGTGCTTTACCTCTAAGTCCGGCATCTCTTCCAACCCAATTTCCATCCCCACTATTGGTTCGGTTTCTTTGCCAATTTGAATGAATTCTTTACCTTTATTTTCTTTTCCTTCGATGACCGCTGGCTCTAATAAAATTTTCTCTTCTACCTCGGCGGTCGCCGGCTTCCCCATACCCCGGGTCGCGATCTCTATACCCGTCCAGTTACCTGCGCCTTGCTCCAACTCGCTTCTCCCACGCTCCTCGAGTCGCGCTACCTCGTCGTGCACAAATGCGCCCACCTCGCCCAACCTGCGGTTAACCTCCTTCCCACACTTTCTTACTTCATACCGGGCTTGCCCCCTCGCAACCCCTCATTAATTTCTTTGGCTTGGCCATTCACGTCCTCCAATTCGCCCCCTAATTTGCCTTCTAGCCCCCAATTTGGCTTTCTAATCGCTCCCCCATTCTATCTTCCAAATTACTCAATCCATCTCTCAATCCCCCAATTTGGTTTCCCAATTGCTCACTGGTACCCCTTGCTTCGTCACTCATTTCCTGACAGATTCGCTCACTCCGATCGTTCATCCTTTGCTCTGACTCCATCATACAAGCCCTAAATTGTGCCATAAGGACTTGCAGATCCACAACCCCTACTTGCGCAGCGGGCACGGCCCATGTCGACATGTGCGAGGCGCCGCCATCTTGTGCCGTCGCGACCACGTGCGAGGTGCCGCCATCTTGTGCGCCTGCAACCCCCTCTACCGCACCTTCTTCAATCTCCTCCTCTATCTCTCCCATCTCCTTGCTGGGGTCCTGGGTTGCCTCTAACTCTTCCTCTATCTCCCCCACCGGCATCCGACCGCCTTGATCATCCATGGCACGATATAAATTTGGCTGTTAAACAAAATTTCGGCCGCTCGTAATTTTGACCAAATTTTTTCCGTTGGATTAAAATTTGGTTCGGGCTTCAAATCCCACTCCCCGACACCAATTGTTACGGATCTCAGAGTACGGCACTCCCGTTAGCAAGGGGGGGGGGGTGGGAGGTTAATCCCCTTGTCTTGTTAAGCTGGCCATCTCCGGTCCTGGAACTATCCCGCTCCTTTGCGGGGGGAGATTGGCCAGGGTGATTGGTCAACGGTTTCCCAAATACCTTCACCAATCTCTCCGCAAAGCAGAGAGATGAGTCCCTGTTCGAACCGCGGATGTGATGGTAATTGCCGAGCGGTTTAGCAATCCACGATCCGAGCCGTTAACAAAAGGACTAAGCCCGATTAAAAGCGGTTGGCCAAATCGTGCCACAGGTACTCAATTGGGGACAGGCCGCAAGCGATCGGATGAGAGGACCCAAAGAATAAGAAGGGTGAAAGAAGAACAAATATGATTTATTAACTACACTAAAAGAGGAAACGAAAGGCAAGAATATACAAAAGAAGGAAATAAAAGGACATAGGGCAACCTTATCTAAACAGTCTTAACTTATCACGACCCCAGGACAAACAGACAGACTCACACGGAATGGTAGCTGGTAGGGGAGGAAGGTCCAGGCAGATGGTTCCAGGCGATGGGATTCGTCCAGGCTCCGGGTCCGCGGGCGAAGAACGACAGGCAGCTTCGCGTATCGTTGGTGTGCAACCGGACGTTACATATGCGAGGGGCTGGAATGCCGCATACGTATATATAGCATGCCGAACGCCCTCAAAACCAAACGGCAGTTCGTATCAAACGATCGTTCCAAGCGATCCTCTGTGCTGTTCTCTCAAGTTTGACTCCTTCTCTCTCTCTGGCGCATCTCTTGCTCATCCCCCGCATCTGCCTCATCTCTCTGTATCTGCCTCATCTGCTGCATCTGCCTCATCTCTCCAAGTCGTCCGCGGCGGCGCTTTTATTACAAGCCTCGCGTATCAAGCCACGTCCGCTTCACTCCGCCTACTCGTGAACACGCCTCGGCCCGGATTGGTCACGAGGGTTCATTGGTACCTCCCCTCGTGACGCGTTGATGGGGCCACGCCTATGTTCCTGGCCACTCCTCCCTTCTTCTCCCACTCTGCCACGTGGCTTATGGTGGCGGGCAGGAGCAACCAAAAGGCAGCGAACGCTGAGGCGGCTGCGGCTGGTAGAGGCGCATAATACAATTTGGAGGGTAAAACCGCAAAATGAATAGGATTGGAAAAAGGGGCCGAGGTTATTTGATTAATGCAACGCAGATTCAACTATTGGAAACAGATCCTTACCTGAAACACATACTAATGAAATAACTAAAGAAGAAGCCTATGGTGTGCTATGTGTTGCTCGTGGCCTAACTAGGGTGCGACCTTTGACCTTTACACCAAAAATGGGAATATTTACAGGGGATTATTTATAAGGGAATATTACAGATATTTACAAAGTGGAGGGTTCCGAAAACCACTATATATATATATATACATATTGTTGCGGATATGAGGATTGAGTTTTTTTGATTGTGTTGTATTGTATAGTAAATGGTTGTGAATTATTGTTTTAGTCTGAGCCCTCCTTGCTCCAGTGTGTATAAAGGTCAAAGGGAGTTCCGGTAGTTAATTCCATAAAGCATACATTGAAGGACACTTTAATACCCTTGTTCAGTAGCTTATATCCTTATTATGTGTGTTAGGGTAAGGCTGTGTCTCCCATTAATTTAAATACTCCATTGCACCAAATGAAATAAGAATAGATCCCCTTTCATTTCATTTCAATGGCCAACTGCATTTTGGGCGGTTTTCTTCAACCACCATTGGCCACGTGGCAAGGTTGGGGAAGAAAGGCGTGCCCGCCCGTCGTCATCAAGGGCGGAGCCAGAGGGTCACGCGACCAACCAGGGCCGAGGCGAGCACACTGATGGGCATGTCCTGAAGGCCGGCGGCTTGATTCCCGGAGGCGTTATAAAAGCGCGCGTGCAAGAGCGCGCGAGGAGTTCCGTGAAGAGGTCCATGACAAGAGAGGTCCATGACAAGAGTGGCGGCGAAGAGTTGAGTTGAGTAAGGCAGCTTGAGCCACCGCGGCTGCATCAACAGCAGCTTGAGCCACCGAAACTGCAGCCACAGCAGCTTGGGGCCTGGACGGCAGTTTGGAGCAGGGCCACGAAGGAACGGCGGCTGCCCAACGTGCCGGTCGTGCTGCAGGACCCGTTGGACCTCCCTCTCCCTCCAGCCATCCACCTCCTGCCATTCCTATCATCATCCCCCGTGTAAGTGTGTTCGTAGTCTGTCTTTTGTCTTGTCCCTGGGAATAAGTTAAGCCTGTTAGATAAGCTAGTATTTTCACTGTGTCTCTAAAATCTTCTGTATATTATTTTGTTATCTTTCCTTCTTCCTTGGTTATTTTGAGCATGTAAATAGTAGGAATAAATTTAGTAGTATTGCCAACCTTTTTGTTTTCTTCTTCTTCTTCACATCCGTGTCGCCTTAGTCTTTTCCATATTGAATATCTGTGGCGCGATCTGGCCAACGTTCGGGAATCGGGTTAGTCGGGGTAACTGTATGACCGCGGGGCCATCCGCTCGGTAAACATAACATCTTATCCGCGGGCCGTAACAATATATATATATATATATATATATATGTATATATATATACGTATATATATATATGTATATATATGTATATATATATATAATATATATATATATATATATATATATATATATATGTATATATATACAGACTTGGCATTTAATATGGAATATTTTTTTTGTGAGGGTGAACTTACTTTTCAAGATGTCTTAGAACCAAAAGTTCATTGGAATTATGTTGAAATTATTCAAGATTTTGTTAATGTGACCTTTAAAAGAAACAAAAACCACATTTGACATTTCGAAACAAACAAATTGATCCTTGAAAGTGATGTAAACTGATATCGAACTCAATTCATGGAAAGTACTGTGTTAAACTTCTGTACGTTTTCCAGAAGTATCTCTTTATTTTGCACATTAGCCAAATTTTTTTTTAACAAAAACAAAAGTTAAATTACGACTGGGATTACGGACAATAAAATTACAGTTCAGTACTCCGTGTAACCCCCACGAGCATTCAGGAGAGCACGTACACGTGGAGACATGCTGTTCACGAGATTTGCCAAGGTTTGGACAGGAATCGCTTGCCATGCAGTAACAATAGCCTGCTGCAATTCACGCACAGAGGTCGGCTGCTGGTCCAAGTGGTCGATTTGATGCGTTAATTCTGCCCACAAGTTCTCTATCGGATTCATATCCGGGGACATGGCAGGCCACTCCATATGCTCTACACCACGGTCAGCAAGAAAGTGTTGGGTCATGCGAGCACGATGAGGCCGTGCATTGGCATCTTGGAAGACAAAGTTTCCTCGAAAGACTGCACGAGCAAATGGAAGCAATGTTTCTTCCAGAATGGCCCTGTACTTGAACTGGTTCAGGTTTCCATTCAGATCAACCAGGTCAGTTTTGCCCCCTGCATGAAAAGCAGCCCAAACGGTCACCCCACCACCTCCAGCTTGGACTCATGGCACTATACAATCTTTGTTGTAGGCTTCATGCACTTGTCTGCGCACTCGGACGTGGCCATCTTGACAATAGACCAGAAATCTAGACTCGTCACTGAAGATCACGTGATTCCAGTGTCCTGGCTGCCATTGACGGTGCTCTCTGGCCAACTGCAATCGGCGCTGGTGGTGTTGTCTGGTCAGGCGTGGCTTTCTCAGGGGACGCCTGGCATGATAGCCTGCTTGAACCAGTCGTTGGTTGACTAGCCTTCTGGATACAGGCACATTTGTCAGTTGCTGCCACTCAGTCCTAAGCCGATTAGCGGACTTGGTACGGCCATTGCGGACTAACCGGTGCAGCTGGCGATCATCCCTCCTTGTGGTTCTGCGGGGACGTCCTGGCCGCGGTATTGGAGTACGGACACCCCTCTGAGCATTTCGTTTCAGGATCTTTGACACCTGACCTTGAGTGATGCCATACTGCCGAGCAATAGCATGCTGTTTCATGCCGTAATTTCGTAAAGCCACCACTCCATGACAAACAGCATTGTCGAGTTGACGGACCATCTCCAGAGGAAGCGGCAATAACTTTTGTAAACGTGCAGCAGTTGTTTTCCACTAATACAGAACGCAACAACCCATGTATACCCGACTGTGAAGCCAATCATCAAATGCACCTGTCCGTACATTTTGCCACGCCACCTGTGATATAATCCTGTTGTTGACTTCTTGCTGCGACAGACAATCAGTGACATGGTTCTTTTAACAAATAAATCACCAAAGTGTAAAATAAACTCACCAGATTGATATACTGAGTTAAGAAGGTAAACCCAAGTCAAGAAAAAAAATATATTCCATATTAAATGCCAAGTCTGTATATATATATATATATATATATATATATATATATATATATATATATATATATTGTTGCGGATATGGGACTTGGCCTCCATATCCGCTTGTAAATATTCCCCTATTTCCCCAATACTCCCCAACTATCCCCAATCCCCCATTCCCTAGTCCCATTGTCTGTAAACAACACTCTGTAGAACCGACCTTCCCCTTTTTCCCCCATTAAATGTCGTGCCCAGGTCCACCGCATCTCATGTAGACAACTTTCGGACATCTTGCTAGTTATTCTTAGTCTATGTCAGTTAAGGACTCGTTTCCATTAATTCTGACTCTTCGTTGCACCAGAATGTGATTGTATGGCACCAGTAGTGAGTTTAGGACCTCCCCATACCTCCTCCCATCTTCCCCATGCAACAACAACAACTACAACAACAACTACAACAACAGAGGGGGGCGGCGCGGTGCGGCGCGGGGAGTGTGCGTCCTCACTCCGGCTTGGTTAGCCGCCATTGCCCATGCGCTCCACGGGGTTACCACGAAGGGGCTGGCTGTCAGCTCCTCGTCAGGGGCGGAGCCCGGTAACCCCCCGCAGCCAGTGAGGAGCGGCGGGCCGATTCCATCTGGGGCGGAGCTAACGAGCCGAGGGCGTGTCACTCCCCGCCGGATATGCGCAGCCACTTACCGGACGTGAGGTCAGATGCGCCCCCAGCTTGGAAAGACAAGTCGCGACCTCCGAGCGCTGAGCGACCTCCCCGCATCTTTGGACCGGACCGGGTCGATTTTGCCCCTGAGCCAAGGTGCACCTTGAGCCATCGAATACCTGCCCCTCCTTGCCATCATTCCCCGTGTGAGTCAGTTTTGTCCCGTTTATCTGTGGTCTGTCGGGAATAAGATAAGTGTGTCTAAGTGCCTATCTTCCTATGCTGTCTCTCTCATCCCTGTAATCTAACCTTCCGCAATATTATAACCTCCTCCGGAGGTCTTGAGAACCGTACCCCTGGTGTCGTGTCATTTTAATCCAGCCGTTGTGTCCTTTCCGTAATTGATTTAGCATAGCGCGACTCGGCCAACGTTCGAGTATAATCGGGTAACTTGTGCGAACACGGCGGCCATTCCGCCATTCCGCTTGACATGCAGGCCCTCATTGCGCAGCTACAGGCAGCTGTACAGATGAGTATGGGGAGCCAAATTGAGCGATTGGGTGAGCGGTTGGGAAACCAAATTGTGGGAATGAGGGCTGATAGTGAGCGATTGGAGGGCCAAATGGGGGTAATGGGAAACCAAATGGGGGCAATGAGAGACGAAGCGAGGGGTACCGGTGAGGGGTTAGACAAGAAATTTGGGAAGTTAGACAATAATTTTGAGGGGTTAGACAAGAAATTTGGGAAGTTAGACAATAATTTTGAGGAGTTAGACAAGAAATTTGGGAAGTTAGACAATAATTTTGAGGGGTTAGACAACGGGATAAAAGAGGTAAAGAATGGGTTAATGGGGGTAGAAAACAGAATGGCCGCTCAAGAGAATCAAATGGAAGGGATGCAAAAGGGGTTAGAGGGGTTAGAAAACAGAATGGAAGGCAAATTGAGGGACATGAGGGACCAAGCGGAAAGGGAAGTTAAACAAATGGGGCAGCAGATAGAGGGGGTCAGAATGGGGGTAGAAACCAAACTGGATGCTCACAGGGAGGAAATGGAGCAGATGAGGGTGGCATCTGGGCAGGAGATGCAAGTGATGGGAGAGGAGATCAGAAGAGGTGTGAGTGAGGAGGTCGGAGGAGTGCGCGAGGAGGTGAGGCACTGTAAGGAGCGCATGGAGAAGGAGGTGAGAAAGGGGACTGTAAAACTGCAAGGGGGTATAGAGGAGTTGACGCTGGGAGTAGAACAACTGACAGTGGGACAAAAGGAGTTGGGGGACCAGGTAAAGAAGAACACAGCGGTAATAGAGGGTTTAAAATCGACACAGAAGGAGATGAAAAAGGACGTAGGGGTAATTAAAAAAGAGTGTCAGACGGTACATGAGGACCTGACGAGGAAAATGGAGAAGGTGGTAGAGGTGATGGAGGTTAAAGAGCGGGAGGTGCGGGAGCACATAGAAAAAAATTAAGTGGAGTTAGAGGAAGAACTTAAAGGGGCGCACGAAGAGATGAAGGAGGTGAAGCAGAAATTAGAAGAAGTGGAAGAAGGGGTGAGCGAAATTAAGAAGCGACGGAGAGAGGATAAGAAAGAGATAAAGGAGGAAGTAAAAGAATTGGTCCAAAGTCTGTGTTCGGATCGTGATGATGTGCTCATTAACCGGATGAGGGATTCGCAGGTGATGGAGGAGAAGCGAAGAGAAAGAGGACCCGGTGTAAGTGGTGACCAATATGGTCGTGCGTATGATGCGCCAGGTGATTTAATAAGCTTGGGGGTCGAGATAGACCCGGATGTTCGTGAGAGGCCAAGAGTGAGGTGTATGGCTGGTTCGGAGGGTATGGAACGAGAGGTGCGAGGTGTGGGTGAGCAAGGTTGTGGTGGTATGGAATGGGTAGCGGGTTGCGGAGGTGTGACCCATGCATCGACACCAACAGGGGTAGTTGTTGGAGGGACAGGGGAGGCACGAGAGCCCCTTGGGGGTAATGTACTGTGGGGGCCCGGCCGGTTCGGCCCCGCGCTGACCCCGCAAGGGGCGACGCACGGGGTCCGGCAGGCGGGCAACGACTCGCATACGAGGTGGTCCCACAAGGTCCCACTCGCGCCGTATGACGGCAAGAGTGATCTACGCGCGTACCTGGCGCAGTTCGACTGTGTGTGTAAGGGCAACGGTTGGGGTGAGGACGAAGGTGGAGTACACCTGGTGGCCGCATTGCGCGGCGCGGCGGCGGAGGTGCTGACGGCATTACCAGCGGGTGCTCTCACCCTGCCAGCCCTCCGCGACGCCCTAATTAATCGATTCGGCATTGAACAGCAGAGCGAGCTTGTTAAAGTTCAGCTCGCGCTGCGAAAGCGCAAGCCCCAGGAAGCCATCGGGGAGCTTGCCCACGACATTCGCCGCGCAGTGGGGATCGCACATGCTAGCATGGCAGCGGATTCCCGGGAAAGCCTGGCGCTGGACCATTTTATCCAGGCCCTCCCGGATATTGAGCTCCGGCAACAGCTCGCCATGTGGCGCCCGCAGACTCTGAGCCAGGCGGCTGACGCTGCGGCCCGTTGGGAAGCAGCGAGGCCCCTGGCCCGGGGGGGCGAGCGTCTCGCAATGGCGGTCCGCCAGGTGGGACCCCGATGGAGGGCGGACCCCTTAGGGGGCCCGCCCCCGACGTGGGTCCTGACCTGGCGGGCATGGTCCGGAGGCTGGTGGACCAGCGCCTGGCGGGACCTGGACCATGGCAGGCGGCCCCGGAGGTGGCCCGCGGTGGACCACGAGCGGGTAATCCAATTCGGACCTACAGGGGGGGAAATTTGGAATTCCGGAGGCAAGCACCTTATCAGGTGAGGTGCTATACCTGCAACCGTCTGGGTCACCTGGCGCGGCACTGTCGAGCCGCGCGCCGGGATGATCCCCGGCGGTTGAGGTCCTCAACTCCGCCCAGGGGGGAGCGGGTTAGCCGACCCCAGACACCCCCCCGCCAGACCCCGGGAAACTAGAAGGTGTCGGGCACGTAGGGCGGTGTTCGGCAGAAGAGGATGGAGGAGAGCCCTCATTGACGTGACAGGTCATTTATTGTGGCCAAATTGGAACCGGTAGCCTGACAATCAGATGCAAAATTGCCGGCGTGGGGGTAGACGCCGTAGTGGACACAGGAGCTAGCGCCACGATCATCAGCCCTGTGGTCCTTGATTCGAGCGCAGGTGGCTGGGATAAGATCCAGCGCCTGCAAAATTATAGTTTGCAACTTGCTACCGGGGTAACGGCCCCGATCATAGGGCGTGGTTCTGTGACCCTCAAGTTAGGGTCGGTAAGGAGGGAGATAGATGTTTGGGTGGCGGAGGTGTGCGACCCATGTTTAATAGGGTTGGATTTGTTGACTGCCAGCGGTTGTAAAATCGACTTGTGCCGGGGGATCCTGCAGGTGGGAGTAGAAGAGCTGCCGTTAGGGGGAGTGAGCACGGCCGAGAGAGCGGAGCTGGAGGCTTCCGAGGCCGTGACCATCCCCCCAAGGGCCGAGGCGATAGTGCCGGCCCGGTGGGCAGCTCGCCCAACATGGCAGGAGTCCTGCAGCCTGGTCGAACCGGTGGCAGCGCAGTCCATACCGGGTTTAATCGTGGGCCGCACTCTTGTAAAAACGGACGGACCGGTAGTGGCCGTCCGAGTAATAAATATGAGTACAGAACCACGCACTATAGTAAGGGGCACGAGGGTAGCTGGCTGCACCCCAGTTGAGGAAGTCGCGACAGTGAGGGGCGAGAACGTCCAGCCGAGCCGACCCCGGGGGGAGCCTTCAATAAGAAGTAGGAATTGGCCCGATCCCATTTGCGAGATGGTAAATCGTAGTAGCGTAGAGTTGGGAGGTACCCAGAGGGAGGCCTTACACAAACTGGTTGGGTCCCATTTGGACCTCTTCTCCCTGTCCACCGAGGATATTGGACGTACGGGCCTGGTGAAACATCAGATCCACACCGGTGAGGCCCGGCCTATTCGTCAGGCCGCCCGACGGCTCCCTTGGAGCAAGAGGGCGGAAGCTGACGAGCAGGTTGAAAAAATGCTCGACGCAGGCGTGATCGAGCCCTCGGGAAGTCCTTGGATGTCACCTGTTGTGCTGGTCAAAAAGAAGGATGGGACCACGCGGTTCTGCGTGGACTATCGCCAGCTAAACAACGTGACACTCAAGGACTCATATCCCCTGCCAAGGATTGATGACACCCTCGATGCCGTTGCGGGCTCAAATTGGTTTTCAACGTTGGACCTCAAGAGTGGGTATTGGCAGGTGGAGATGGATAGGGCAGGGAAGGAGAAAACGGCATTTTCCACAGGTAAGGGACTGTATCAGTTTACTGTGATGCCGTTTGGTTTGTGTAACGCCCCCGCCACCTTTGAAAGATTGATGGAGCATGTACTGGGCGGCATGCCATGGCAATCATGCCTGGTGTACCTGGATGACGTCCTGGTACATGCCCAAACGTTCCCCCAGGCAGTAGCTAATTTGGACCAGGTGTTCGGGTGCCTCAAACAGGCAGGGTTGAAGCTGAACCCGAGTAAGTGCACTTTGTTTGCAAGAGAGGTGGCCTATCTAGGTCACGTGATCGGCCGCGAGGGGGTAAAAACGGACCCAGACAAAATTAAAGCGGTAGAGGAGTGGCCCGCACCACGTACCATCAAAGAGGTGCGGGGATTTTTGGGACTCTGCTCCTACTACCGGCGCTTTGTGGCGAAATTTGCGGAGTTGGCCCGTCCCCTCCACCGGCTTACGGAGAAGGGGACGCGATTTAATTGGACACGGGAGTGCCACGAGGCCTTCCAAAAATTGAAGGGGTGTCTGACATCCGCACCCCTTCTAGCGTACCCCACTAGCAACGGGGCATTTACCCTGGACACGGATGCGAGCCAGGAAGGATTGGGCGCAGTTTTGTCTCAGACACAGGAGGGCGTGGAGAGAGTGATTGGTTATTATAGTCGGGCCTTAAGTAGGCCCGAGAGAAATTATTGCGTCACTCGCAAAGAGTTATTGGCTATGCTGGCTGCCATGAACCATTTCCACCCGTACTTGTACGGGCGGAAATTTTTGGTTAGAACTGACCATTCCTCCTTGCAATGGCTCCTTCGGTTCAAGGAACCAGAGGGCCAAATTGCAAGGTGGTTGGAAAAGTTGCAGCAGTACGATTTTGATGTGGCCCATAGGGCCGGGAAGGCCCATGGTAATGCGGACGCACTCTCTCGGCGTCCTTGTCTGGGGGAAAACTGCAAATTTTGTGCGAGACACGAGGAGAGGGAACAATTGGGCGATTAAAACCCGACCCTCGTTGTCCGGGCAACCCGGGTGAGAGGGCCAATTTTGCCACTAACCGCAGATGAGGAATTCGGAACTTTGGCATGGAGCACGGCCCAGCAGGAGGATCCTGTCCTGGGGCCAGTGTTCAATTGGGTCAAATTGGGGCAAAGACCAAAGGGGGAAGAGGTCACCCCCCTCGGGGCACAAACAAAGGCATATTGGGCTCAGTGGCAGACCCTGGAATTGAAGGATAACATCTTGTATCGCAAGTGGGTGGAGGTTCCCTCTGATAGAACTTCCTGGCTGGTGATAGTCCCTGACAAATTCAAGAACGTCATATTGCAACAGGTGCATGGTACCCGCTCCGGCGGCCATTTGGGCAGGACAAAGACAATATCGCGGGTACGCCGGAGGTTTTATTGGGTGAATATGGGGCGCGACATACAGGACTGGTGTCGGAGATGCGACGCCTGTACTGCCAAAAAGGGACCAGCACGGAGGATGAGGGCCCCCCTTCAATTACACCAGGTGGGGGCCCCCCTAGAGCGGGTGGCCATGGATATCCTAGGCCCACTACCCCGCACCCGCCTAGGTAATAAGTACATCCTCGTTGTGATGGACTACTTCACCAAGTGGCCGGAGGCCTACGCCCTCCCCAACCAAGAAGCAGGGGTGGTAGCGCAGGCCTTCGTGGAAGGATTTGTGTGCCGGCATGGGATTCCACAGGAGTTGCACACCGACCAGGGACAAAATTTTGAGAGCAAATTGCTAAAAGATGTGTGCAGTCTCCTGTCAATTCGGAAAACCAGAACAACGCCTTTAAGACCTCAATCTGACGGGATGGTGGAAAGATTTAACCGAACTCTAATCCAACAACTGGCACTGTTCACCGCCACCCGTCAGGATGACTGGGACGAACATCTCCCTTATTTGCTAATGGCCTACCGAACCAGCCAGCACGGGGCCACCGCATGCAGTCCAGCGTTGCTTATGTATGGGCGGGAGTTACGGGCTCCCGCCGACTTGCTATGCGGTC
This sequence comes from Myxine glutinosa, assembly GCF_964187855.1. NCBI lineage: Eukaryota > Metazoa > Chordata > Myxini > Myxiniformes > Myxinidae > Myxine > Myxine glutinosa. Next base: position 139,529,380 of record NC_136264.1, on the reverse strand, counting down.
CCGTGCCAGACACAGTGGTTAACCCGCCGAGGGAGGGGTACGCACGTCACCTAGAGGAAGGCATGGAGCTAGTCCATGCCTTCGCCCGCCGCCAACTCCATCTGGTGGGGGAAAAGATGAAGCGCAGGTACGACGACCGGAGCCAGGGGAGTCAATACGCTCCGGGGATGAAGATTTGGTTCTTTAATCCCCGGAGGCGGAAGGGAAGGTGCCCAAAACTCACCTCCCCCTGGCAAGGCCCAGGAGTCGTCCTGTCGCAAATCTGTGACGTGGTCATTAAGATCAAAATGGGGCCACGAGCCCTCCCTCGGATCGTCCACGCCGACCGGATAAGACCTTACACCGGCGAGCAGGCGCCCCCGTGGATTGCCTCGGCTTTAGATGCCGAGGCGGGACCCAGTACCTCTGAATAAGGGGGGCTTATTAGTGCCAGAGGACTGGGGGATTGAGGAGCGATGGGCCCGGTGGGTAAGGGTGGCATCCTTGCCACCCTTCCCATATAGTGGGGGCAAATGCGCAATAGCTTATGGGGTTGATGGCGGTGAAAACTAGCCCGGGTGGGTTAGGATATTGATAGGGATCTAGCGAAGATGACATTAGGTGACGTTAAGGTTAGTTAGTGACTGATACCTGTAGTGGGGACGCAGGTAGATTAGTATGGATGATAATGACGTGGGAGCGCAATAGTTTAAAGGGACGACTGGGAAGCGCAAGTTTCAGAAGGGAGTAGTTAGCTGAGATGATGCTGTGTGAGAACTGGACAGGTGTGTGGAGCAGTGTATGAGTAGTGAGTTGTGGATCAGCGCGAATGCGCTTGGGGAGAGAAGGGTGCAGGTGGCACCAGGTGTGAGAGCACAGGTGTGCAGGTACAGGTGTGTGGAGAGAGTTGGAGTAAGTGGTACGGAGTGGTGTGCATGGTGCGAAGGTGTGGATGGGGGAAGAGTGGACCCCTTTCACGAGTACCCGGGGCGGGTAGTGTAAGTGTTAGGTAGAGGGAATAGGTAAATTGTGGTTGGATATTGGCATTTGTGGTGCGGTTGCAGAATGGTATTGTGGATGGGTGCATTAGTGTTGTGGAAATGGCTGGGCGTGTAGCCTGTTAGTGTGTGTAGTTGGTTGGGCACTCCACCACTGTGAGGATGTCGGCCAGGTGAGGCCGCAGGTGGGCTCTGGGAGCCGTTAGTGTCAGTGGGGCCCGAGGATCCAGAGGACGGACCCGGGTAGCCCAGTGCCAGAGAGGGCACCGAGTGGGGAGAGCGCCAGAGGGCCTTCCCCAGGTAGTTAGGTTAGGGTAAGGAGCAGGTAAGCTCGGAGGCAACTGCAGTGGTGGAGGTGTGCAGGTGGGTAGACCCGCTGGGAGAGGTACACGTCGCGGCCCAGAAATTGTGCGAGGGCACCGGGAGATGAATCGGGGGAGTGAGACCCCAAATTGAAAAGCACCACAGTTGGTCAATGGGAATTGGTTTTTAGAACCCATAGTGTAAGAGGGCCAATGGTTTGGCCGGAGAAAGACCCCGGGTAATTTAAAGTTGTTAAAGTCATTTAGGAAATAGTTAGGATTGATGAACCTGTCGCACCATACGCAGCCACTTACCTGTGGTGATGATGATGACTCCACACCTGTGTTTTCTTTGTTTTGTGTTGCAGGAAGTAAGGATTGCTGTTGGCTTTGTGAGACGCATCACGACGTGGATGAGACATTGGGGTGATTCCATCTCTCCCTCCTTAGGAGGGACTGATGATGAATTGGTAATGGCAAATTTTGATGTTCAGTTGGAGATGGCAAATTTTGATGAGAGTTGAAAATGGCAAATTTGATTGGTTAGGAGGGAGAGAAGACGAATTTGGTTTATGGGAGGAACGGGGAAGACAGTAGGGACGTTTGTTGATTGGTAAAATAGATGTTTATGGGTAGTGTTGTGTTTTGTGGATACAGTAAGGGGTAAGGGAGGGGCCATGTAGGTTACCTGGTGGGGGGGGGGGGGGGGCGTACGGTAGGAACGTACCTGTCTCACCTGGTTCCCATGTGCCCCCAGTGTGCATTACCTTACATTGCGTGCACTTTTGCGCCCTTACCACCTTACTCACTTGTCTGCTTCTTTTGTCTCCCACCTCCGAGGATCTGGCTTTGAGGCAGAGAGAGAGGAGAGAGAGGTGCTGGCTCCGCAGTTGTGGGCCTGCACTTTCGCTGCTTGCTGCCTGGATCGATACACCATATGGACCGCAATTTTGGTGGCCACCCACAATGGACCGCAGTTCTTTTGCGGCCAAGCACCACCCGTGGATGGACCTATGGGTCAACGTGGCACCTATGCCATACAGGTGAACCACTTTTAGTTGGCCCCCTGACGGCCACAATAAAGAAATGGACGCGGTTGGTGCCTTTCTTTATTTCTAGGGAAGCAAGAAGGCCAAGTGCACCACACGAAGAGCAAGAGACACCTGCAGGGTTAGGGGTTGTTGTTTTTATTTTAATGAACAATGGTGACTGCACCGATTGGTGCTGGGGTGGTGCTTTTGGTGCTTGGAAGGGGTGCTCTGCACATTATTAAAGGCCGTAAGGCCACAGAGCACTCGTGGGTTGGTGTATCGATGCTGGCATGCGTGCTCTCCCTATGCATAACATCTGCATGTGTTCCTCCAAAAACAGGTCCTGGATCGTAGTGTAAATATCAGCGTAGTCTTGTAAATAATGCTCCCTACCGGCTGTATGTTTAGTTTGCGAATTCTTTCCGCGATTCGGTTATCCTGTGGGTGTGTTTCTGTGAGGAGAAGGGTGCAACGTCGCAGGGGGACATATTTACTCATTTGTGAATATCTGTAACACTGTCGCACTCAGGGTAGAGTTAATAGTAGAGGGAACTACATCTGAGTGCCACACTAAAATAGGTAAAAATTTATCGGGTCGGGACGCCCCGAGGGTAGAGAAGGGTGCAATGTTGCGGATATGGGACTTGGCCTCCATATCCGCTTGTAAATATTCCCCTATTTCCCCAATACTCCCCAACTATCCCCAATCCCCCATTCCCTAGTCCCATTGTCTGTAAACAACACTCTGTAGAACCGACCTTCCCCTTTTTCCCCCATTAAATGTCGTGCCCAGGTCCAGCGCATCTCACGTAGACAACTTTCGGACATCTTGCTAGTTATTCTTAGTCTATGTCAGTTAAGGACTCGTTTCCATTAATTCTGACTCTTCGTTGCACCAGAATGTGATTGTATGGCACCAGTAGTGAGTTTAGGACCTCCCCATACCTCCTCCCATCTTCCCCATGCAACAACAACAACAACAACAACAACTACAACAACAACAACTACAACAACAGAGGGGGGCGGCGCGGCGCGGGGAGTGTGCGTCCTCACTCCGGCTTGGTTAGCCGCCATTGCCCATGCGCTCCACGGGGTTACCACGAAGGGGCTGGCTGTCAGATCCTCGTCAGGGGCGGAGCCCGGTAACCCCCCGCAGCCAGTGAGGAGCGGCGGGCCGATTCCATCTGGGGCGGAGCTAACGAGCCGAGGGCGTGTCACTCCCCGCCGGATATGCGCAGCCACTTACCGGACGTGAGGTCAGATGCGCCCCCAGCTTGGAAAGACAAGTCGCGACCTCCGAGCGCTGAGCGACCTCCCCGCATCTTTGGACCGGACCGGGTCGATTTTGCCCCTGAGCCAAGGTGCACCTTGAGCCATCGAATACCTGCCCCTCCTTGCCATCAATCCCCGTGTGAGTCAGTTTTGTCCCGTTTATCTGTGGTCTGTCGGGAATAAGATAAGTGTGTCTAAGTGCCTATCTTCCTATGCTGTCTCTCTCATCCCTGTAATCTAACCTTCCGCAATATTATAACCTCCTCCGGAGGTCTTGAGAACCGTACCCCTGGTGTCGTGTCATTTTAATCCAGCCGTTGTGTCCTTTCCGTAATTGATTTAGCATAGCGCGACTCGGCCAACGTTCGAGTATAATCGGGTAACTTGTGCGAACACGGCGGCCATTCCGCTCGGCCCATCATAACATCTAAGTCGTGTCCGTAACAATATATATATATATATATATATATATATATATATATATATATATATATATAGATATATATATATATATATATATATATATATATATATATATATATATATACATCAGTCACTATGCGAACTTCATATTGTTACGGACACGACTTATTAAGATGTTATGCTGGGCCGAGCGGAATGGCCGCCGTGTTCGCGCAAGTTACCCGATTACACTCGAACGTTGACTAAGTCGCGCTATGCTAAATCAATGAAGGAAAGGACACAACGGCTAGGTTAAATGACACGACACCAGGGGTACAGTTCTCAAGGCCTCCGGAGGAGGTTATATTAGTTCGGAACGTTTAGATTACAGGGATGAGAGAGACAGCATAGGAAGATAGGCACTTAATTACGGTCTTATAGTAGCCCCGACAGACGACAGATAAACGGGACAAGACTGACTCACACGGGGATTGATGGCAAGGAAAGGCAGATAGTCGATGGCTCAAGGTGCACTCTTGGCTCAGGGACAGGATACAGTACGGTCCAGTAGATGCAGGGAGGTGTCACAGCGCTCGGAGGTCGCGACTGGTTCTTCTTCGTGGCTGAGGCGCATCTCTCTTTACGTCCGGTAAGTGGCTGCGTATATCCGGCGGGGAGTGACACGCCCTCGGCTCGTTAGCTCCGCCCCAGATGGAATCGGCCCGTTGCTTCTCATTGGGTGCGGGGGGGTTACCGGGCTCCGCCCTTGACGAGGAGCTGACAGCCAGCCCCTTCGTGGTAACCCCGTAACCTGGAGCACATGGGCCATGGCGGCTAACCGAGCCGGAGTGAGGACGCCCACTCCCCGCACCGCGGCCGCGCCGCCCCCGCTTTGGTTGTAGTTGTTGTTGTTCCATGAGATGATGGGAGGATGCGGAGATGAGGTTGGGGGGAGGTATTGGGAGGTCCTAAACTCACTACTGGTGCCATACAATCACATTCTTGTGCAACGAAGAGTCAGAATTAATGGAAACGAGTCCTTAACTGACATAGACTAAGAATAACTAGCAAGAGGTCCGAAAGTTGTCTACGTGAGATGCGGTGGACCTGGGCACGACATTTAATGGGGGAAAAAGGGGAAGGTCGGTTCAACAGAGTATTATTTACAGGCAATGGGACTAGGGAATGGGGGATTGGGGATAGTTGGGGGGTATTGGGGAAATAGGGGAATATTTACAAGCGGATATGGATGGAGGCCAAATCCCATATCCGCAACATTGCACCCTTCTCTACTCTCGGGGCGTCCCGACCCGATAAATTTTTACCTATTTTAGTGTGGCACTCAGATGTAGTTCCCTCTACTATTATCTCTACCCTGAGTGCGACAGTTTTACAGATATTCACAAATGAGTAAATATGTCCCCCTGCGACGTTGCACCCTTCTCCTCACAGAAACACACCCACAGGATAACCGAATCACGGAAAGAATTCGCAAACTAAACATACAGCCGGTAGGGAGCATTATTTACACAAGACTACGCTGATATTTACACTATGATCCAGGACCTGTTTTTGGAGGAACACATGCAGATGTTATGCATAGAGAGAGCACGCATGCCAGCATCGATACACCAACCCACGAGTGCTCTGTGGCCTTACGGCCTTTAATAATGTGCAGAGCACCCCATCCAAGCACCAAAAGCACCACCCCAGCACCAATCGGTGCAGTCACCATTGTTCATTAAAATAAAAACAACAACCCCTAACCCTGCAGGTGTCTCTTGCTCTTCGTGTGGTGCACTTGGCCTTCTGGCTTCTTTAGAAATAAAGAAAGGCGCCAACCGCGTCCATTTCTGTATTGTGGCCGTCAGGGGGCCAACTAAAAGTGGTTCACCTGTATGGCATAGGTGCCACGTTGACCCATAGGTCCATCCACGGGTGGTGCTTGGCCGCAAAAGAACTGCGGTCCATTGTGGGTGGCCACCAAAATTGCGGTCCATATGGTGTATCGATCCAGGCAGCAGCAGCGAAAGTGCAGGCCCACAACTGCGGAGCCAGCACCTCTCTCTCCTCTCTCTCTGCCCCAAAGCCAGATCCTCGGAGGTGGGAGACAAAAGAAGCAGACAAGTGAGTAAGGTGGTAAGGGCGCAAAAGTGCACGCAATGCAAGGTAATGCACACTGGGGGCACATGGGAACCAGGTGAGACAGGTACGTTCCTACCGTACGCCCCCCCCCCCCCACCAGGTAACCTACATGGCCCCTCCCTTACCCCTTACTGTATCCACAAAACACAACACTACCCATAAACATCTACTTTACACATCAACAAACGTCCCTACTGTCTTCCCCGTTCCTCCCATAAACCAAATTCGTCTTCTCTCCCTCCTAACCAATCAAATTTGCCATTTTCAACTCTCATCAAAATTTGCCATCTCCAACTGAACATCAAAATTTGCCATTACCAATTCATCATCAGTCCCTCCTAAGGAGGGAGAGATGGAATCACCCCAATGTCTCATCCACGTCGTGATGCGTCTCACAAATCCAACAGCAGTCCTTACTTCCTGCAACACAAAACAAAGAAAACACAGGTGTGGAGTCATCATCACCACAGGTAAGTGGCTGCGTATGGTGCGACAGGTTCATCAATCCTAACTATTTCCTAAATGACTTTAACAACTTTACATTACCCGGGGTCTTTCTCCTGCCAAACCATTGGCCCTCTTACACTATGGGTTCTAAAAACCAATTCCCATTGACTAAACTGTGGTGCTTTTCAATTTGGGGTCTCACTCCCCCGATTCATCTCCCGGTGCCCTCGCACAATTTCTGGGCTGTGGCGTGTACCTCTCCCAGCGGGTCTACCCACCTGCACACCTCCACCACTGCAGTTGCCTCCGAGCTTACCTGCTCCTTACCCTAACCTAACTACCTGGGGAAGGCCCTCTGGCGCTCTCCCCACTCGGTGCCCTCTCTGGCACTGGGCTACCCGGGTCCGTCCTCCGGATCCTCGGGCCCCATCCACCACTCTACCGGCTCCCAGAGCCCACCTGCGGCCTCACCTGGCCGACATCCTCACAGTGGTGGAGTGCCCAAACCAACTACACACACTAACAGGCTACACGCCCAGCCATTTCCACAACACTAATGCACCCATCCACGATACCATTCTGCAACCGCACCACAAATGCCAATATCCAACCACAATTTACCTATACCCTCTACCTAACACTTACACTACCCGCCCCGGGTACTCGTGAAAGGGGTCCACTCTTCCCCCATCCACACCTTCGCACCATGCACACCACTCCGTACCACTTACTCCAACTCTCTCCACACACCTGTACCTGCACACCTGTGCTCTCACACCTGGTGCCACCTGCACCCTTCTCTCCCCAAGCGCATTCGCGCTGATCCACAACACTCACTACTCACACACTGCTCCACACACCTGTCCAGTTGCACACCTGTTCAATTCTCACACAGCATCATCTCATCTAACTACTCCCCTCTGAAACTCGCGCTTCCCAGTCGTCCCTTTAAACTATTGCGCTCCCACGTCATTATCAACCACACTAAACTACCTGCGTCCCCACTACAGGTATCGGTCACTAACTAAACTTAACGTTACCTACTGTCATCTTCTAGGGCCCTATCAATATCCTAACCCACCCGGGCTAGTTTCCACTGCCATCAACCCCATAAACTATTGCGCATTTGCCCCCCCCATGGGAAGGGTGGCAGGGATGCCACCCTTACCCACCGGGCCCATCGCTCACTACCAATTTTGCACATCAAATTGCAACAAATTAAAAATTTGCCAATCACTATCCATCATCTGCCAATCATTACTGCCAATCCTTTGCCAATCATCAAATTTTGTTTTTCTCTAATTTTGGGGCCAAAACACTATCCTCATCATCCAGTCTACTCACTAATGCCTCTCGGTGCGCCAATTCCTGTCCAAAGCCCGGCTTCGTAAAGCCAAGCCATGAATGCGGGTTGTTTGGTGCCAGCGGCTGGATGCGTCCGGCACTCGGTGCAGAGACGGGGGCTTACCCGGGCCGAGATCCCACGCACCCCCTCGGCGTGGAGCCATTCCATGGCTCGATCTCGACCTGCCGGAATGCCTCAACAAAAAGTGGTCGCCATGACGACCCTTCCTATCCAGCCGCCCGCTCCGCCTAGTGGAGCACGGACGCGGCCGTTCAAAGCGAGGCCCAGCACGCACCGAGGGCCCGATTCGGCTAAAAGTCGACCTAACCGCTGCTCCGTTTAACGTCGATGCTTCACCTGCATGCTTACACCCCGCAGCCCGTTCCTTGCTCACCCATCCAGCCGTCTCCATGCTCCTCGTACCTTTCCTTACACACCCAGGTACTCTCATTCCACTCACAGCCTTGGTCACACACCTGACCACCGAACACTTTGGCACACATTCGTTGGTCGCACACCTCACCAACACACCTCTTCGCGCCCCCTCCTCGGTCACCTCCTCTGTGACAATCACAGGTGTGCTCTCATTCGCACACCCAACCACGTGCCTCACTACCAATTCCAGCGTGCATTCCCACTCACGCTCTACCATTCCAGGTGTGCTTCCTTTCTCACCTGTCACAACCAACTCACGCTCCGTGTCACTCTTACTACTCTCACCTCCACTCTTGACAACGCACTCACCCTTACTCCCGACAGCGCACTCTTTCCTCATCCACCTGTCCGTTACACACCTTTCTCGCGCACACTCTTGCGCACACTCTCCCGTCACACCCTCTGTAACACTCACCACAGGCGTGCATTCTTCCTTGCCTTTGACAGCGCACTCTTTCCCCATGCACCTGTCCGTCACACACCTTTCTCGCGCACACTCTTGCGCACACTCTCCCGTCACACCCTCTGTAACACTTACCACACCGCGCTTCCATGTGCTCCCTCGCACACGCGCTACGACCGACTCACTCTCGCCAGCACCCTCACTCCTTGGCACGCACTTTTTACTCACACACCCCAGAGTCGGACTTTCTCGCACACCTCCTTTTTCGCACACCAGACCTGTCGCACACTTCGCCAACGGCCTCTCACGAACACCCGGGTCCATCTCGACCCCCAAGCTTCTTAAATCCCCTGGCGCATCATACGCACGACCATATTGGTCACCACTTACACCGGGTCCTCTTCCTCTTCGCTTCTCCTCCATCACCTGCGAATCCCTCATCCGGTTAATGAGCACATCATCACGATCCAAACACAGACTTTGGACCAATTCTTTTATCTCCTCTTTTATCTCTTTCTTATCCCCTCTCCGTCGCTTCTTAATTTCGCTCACCCCTTCTTCCACTTCTTCTAATTTCTGCTTCACCTCTTTTATTTCCCGGTACGTCTCCTCAAGCTCGTCCTCCAAGGCTACCTTGACCGTTTCCATGTGCGTCCTCACCTGTCGGTCCTTCGTCTCCATTACCTCTACCACCTCGTCCAACCTCGCTGTCAGTCCCTCACGTACCATCTGACATTCCCTCTTCGTCGCTACCAAGTCATCTTTTAGTTCTTTCTGTGTCGCCTTTAACCCTCCTAATACCGCAGTGTTCCTTTGAACCTGCTCCGTTAGTCCTTTTTGTCCCTCCGTCAGCTGTTCCACCTCCTGCGTCAGGTCCTCTATGCCCCCTTGTAACTTTACAGTCCCTTTTCTCACCTCCTTCTCCATGTGCTCCTTACAGTGCCTCACCTCCTCGCGCACTCCTCCGACCTCCTCACTCACCCCTCTCCTGATCTCCTCTCCCATCACTTGCATCTCCTGCCCAGATGCCACCCTCATCTGCTCCATTTCCTCCCTGTGAGCATCCAGTTTGGTTTCTACCCCCATTCTGACCCCCTCTATCTGCTGCCCCATTTGTTTAACTTCCCTTTCCGCTTGGTCCCTCATGTCCCTCAATTTGCCTTCCATTCTGTTTTCTAACCCCTCTAACCCCTTTTGCATCCCTTCCATTTGATTCTCTTGAGCGGCCATTCTGTTTTCTACCCCCATTAACCCATTCTTTACCTCTTTTGTCCCGTTGTCTAACCCCTCAAAAGTATTGTCTAACTTCCCAAATTTCTTGTCTAACTCCTCAAAATTATTGTCTAACTTCCCAAATTTCTTGTCTAACCCCTCACCCAATCGCTCAATTTGGCTCCACATACTCATCTGTACAGCTGCCTGTAGCTGCGCAATGAGGGCCTGCATGTCAATCGGCTGCATGTTAAAGCCCGTTGATACAGCGGGCTCGGCTACCGCGCGCTCTTGCGAGGCGCCATTTTGCGCGCCCGCAACGTCGGGCGCAACGACGCTATTTTGTGCGTCTGCTACCCTCACTGCTTCGCTCTCCTCATGTCCCTCAATTTGGTCCTGGATCGACCCTGCCTCACTCTCCTCTACCGGACCCCAGCCGACTTGGTCTGCCATAGCGCGACTTTCAAAATTCGGGTTTTTATATTTTGTAAAACACAATCAAATTTCGCCGTTATAATTTCGAGCGCGTAAAACGCGCTCCGGATCGAATCTCACTCCTCGACACCAATTGTTACCCTAATGGTACAATTGGTGTTCCAAAATTTGGGCTAAATGAATTTAGTCCCAGGTCCGAATCCGACACTCCTGACACCAATTGTTACAGACGCGACTTATTAAGATGTTATGCTGGGCCGAGCGGAATGGCCGCCGTGTTCGCACAAGTTACCCGATTACACTCGAACGTTGACTAAGTCGCGCTATGCTAAATCAATGAAGGAAAGGACACAACGGCTAGGTTAAATGACACGACACCAGGGGTACAGTTCTCAAGGCCTCTGGAGGAGGTTATATTAGTTCGGAACGTTTAGATTACAGGGATGAGAGAGACAGCATAGGAAGATAGGCACTTAATTACGGTCTTATAGTAGCCCCGACAGACGACAGATAAACGGGACAAGACTGACTCACACGGGGATTGATGGCAAGGAAAGGCAGATAGTCGATGGCTCAAGGTGCACTCTTGGCTCAGGGACAGGATACAGTACGGTCCAGTAGATGCAGGGAGGTGTCACAGCGCTCGGAGGTCGCGACTGGTTCTTCTTCGTGGCTGAGGCGCATCTCTCTTTACGTCCGGTAAGTGGCTGCGTATATCCGGCGGGGAGTGACACGCCCTCGGCTCGTTAGCTCCGCCCCAGATGGAATCGGCCCGTTGCTTCTCATTGGGTGCGGGGGGGGTTACCGGGCTCCGCCCTTGACGAGGAGCTGACAGCCAGCCCCTTCGTGGTAACCCCGTAACCTGGAGCACATGGGCCATGGCGGCTAACCGAGCCGGAGTGAGGACGCCCACTCCCCGCACCGCGGCCGCGCCGCCCCCGCTTTGGTTGTAGTTGTTGTTGTTCCATGAGATGATGGGAGGATGCGGAGATGAGGTTGGGGGGAGGTATTGGGAGGTCCTAAACTCACTACTGGTGCCATACAATCACATTCTGGTGCAACGAAGAGTCAGAATTAATGGAAACGAGTCCTTAACTGACATAGACTAAGAATAACTAGCAAGAGGTCCGAAAGTTGTCTACGTGAGATGCGGTGGACCTGGGCACGACATTTAATGGGGGAAAAAGGGGAAGGTCGGTTCTACAGAGTGTTATTTACAGGCAATGGGACTAGGGAATGGGGGATTGGGGATAGTTGGGGGGTATTGGGGAAATAGGGGAATATTTACAAGCGGATATGGATGGAGGCCAAATCCCATATCCGCAACAATATCATCAGTGGAGACCCGCCAGCAAGGTGTCCCATACAGCTGCTGCTGCACCTTGCTGGGAGCGATAAGCACCGCCTGCCACACGGTAACGTTATCTCTGGTATCCACTCATCATATGGAGTCGACCTGGTTGCGGTTGGGAGTTACTAATAATGGTATCTGTAATCTGGTTCTCCAACCTAAAGAGCGGACAACATGACGTCGTCGCCATGCATGTCCACATTGCCTGCAAAAGCTCCAGAGGAACCATCTAGCAGTGCGTCATTACGGATTATAAATTCAGATACTGTCACAAGTGCATGCAAAACTCACAGTTACCGACCTTGTTTCGCCCTAGTAACTCCCAACCGCAACCAGGTCGACTCCATATGATGAGTGGATACCAGAGATAACGTTAACGTGTGGCAGGCGGTGCTTATCGCTCCCAGCAAGGTGCAGCAGCAGCTGTATGGGACACCTTGCTGGCGGTTCTCCACTGATGATATGAAGGTCGCATAGTGACTGATATAAAAACCGAAAGGTTCACAGAGTTACAATTGTATGGAAGCCTCACTGCGTTGCCCTGATGAAGCCCCAACAAGGGCGAAACCAGGTCGGTAACTGTGAGTTTCGCATGCACTTGTGACAGTATCTGAATTTATAATCCGTAATGACGCACTGCTAGATGGTTCCTCTGGAGCTTTGCAGGCAATGCGGACATGCATGGTGATGACGTCATGTTGTCCGCTCATTAGGTTGGAGAACCAGATTACAGATACCATTATATATATATATATATATATATATATATATATATACATATATATATATACATATATATGACGGGTTGGCCCCCCCTTTGGAACTCAAGAAGAGGCACCTTGAAGCAGCCAAATGAGGTTTAATGAAAAATCGAGCAAACACAATATTGTGGAGCACGCCTTGAAATCGCAGGGCCCTGTCACACAAGACCTGCAAGTCCAAGCCGCCCTAAAAACTCAGCAAAATACAATTTGTTATACTAGGGCATGCCCGTACTATATCTATATCTAAAATTATATCCCCCCCTCTATTTACATGAAATGGTTTGGTTCATGAAATGTTTTGGTCCATTCGCAACGCCAAAGCGAACGGCGAACGCTTTACATGAAATGGTTTGGTTCATGAAATGTGTTGGTTCATTCGCAACGCCAAAGCGAACGGCGAACGGCTTGCGAGTACAGTGACAATCCCCCCCCCCCCTCTATTTAGATGAAATGGTTTTTATTAGTTTTAAAACATAGTTTAACGCCAACATAGCGGCAACATAGTTTGCAAACGTGAAATAAATGAATACGCTCTCAAATGTGCCATCCGAGGCAGAGTGTGTCCGCCACGTTCGGCACACGCGATAGCTCGCTGCTCTCTGATTGGTTGAATCGTTTTTTGGACATAGCTCGGTAAGTAATTGTCCGATTAATATGAAACCTTGAAAAGGCACATCCTCGGGTCCCCAGCAATATACCTGGCAAGTTTAAAGTATATCGGACCCGTGGTTGTCGAGAAACAGCGGTCACAGACAAACGTACAAACAAACAAACACACAGAGATTACTGGAATTATAGATAGATACATGAAATAACAGAAAAAACGCTGCGCTAATTATGACCTCAGACAAGAGAGGGCCTTTGAAGACACAAAAAGGAAGATATTTCTCAGGCTCTAATTCCAAACGAGTTGGGCTTTCCAAGGCCCAAGGATGCGTTCCCATAATAAAGTTCAATGATGTGAACATTTGGCAGTGAAACATAAGAAGCCAGGCACACAGAGATCAAGGGATACATATTACATCATCCCCTGTTCGAGGTTAACTTACAACTATTCCCATAACTTTCTTCCTTAGAAGATGGTGAAAAAATGTCCCCAAGGTTGGATATGACCGAGCCGTGAATCAACATGTTTTGCAGTGAATCTAGTTTTTTTTGAAGCAAGCAAAAGAAAGACACAATTAAATCTATATTTCTCAGGTGCCCTGTGTCACGTGGTGTGCCCCCCATGGCCCCCCATGGCCCCCGACATATATATATATATATATATATTGTTACGGTGCTCGGAGCGGAATTCCACACCCGGCACCAAATGTGTTATGGTGGCCGGACCAGAATCCCGCTCCTGAACACCGAATATGGGTTTACTATGAGGGGGTTAACCTCCGTTCTCTCCCAAACTGCCTGGACCTGCGGCTTCCGCACATGAATAACTTCATACTTAGCAGGTTGCGAATCAGCAACTATGAACGCCGATTGGTCCGTCGCGCGATAGCTTACCTGTACCACGTGACGGTCCCAATCGGGGAACGCACTGTACCCTCCGGCGGTGCACCAGTTTAGATGGCCGAGCGAAAACCGTTGGTAACCGCGGGAGTAATGCTAATGTTGTTACGGTCGATGTTAACCTGGGTGCGGACAATGGCGGATCAATGAAGGAAAAGACTTTCACAGACAGAGAGAAAGGAAACGTTTAACAATTTGATTTATTACAGACATTTACAATGTAATTATTCAATATGAAAGAAAAACGGACGAGAAGCAGAAACTTAGCTTATTCTTCAACTTATTATGATTACTACAAATAAACACCACATGGGCCAGCACACTTTCACTGGGGGGGGGGGGGGGGGGGGGAGGGGAATGAACAAACAAATGTAGTAAACCTGATAACACAAAGGCTACGATGCTCCAGATGCCTCTCCACGTGACGCCCCCGTTCCGTTGTCGCCACTGAGCAGTACGAACAGGTAATGACGATCACAGCACGGACAGGTATGATGACCCCAGCACAGATAGGCAGATTGAGGTCAATCATCAGCAGGGCAGAGTGACCCAGGCCCCAAGAGAGGAGCACACGTGCTCAATGAACCCAGCAGAGTGAGACAGGCCAGGAGACGACAAAGAGACAGGCCCAGAGTGTAGCAATCTTCCAGGCACGTGGTGAATGCACAAGAGACAGGCCCAGAGTGTAGCAATCTTGCAGACACATGGTGAGTGCATAAGAGACAGGCCCAGAGTGGAATAATGCAGGTGTAGAGGCCTGCGAGAGGGAGACCAGCCAAGAGCAAAATGTCCAAGTACTCAGTGGGGCAAGAGAGAGCGGCCAGAGAGAGAATCAAAATCTCCAATCTCTCTTTGTTCACCCTCGTCAAGGATGGGGGGAGAATCTTGGAGGTCTCCTGGCTCCCGATTGGTGGAGCCCGTTACTCCACCCCACAAGCTCCCCCAAAATGATTCAGGACCTGATCGGTGGGTTTCTGAACCTGGATATCATGGTGTGCCTTGGAGCCTGGTGCATTGCCTGGTATAGTATCCCTTATGAGAGGAGGACCTGTCTTTCCCTTTCCCCAATGCATAAATACATAATAACCCGAAATAAGGAGAAGAGGCTAAGATAATGGTCTGCTATGAAATAACTATTCTAAGGGACATGTATGGTGGTTGCCATTACTTTTTAGTGGTTTCCCAAACTGCAACAATATATATATATATATATACACACATACATATATACAGTACTAACAAAGGTACCCAGCATTGCCACGTAACACGAAGTCGCTTCCTGACGGGAATATGAAGGGTAGGGGAAGGTGGAGAGGGGGGAGGGGGAGGCAAGGGTGAGGGAGGGAAGGGGGAATGGTGATGGGAAGGAGAGGAGGGAAGGGGGAACGGTAACGGGGAGGAGAGGAGTGAGGGGTGGCGAGGAGGGGGTGGGGAACAGTAATGGGGTGGAGAGGAGCGAGGGGAAGGAGAAGAGGAGTGAGTAGTAAAGAGAGTGATGATGGAAGGAACGGAGTGAGGGGAGGAGTGTGAGGGGAGAGGAGTGTAGGGTGGGGAAAGGAGAGGAGTGAGGGAGGAGAGGAGGGGAGAGGAGGAGTGAGGGGAGAGGAGAGTGAGGGAAGAGGAGAGTGAGGGGAGAGGAGAGTGAGGAGTGGAGAGGAGTGAGGGGGGAGAGGAGGTGAGGAGTGGAGAGGAGTGAGGATTGGAGGGGAGTTCCCTATGGGTGCCCCATTCGTTTCTAATAAATAGAATTAATCAGATATCTGTCTGTCTATTTGCGTTTTTTGCAAAGACCGCTGGGCCAACAACCACCAAATTTAACACACAGACCAATTCTGACCCGGGGATTGCCCGGAGAGTATTTTCATCCACCACCACCATCTCAGCATTTTAAGACCCTGAAGACCCCTAACACCCCTTTGTACATGCTTGAGGGAAGACCTTTTACATGCGTGGGAGATTAGACCCCTTAAGACCCCTTATTTCTCCGAAGACCCCAAAGATCCATAACACCATTAAGACCCTTGAAGACTCTGAACACCCTTGAGAGTAATTCTGAGGCAAGGCATGCTTGAGTTGAGCAGAAAGAAATGGCAGAATTAAGATGCCAAGCTAAGCAACCTGAATGCAGGCTGACCAAAGGTAAGCTTGTTAGCATAAATGATCTTCAAAAACAAACTCAAACACCCAGTTTTCATTCATGCAATCCCTTGGACGTCAAGAAGTATGCATGCAAAGTTTGGGGCCGTTACGCTTCATGGTTTTGGAGTTATGGAGTAGACAGACACACACACACACACACACACACACACACACACACACACACACACACACTGCCTTTTATTATTATTACATGTACTAGCAGAGCACCCGACCTACGGGCGACCCTATGGGCGTTCTTGTTCCAAGCGTACAACACATTTTCTGACATCTCTTATTGGAAGATATTTTCTGCTGATACAACTGATTTGACTTTGATTTCTTGATTATTTCCTTTGGTGAATATTGCTGGCTCTCTGTTCAACTTACAGTAGGTGGCCTTGGTTTTTGAGGAATCTCAATTTTCAAGAAAAAACAAACACCAACCCTCACCCTAGCTAACAATACCCATGACCAAACCACACTCACCTCTTCCCCCCTCCTCCCCCTTCCACCATTTCCTCAAAATCCCTCTTCAAACGTCACCCGAGCTAGCAATACCCACACCAACCCACACCTCCCCCCCAACCCTCTTTTCAAAATCCCCCTTCAACCATCACCCTAGCTAACAATACTCACGACCACCCCACGCCACTACTACACAATCGCCCATCAACTGTCACCCTAACGAACAATACCCACGACCACCCCTCACCACTACTACACAATCGCCCATCAACTGTCACCCTAACGAACAATACCCACGACCAACCCACACACCCTGCCCCTACAACATCCCACCTGAATCGATTTGCTTTTCCCCACCAGCTTCCAATGATTTGCAGATCTTCGAAGGATTTAATTGAGTTGATTAACCTAGAGGTTCACATACTTTTTCCGGAAAATAATTTGAATGCTGGATTATTTTGCTCAATAAGTAAATGAAAAAGTAGATTTTTTGGTGTGCTATTTGTTTAATCAGGTTCTCTTTATCTTTTATTCGGACTTAGATAAATATCTAATGACATTATAGCTCAAATTTATGTAAAAATACAGAACATTCTAAAGGGTTCACAATTTTGTTCTCACCACTGTATTATAAATGAACCGATATCCCCGAATTATCAGGCTAATCCGTTTGAACAATAATGTTTTTTTCTAAACCATAAATAAATAGAATGACATTCGGTAGAGCACATACCTCCACGTAGGCTATGAGCCGAGGGGTCGACCATGCTCAATCAGAGGGAGGATGGCTAACAGTTATTTTTGGCAAGGCCAAGGTCCCTAGTGCTGAAAAAAATGTGATAGCAGTGTGAAACTCTTAGCCGTATCTGTGTTATCATCACATTTGTCAGATCACCCATTTATCGCTTTTCGGGTCATTTTTCCCGCTTAAGATTTAGGGGGTGGGGTTAATTTTTTGGCTCTCAAATAATATCACGTGTATATATCAGCTAGTGTGGTATATCAGGTAAAAGGTTATTGAATTACCTTTCAAATGATGTATAGAAAGTGCCTGTGTGATCTATAGTAACCTCTTTATAATGATTAATTAAAACATAATTATTTCCACCAATTCTCAAAACTTCATCACAAAATCCCCAATTTTAGGAACAAAAATAGGCAAAAATCAAAAGGTATGTAAAAGGTATGTTTCGATTTGAGACACACATACAGTATAATTAGAGTCAATATCCTCACACATATGATCATGATGTGCGATGAAATTCAATGCAATATGTGTAGACATGCTAATACGAATGTTGTCATCAATGTCAATATTTTCATTATATTTTAGGTGATTTGCAACCATGACAGCGGTGCACGACATCTAATGTATTTCTCTTTGTAGATTTGTTGGTGCAGAATACATTTTTAAGCAACTATAGCAACTGATGCTAATTTGTAGTAGTGGTGGTGGTGGTGGTCTCATTCGATATTATGTGTCTTTCCAGGTGAGACGGTGGTGGTGATATTGGTGGTGGTGAAACAGAGTGTACCGCAGATAGACAATTGAACAAATACTTGCAATGGAGATTGCGATCACTCAGAAAGTTCCCAAGGACGTTTGTATCATTCATAAGCTATCGTTAGATGTCAAACCAGAAGATCCGCTCATAAGCCCTCAAACATTCGATTCGTGGACTACATTGCTGGATGCGGCCAAAATACGGAACCATGCACCCATTCTCGACCTTGCTCAGTCGCTGCCAGAGAAGGAGATTCCCCGAGTATTCTACCACAGGCAGTGCAGGAGCGTGTTCACCATGAAGCGAGATTTGGAAGCACTGAAACGAAAAGCTGAATCCAATTTAACCGACGATGCTGCTGCAACATGTTCAGCGAGCAAGAGACAAGCCAGAAGGGCATCTTCGGAATCACGCATCTATGAACCGTATTGTATATTCTGTGGAAAGACCAAGTGGTGCAAGGGAACGTCATCCCGTGAAAAGTTGAGCAAGGCTGTTGATCTGAGAGCAGATGAAACACTGCGAAACAGCGCCGTGCGTAAATGTGACACGAAAATCATGGCTGCCACAAGTAGAGACATTGTGGCAGCTGAAGCACGATACCATTTCTCTTGCTACAGAAGTTACACGAGACCAAGCACTAAAGATGCACATGACAGAAACACGGCCGCCACAAACGAATCTGACTACACTGAAGAAGAAGCATACAATGAGTTGCTAGTATACATCCGGAACCATATAATCCCGAATAAGGAAATTGTTAGGATGACAACGCTGGTAGAGCACCTACAATCGATAATGACATCAAGAGGGTTGCATGGGATAAGAACTGCTACAAGAAAAAACCTCGCACGGAAACTGGAAACTGATCTTGGAAATAGCGTTCACATCTTTCAAGACAACAGTGGAAAACTGATTGTCGTACCTGATAATGTAACACTACAAGATGCTGTCAAAGAAATACAAACACTTAAACAACAACTGAGCATTTGGAAAGGGAAATCATCAAACATGTCCAAAGTCATTGATCAGACATCGACACACATCAGATCGATGATAAGGAAGGATAACAAACCAACTCCATGGCCCTATCATCCAGCCGACGTCGACAATGACTCTTTCGTCGTTCCCGTCTATCTCCAGCGCTTTATGCTTGGCCTCTTGACTGGAGATCCGGAAAACGAGCTTCCATCAAACAGGGTCATCATGCTGATGCAATCTTTCAGCCAGGACATTATCTATGCAGTGAGCTGTGGACAACAAAAGCCTCCGAAACACATGTTGCTCCCATATGCAGTTAAGACTCTCACAGGGAACGTATAACTAATTCGCACATTGAACCATCTTGGACATGCAATATCCTACACTCAACTGGAGGAAAATGACACTGCACTATGTCATCAAAAGCTTGCAGCAAACTTAAATGAGCAAACAGTCCTACCAAGCAGCATCCAGCCGTATGTATTCACAAACTTGGCATGGGATAACATTGATAGACTGGAAGAGACGCTGACCGGGAAAGGAACAACACATCGAGTCAATGGCATTGCAGTGCAGGCCAAAATGTATGGACCACACCTTCCAAAGGAGCCACTTCCGAAGATCGAGAAGCTCAAGCAAAGAACAGTCTGCATAACAGAAGAAACACTGCCTGTCTACATTGCAGGTGAACGTGTTGGGCCTCATCCACTACAAACATTATCAACAGCTGCAGCGGAAAACAAGATGGCTATGGAAGTTGCTCAAATCAAGAATCTTCTTTGGGTCATTGCCCGTCAGGTGGACCCAGTAACACAAAAAACACCAAGTTGGACAGGATTCAACATCACCGTCAGGGCATCTATCAGCGTCTCTCAGGATATTGTTAGATATATGCCTACAATAAATGCACCAGCTACAGAGATGTCCACAGTCGCAGAAATCTTGAAGCAGTCTGAAAGCGTCTGACAGATCCTACACTTGCAGGACATCGTCGTCGTCATTGATCAGGCCCTGTATGCTAAGGCTGCCGAGATCGTCTGGAAACACACAGACACATATGCTAACATCGTACTTCGCCTCGGCACGTTCCACACAATCTGCAATGTGATGTCGATTCTTGGTGCTCGTTTCCAAGATGCTGGTCTTAGAGACTTTTGCATCGAAACAGGAATCGTCGCAGAAGGCTCACTCAATCGGGTTATGGAGGGGAAGATGTACAACCGAGCAGTCCGTGTACATAAGAGCATCTACGAAGCATTCATGAGGCTTGCGTGGATTGAATTTCTCCCTTGGTTGGAAAAGATGCGACCAGAGGCAACACAGACGGTCACTACGTTGTTAGCAGAAGTTGCTGAATTGGGACAAGATGAGAGCCAGTGGAACAACCTGTTGGAAGATCAATCGTGTGAAGAAGTTCAGGCTGTTTGGAAGCAATTCCTGCATCACCTTCGTCATGATAATGGTGAATTGTCGTCATTCTGGATGTCGTACGTGGATATCGTTGAAACGGTCTTGCTTGCTCTACTGCGCGCTTCCCGAGAAGGTAATTGGCCATTACATCTATCTGCTATCCAAGCCATGATTCCTTGGTGCTTCGCATACGACAAAATCAACTATGCACGGTATTTATCAGCATACTACGCACAAATGACAAACCTTCCAACGCAGCACCCTGGCATCTTCCAAGCGTTCTCGGATGGGTACTTCTCAGTTCAAATGTCAAAAAGCAATCCGTTTGGACGCATTCCAGTTGACCAAACTACTGAGGTCACTGTCAACAAAGACACACAGACACGCGCTTTCCGGGTAATATAAGAGAACCATACAACACTACAAGACTAAAAACGTTTGCATGAATATGATGTAAATTATCTCGCCAAGTTAGGGTACATCAGGATACATACATATACATGGAGTAGGTTAATCATCACATGCATCATACGTCTGTGGTATATTCAAGAACACCACATACAGTTTGGTCATAATGCCTTCATATTTTTAGAATTAGACATTTCTGACATCAATTTCAGTACTTTTTGGCCTATATATGGCTGACATCCCAATATTATATATACTATTTTTAGACCAATAATGGTATACAAACTATATACATGCTGTCGGTCAAAAATCGTAAAATGTAAATCAATATATCATAAGAGCGGAAAGATATACATTTATGGATTTTAGGTCATGGTTACAGCAACTACTGTATATTGGATTTTCTCATCTTTATCAAGGTGTATGAGATTTAAGGCCCAAATTTGACTTTAATCATACTGTGTGTTTCTCAAATTCAAAAATTCATTTAATATCCGCCAAACTGAATTTTTGCCTAATTTTGTTTTCATTGGGGATTTTGTGATAAATTTTTGAGGGTTGGCGGAAATAATTATGTTTTAATGATCATAAAGAGGTTACTATATATCACACAGGCACTTTCTATACATCATGTGAAAGATAATTCAATTACCTTTCACCTGGTATACAACACTAACTGATACATATAGGAGATATTATTTGAAAGCCCCAAAACGAACCCTACCCCCTAAATCTTAGGCGGAAAAATTACCGAAAGCGTTATTGGGGTGGTCTGACAAATGTGATGATAACACAGATACGGCTAAGAGTTTCACACTGCTATCACATTTTTTTCAGCACTAGGGTCCCTGGCCTTGCCAAAAATAACTGTTAGCCATCCTCCCTCTGATTGAGCATAATGTCGAAAATTTGAGGGTCTGGCTCATAGCCTAACGAGGCTGATCAGTTTACGTTTTGTATCTCAATGATAGGCCAGATCTGGATTTGGACCTGAACCAAAATCTGATTGGCTTGATCTTGCCACCTGACCAACTCTTGCAGCTAGTTTTGGTACAAGTCGTCCACAACTTTTTTAAAAATCAGGCTATATATTGTTTTGGCTCAATTACTCAATGGTGAAGAATCACTTCAAAAATTCTCTGATCTGGATCCAGATTCGGAATCTCCATCAAAATTGAATAATTTCTTTCTTGTCACACACCCAACTTGTCCACCAAGTTTCGTTCGAATTTGTCCACAACTTTTTGAGATATCTTGTTCACAAGCAGACAAACAAACAGACAAACAAACAGACAAAGAAACAGACAAACAAACAGACAAACAAAACAGACAAACAAAACAGACAAACAGACAGACAAACAGGCAGGCAGATAGAGGTGAAAAAATAACCTCCATTCACTTCGGTGGCGGAGGTAATAAAACGACCATTTCCATTTATTGATCCAATGTTTTGTCACGGTGGCACACACGTGTGAGGTCGAGGTAGTAGTGCATTGAGTGGGTGTAACGGGGTAACAAGACACCAATAGACACAGGGCCATAGGGTGGATATCTATTATTTTTTTTGATTTCATGACCTGAACCTAGGGATTTGGCAAGAAGGGTGTGGGATGAAGCCTTATGACCTCCAAAACATCTTGTTTTTTTTCACAAGCGATATCGTGGTACGTTACCGAGAACCGCTGCCCCAAAACACCAGTATACACCAATTGTATGTTACATTTGAAATACCCATTTACACAGTAAAAAAACAACACAAACTATATGATGTCATGTTCACATTGGTCTTGGCAGCAATATTTATTAATTCAGACCCCCAAAAGTAGTAAAAATGTTGTTTTAACGACTTGGTAAAATAACATGCTGTTGATGCATTTATCAGAAAGTCATGTTTTTGGACCTTAAAACCTGCATAATTTTAAATTTTTGTACAATATTTGTGATTGGTGTTGCTACTACGATCCATGGTGGTTTACCAATGCTATTTTGAAACTGTTAATAGGTCCAATAAGTGTGTAAGGGGTGATATTTTAACCCATCAAAGACAATTACGCGGCGTACAAGCGAACCAGTGCGCATTGACGTCATGATAAACTCGAGATGGGCTAGAGAAGCTCCACCGTCTCAATGTATGAACTCCAGAAGCGAAATGTTGGTTTGGTGTCACTTGCTTCTAAGAATTTGTCAAAGGAGGTTTTGAAGTCTTTGAACTTGTCACTGTTGAGAATGACATGGTAGTTTGGATGTGGGAAAGCTTAAGCTAAGTTTGACAAAAGTTCCTTCACTCTACCCGCTTCATGTTCTGGAATAGATTCAAAATATGCATCCAGGAGCATCTGCTGCATCGCGTCTGACATCAGCTTATGGGCTCGAACTGCCCTGTTGTAATGCTTGCCGCTGAACACTCCATTCACAGACCCCACTGCAACAATCTCTGACTCAACCAGGATGTCTTGGAGACCACCATCTCGAAATCTCTTTCCAATACAGCCAAGAAAGGACATTGCAGTGTGGAATGCCCCAAGTCGAATTACCAGTCTCTTCATGAACTGTGCATTCTTCCATCTAATGAGCTGTGCCTTGCAATAGATGGCATGGTCAACGACAATGACGACTGCTTCCAACTGTAACTTGTCGGCGATCTGAACACTTCTCTGCAGTATTGTTAGTACCGTATTCATTTCAGTCGGAGTGGCATCAATGACAGGGAGATACCCTATCACGCTCTTTGGTGGAACTTCAACACAAGACAGTAGTTGGTTGAATCCTATCCAAGATGGCAGAGTCCCGTCAATGTTGTACTTGGTGATGTGGTATGCTAGGTCTATCGTCTTAGGGTGCTGGAGTAATGGGAAGTACGTTGCTCGATCCAATGGAACGCTGGTTGCGAATGGAGCGGGTCCTTCGTTTTTCCCTCCATAATATATGGCAAGGTTCACTGCAGGTGGCTGCATCGATCTCTCCCGCGTCCTCTTAACTGTAGTGACTGGTGCTGGTTGTACTACTTCATGGGATTGACTTGGTCACTGTATTATAATCCCATTGGTATTGTGCGTTGTTCCACGCCCAGACAATGTCTCCTCCCCGAAGTCATTATTGTCCCATACGAGTGTGACATGCTTGCCCGCCTGAATGATTGATGGAAGAGCATCCTCTCCACGATGTAGTTCTTGGTTAGCCAGTGCAGTGTCATGATTTAAGACGACAGAGTTTGAGACGCAGTAACCAAACCCGTTCAGTAGGCTGATTAATTGGGCTGAACCTGAGAGATGACGTACTGTCATTGCAAGTGACAAATGTTTGGGCATCTGTTTCCTTCCCTTTGATTGGAGGTATATGATGTCCTGTGCAATTGTGAGAATTCTTCTATGTATTGTAGATTCTATCTTTACAAACTCATCAGAATCAGGTTCGTCTGACACTCCCACCATCCATGCAATAAAGTTATAGAGACAGGCAGGTACAATTGCTTCTGCGGCATTTGTTGTCAGGTGCTCAGAGGTTGGGGGCCATGGCATATTTGGCTTGATCTCATCTATTGCATTTCTCAATTGTAGCGCAGTGAAGTAGTGTTCTCTAAGGTTATTCTCAGTATACCCAGGTTGCTTTGGTGGGGTTGGTTCAGAGTCGGATGTTTGTTCTGTCTCTGTTGTGTCATCACCTGAACCATGCATGGTTTCTTGCAACACTTTCTTTTCTTCAACCAGCACTTCAGTGGAGATGTCATTAACATACACAAGGTGTCCTTGGCAGCGCATATACGGGGTTAGAAAGCATAGTTGTGGAAATGTTTTCATCAGTCTTGTCTTGAGAAAGCCACTTTTGTAGTTTGATTCTATTCCATGTGTTGCTTTGATTTGTTTCATGAACATGTCATTAAGTCGTTTCAGTCTGTAGATTTCCTTGTTGTCTATTATATGATCCTTGACTGTTGCACAAAATAATGTGTATGCTTCTGAGTAGTTGGAGTCTCCTTGTTGCTCTGCATTAGGTGTTGTTGCTAGCTTGCCTAAATACCGGGTATACTCCTTGTAGCAGCGACCATGGTATTTTACCTCTATCGCAACACAATCGCGGTCTTGAATTTGAAGCAGCAGGTTTGTATTGTTGTTGTCTTTAGCAGCTTGCTGCAGTCTTGGTGCCTCAATTGTTGAGCACCTTGTTAGAGGCTCTTTTCTTCGGCCCCTTTTGCCTGTATTGATTGTTCTCTCTTTCTGACAAAGGATGCATATATTAGGCAACACATATTGGGATCTGGCTGAACATTTGGGCTTGCCTAAGCTGGAGCGTAGAGCACGTTTCCTGACTGGTTGTGGGCCTTTATGCATCTTGTCAATGTTGACGTTGATGTCGTTGCATGTTGAAGCTGCAATAAATACACATAAAAGAAAACAATTAAAATTATGTGAGTTAAAATGTCTAGACCTCAAGTCATGGTTAGCCCGACTAGATTCCCTCCCCCCCCCCCTTCCTCAGACTTCCTTTTAAAAATTTATTTGTTTCACCTCGGCCCTACCTCCTTGCATAAATATTGGACAGTTCCTTCAATTCAAAATCGTTCGACTACACACAAAATCATTTTACATATACCTCACAAAAAAAAAAATCAAACTAAGTTTTGAAGCATTGTCATGATTTATTATTCAAGTTATTCAACCTACCAGTATAGGCTGCATTTTCTTCTCTCTTTTTCATGCTGCTTTGCACCCTGCTCACTCGTTGTTTATCGGTAAATCGTGAATAACACACTTGATGAAACGCTGCATCATGCGGTATAGCTATAGCAGGTATTGTTACCATACTGTTGCCACGTTCGCCAAATTCGTCAGCGTGGTTCTTCACGAAATTTCTCGCAATTTCAGCTTGATCACCTTCTAAATTCTGCCACGTAAGAACAAATTGCAAATATCGCGGCCATGTTATATCACTAAAAGGTATTAAACTTGATCTTTTGGCCGGAGAAATGCACATATAACAGCGTTTCTCGCTCCCACCCTCGTCACCGTCGCTGCTACTGGAGGCCGCCATTTTGTTTACTCGCAGCCAGAAGCCCAGACATCGTTCGTAGCGCGAATAAGCGCGATCCTCATTGGTCAATACATCGAAATGCGTTCGAGGCTAAACGGAGATTTTGGAAATAAAATTATACATTTCAACATTATATTACAGACTAACGTACCAGAATCTGACTTGTGAAAAGTCATGAACATTATTTCTTAATTTTTTCTATATTATCATGCCAATTTGATGCCCACCCGATTTTCAGGTCACGAAATGAAATGAAAAATTGGAACACCTGGCAGTCTACTGGGTATACTGAGAATAACCTTAGAGAACACTACTTCACTGCGCTACAATTGAGAAATGCAATAGATGAGATCAAGCCAAATATGCCATGGCCCCCAACCTCTGAGCACCTGACAACAAATGCCGCAGAAGCAATTGTACCTGCCTGTCTCTATAACTTTATTGCATGGATGGTGGGAGTGTCAGACGAACCTGATTCTGATGAGTTTGTAAAGATAGAATCTACAATACATAGAAGAATTCTCACAATTGCACAGGACATCATATACCTCCAATCAAAGGGAAGGAAACAGATGCCCAAACATTTGTCACTTGCAATGACAGTACGTCATCTCTCAGGTTCAGCCCAATTAATCAGCCTACTGAACGGGTTTGGTTACTGCGTCTCAAACTCTGTCGTCTTAAATCATGACACTGCACTGGCTAACCAAGAACTACATCGTGGAGAGGATGCTCTTCCATCAATCATTCAGGCGGGCAAGCATGTCACACTCGTATGGGACAATAATGACTTCGGGGAGGAGACATTGTCTGGGCGTGGAACAACGCACAATACCAATGGGATTATAATACAGCGACCAAGTCAATCCCATGAAGTAGTACAACCAGCACCAGTCACTACAGTTAAGAGGACGCGGGAGAGATCGATGCAGCCACCTGCAGTGAACCTTGCCACATATTATGGAGGGAAAAACGAAGGACCCACTCCATTCGCAACCAGCGTTCCATTGGATCGAGCAACGTACTTCCCATTACTCCAGCACCCTAAGACGATAGACCTAGCATACCACATCACCAAGTACAACATTGACGGGACTCTGCCATCTTGGACAGGATTCAACCAACTACTGTCTTGTGTTGAAGTTCCACCAAAGAGCGTGATAGGGTATCTCCCTGTCATTGATGCCACTCCGACTGAAATGAATACGGTACTAACAATACTGCAGAGAAGTGTTCAGATCGCCGACAAGTTACAGTTGGAAGCAGTCGTCATTGTCGTTGACCAAGCCATCTATTGCAAGGCACAGCTCATTAGATGGAAGAATGCACAGTTCATGAAGAGACTGGTAATTCGACTTGGGGCATTCCACACTGCAATGTCCTTTCTTGGCTGTATTGGAAAGAGATTTCGAGAAGGTGGTCTCCAAGACATCCTGGTTGAGTCAGAGATTGTTGCAGTGGGGTCTGTGAATGGAGTGTTCAGCGGCAAGCATTACAACAGGGCAGTTCGAGCCCATAAGCTGATGTCAGACGCGATGCAGCAGATGCTCCTGGATGCATATTTTGAATCTATTCCAGAACATGAAGCGGGTAGAGTGAAGGAACTTTTGTCAAACTTAGCTGAAGCTTTCCCACATCCAAACTACCATGTCATTCTCAACAGTGACAAGTTCAAAGACTTCAAAACCTCCTTTGACAAATTCTTAGAAGCAAGTGACACCAAACCAACATTTCGCTTCTGGAGTTCATACATTGAGACGGTGGAGCTTCTCTAGCCCATCTCGAGTTTATCATGACGTCAATGCGCACTGGTTCGCTTGTACGCCGCGTAATTGTCTTTGATGGGTTAAAATATCACCCCTTACACACTTATTGGACCTATTAACAGTTTCAAAATAGCATTGGTAAACCACCATGGATCGTAGTAGCAACACCAATCACAAATATTGTACAAAAATTTAAATTTATGCAGGTTTTAAGGTCCAAAAACATGACTTTCTGATAAATGCATCAACAGCATGTTATTTTACCAAGTCGTTAAAACAACATTTTTACTACTTTTGGGGGTCTGAATTAATAAATATTGCTGCCAAGACCAATGTGAACATGACATCATATAGTTTGTGTTGTTTTTTTACTGTGTAAATGGGTATTTCAAATGTAACATACAATTGGTGTATACTGGTGTTTTGGGGGCAGCGGTTCTCGGTAACGTACCACGATATCGCTTGTGAAAAAAAACAAGATGTTTTGGAGGTCATAAGGCTTCATCCCACACCCTTCTTGCCAAATCCCGAGGTTCAGGTCATGAAATCAAAAAAAAAAATAGATATCCACCCTATGGCCCTGTGTCTACAGGTTGCTTTGGTGGGGTTGGTTCAGAGTCGGATGTTTGTTCTGTCTCTGTTGTGTCATCACCTGAACCATGCATGGTTTCTTGCAACACTTTGTTTTCTTCAACCAGCACTTCAGTGGAGATGTCATTAACATACACAAGGTGTCCTTGGCAGCGCATATACGGGGTTAGAAAGCATAGTTGTGGAAATGTTTTCATCAGTCTTGTCTTGAGAAAGCCACTTTTGTAGTTTGATTCTATTCCATGTGTTGCTTTGATTTGTTTCATGAACATGTCATTAAGTCGTTTCAGTCTGTAGATTTCCTTGTTGTCTATTATATGATCCTTGACTGTTGCACAAAATAATGTGTATGCTTCTGAGTAGTTGGAGTCTCCTTGTTGCTCTGCATTAGGTGTTGTTGCTAGCTTGCCTAAATACCGGGTATACTCCTTGTAGCAGCGACCATGGTATTTTACCTCTATCGCAACACAATCGCGGTCTTGAATTTGAAGCAGCAGGTTTGTATTGTTGTTGTCTTTAGCAGCTTGCTGCAGTCTTGGTGCCTCAATTGTTGAGCACCTTGTTAGAGGCTCTTTTCTTCGGCCCCTTTTGCCTGTTTTGATTGTTCTCTCTTTCTGACAAAGGATGCATATATTAGGCAACACATATTGGGATCTGGCTGAACATTTGGGCTTGCCTAAGCTGGAGCGTAGAGCACGTTTCCTGACTGGTTGTGGGCCTTTATGCATCTTGTCAATGTTGACGTTGATGTCGTTGCATGTTGAAGCTGCAATAAATACACATAAAAGAAAACAATTAAAATTATGTGAGTTTAAAATGTCTAGACCTCAAGTCATGGTTAGCCCGACTAGATTCCCTCCCCCCTCCCCCCCCCCCCCTCCTCAGACTTCCTTTTAAAAATTTATTTGTTTCACCTCGGCCCTACCTCCTTGCATAAATATTGGACAGTTCCTTCAATTCAAAATCGTTCGACTACACACAAAATCATTTTACATATACCTCACAAAAAAAAAAATCAAACTAAGTTTTGAAGCATTGTCATGATTTATTATTCAAGTTATTCAACCTACCAGTATAGGCTGCATTTTCTTCTCTCTTTTTCATGCTGCTTTGCACCCTGCTCACTCGTTGTTTATCGGTAAATCGTGAATAACACACTTGATGAAACGCTGCATCATGCGGTATAGCTATAGCAGGTATTGTTACCATACTGTTGCCACGTTCGCCAAATTCGTCAGCGTGGTTCTTCACGAAATTTCTCGCAATTTCAGCTTGATCACCTTCTAAATTCTGCCACGTAAGAACAAATTGCAAATATCGCGGCCATGTTATATCACTAAAAGGTATTAAACTTGATCTTTTGGCCGGAGAAATGCACATATAACAGCGTTTCTCGCTCCCACCCTCGTCACGGTCGCTGCTACTGGAGGCCGCCATTTTGTTTACTCGCAGCCGGAAGCCCAGACATCGTTCGTAGCGCGAATAAGCGCGATCCTCATTGGTCAATACATCGAAATGCGTTCGAGGCTAAACGGAGATTTTGGAAATAAAATTATACATTTCAACATTATATTACAGACTAACGTACCAGAATCTGACTTGTGAAAAGTCATGAACATTATTTCTTAATTTTTTCTATATTATCATGCCAATTTGATGCCCACCCGATTTTCAGGTCACGAAATGAAATGAAAAATTGGAACACCTGGCAGTCTACAAAGAGAATTGTGAATTATCGACCTGTCCGTGTTGCTCAGAAGTCTGTGAGAGTGAGAAATGCTTCATGTGTAATGAATAAAAATTTTTTATCATTGACCCAGTAAAGTCTACACTGTTGCAAAAGTTTTTGGAATACCACAATCTTTCTAAAACCTTCCAAAAATACACTTGAGACGCTTTATACACTTGAGACTCAACATGTCAACTTTCCTACCCATAACCGTGGTCACATTTTGGACCTTGTCTGCTCTACTGGACTAATTTTGCACCATCTCTCTGGCTCCGACCTCACTCTCTCTGACCACCTAGCCATCACTCTGACCATCAACATCCCCACCCCAGCACCAAGGCATTATCGCACTATCAACTTCCGTAAGCTAAACGCTCTTTCACCTGCCTCATTCTCATCGACCCTCTCTGAAAAAATGTCCACTTCTCCCTTCGTTGACCTCCACACCCCTTCTGACCTCACTGACTACTACAACCACACTCTCTCCTCCTGCCTTGACCAACTTGCGCCTATAAAAACCAAAACAGTTTCTTTCACCCATTCTGCTCCCTGGTTTACCCCTGAACTCCGCCTGATGAAAACTCGTGCTCGCCAACTTGAAAGACTCCGCAATAAAACAGGTCTCACAGTTCACTCCCAGGCCTACAAGGACCACATACAACACTATAAAGATGCCCTCTCCCGCGCCCGCTCCGCCTACTACTCTCAAATTATCCACTCTGGCTCCGGAAACCCAAAAGCACTCTTCTCTACAATAAACAAACTCCTCAGCCCCCTGAACACCACCACCCAGTCATTCACAATAGACAACTGCATCTCCTTCCTTTCATTCTTCCAACGCAAAATTGAAAACATCTACAACAGCTTGACCACTGCCGCACCCGCTCCCCCTCAAACCACCTGCCCCCCCTTATCCTGCCATCCCTTGTCTCAATTCTCCCCAGTCTCCCCTACTGACCTCTCTGAACTCCTCATCGGAATGAAAACTGCCACCTGCACTCTTGACCCCATCCCCTCCAGCTTTGTCAAGGCCTCCCTTCCTGCTCTCTCTCCACTTATCATTGCAACAATAAACTCCTCCCTGTCTACAGGCATCGTCCCACCATCCCTCAAAATTGCTGCTGTTACCCACATTCTGAAAAAACCTGGACTAAACCCTGACACCCTAAATAACTTCAGACCCATCTCCAACCTACCCTTTCTGTCAAAGGTTTTGGAACGCGCTGTAGCCACTCAACTCAAACATCACCTCTCTGCCAATAACCTGTATGAAACATTCCAATCCGGATTCCGCTCCAACCACAGCACTGAAACTGCTCTCCTCAAAATCACCAACGACCTTCTCCTCTCCTCTGACGCTGGCAACCTCAACATTCTCATCCTCCTCGACCTCAGCGCCGCCTTTGACACCATCGATCACACCATCCTCCTCACCCGACTTGAAACCACCTTTAACATTACCGGCACTGCCCTCTCTTGGATTAAATCATACCTCTCTGACAGACGTCAGTTCATCTCCATCAATAACTGCAAATCCCCCACTGCTCCCCTCCCCCAAGGTGTCCCCCAAGGTTCACTTCTTGGCCCCCTCCTCTTCATCCTTTACCTGTCCCCCCTCGGTCACTTAATCCGCCGTCATGGTCTCCAATTCCACTGCTTCGCCGATGACATCCAGCTTTTCATCTCCACCAAGTCCATCTCCACCGCCACCCACTCTATCCTGACAAACTGCATCACTGAAATAAAATCCTGGCTTCAAATCAACTTCCTAAAACTTGACTGTGATAAATCTGAAATAATCATCATTGGCCCAAAAACGCTCACCAAGTCCACCCATAACTTTGCCCTCAACATCGACGGTTTCCCAGTATCCACCTCCCCTCACATCCGGAATCTTGGCATCATCTTTGACCAAACCCTCTCCTTCGACAAATACACTAAACAGATCACAAAGACAGCCTTCTTTCACCTGAAAAACATCGCCCGTCTCCGTCCATCCCTCTCCTCCGTGGCTGCAGAAACCCTCATCCACGCCTTCATCACTTCCCGTCTGGACTACTGCAATAGCCTCCTTTATGGTTCACCCTCAACAATCACCAATAAACTCCAATACATTCAGAACTCCGCTGCCCGTCTACTCACCCATTCCCGGACCCGTGACCACATCACCCCCGTCCTTTACAAGCTTCACTGGCTCCCCATCTCCCAGAGAATCCAGTACAAAATCCTCCTCTTGACCTACAAAGCCCTCCATAACCTGGCCTCATCCTACCTGGCTGACCTCCTCTCCAGACACACTCCCACCCGCAACCTCCGCTCTGCTGGTACCAACCTCCTGACCCCCCCCATCCGGACCAAATTTAGATCCTGGGGGGACAGGGCCTTCTCCATCGCTGCTCCCACCCTCTGGAACTCGCTACCTCACACCATCAGAGACTCCTCCTCACTCACCACATTCAAAACATCACTCAAGACCCACCTGTTCAACACTGCATTCAACATTTAACCCACAGCATCTAACCCCTGACTATCTCCTCTCCTTCTCCCTCCTTTGTGCTTTGAATATTTCCCTATTGATTCTTCTTTTTTTTGCAATTGTCTTTATGTTTTGCTATGCATTATGTTTTGCACTCTGTCAAAGCGTCTTTGGGCTTCCTGAAAAGCGCTATATAAAATAAATGCATTATTATTATTATTATTTATTTAAAAATATAAAATAATTAAAATATATATATCTATATATAGTATATAATTTTATTTTTAATGAGCAAATGAGACTATATCAATCGACAATTTTTAGCTCACCTGCAACGAAGTTCAGGGGAGCTTATGCAATGGCGCCTTGTTCGTCCGCCATTCCATCAGACCGTCAGTCCGTCCGTCCGTCCGTCCATCCGTCAGTCCGTAAACACTTGAAACTCATTCTCCGAAACCGCTGATGGGATTGCGACCAAATTTGGCACAAATTATATTTGTTGTATTGTGACTAAAGTTTGTTCATGGCATGAAAAAAAATCGAGGTCCAAGGGGGTTTACCGGGGTCAAAGTGGATCCAGGTTTGACCCCCCTCCCCCACCCCCCCCCCCAATAGGAATTTGCTTTATCCTCTGAAACTACACACACTATTTCGATGAAACTTGACCACAACCTTCATCACCCGTGATGGACCGAAGTTTGTTCACGGCATTAAAAAAAATCTTCCCCTTTAGGGGTCTACTGGGTGGGGGAGGGGGGGTGGTTGCCATAGGTATTTGCTTTCTTTTCAGAAACTACACATGCAATTTCGATGAAACTTCACCACAACCTTAATCACCCATGATGTATCAATGTTTGTTCAAGGTATTAGAAAAATTGGGGTCTGAGGAGGTATATGGGGTTGGGGGAAGGGGGGTTGCCCCCCAAAATAGGTATGTTTTTCTTTGTTTGTTTAAAGTCATATGATTATGTTGGTATGATTCTATATGCTTCCCTGTCTTCTAGCAACCATTGAAGTTGGTTTAAAATACCCTTAATCGGTGCAGTATACTGTTTATTCTACCAGGTGAGCACCAGGGGTATTGCCCCTATATTTCTTCCCCCACTCCCTCACCTACTTGAGGAAACGCCTACTTGACGCCTTTCGTCGCCTTGACGCCTAAACGCCTTTCGTCCTTGTCACATACTCAACCTCTCTGCCAAATTTTGTCTGAATCTGTCCACAACATTTTGAGATATCTTGGTCACAAACAGACAAACAGACAAATGAAAAATCGGTCAGAGACCGAGGACTTGCCGGAATGTACTTTTTTAAAAATCGGCCATTTTGGACAAATATGGTGGCCGAACCACGTTACAGATGACGTCATCATTATTTGTTTTCTAACTAATTTATTCTTAGATTATGCTCAATAAATTTCATCTTCATCGGATGAAGTTTTGTACTTGTCGAATTATGATGTCATAATGGAGGCACCTATGACATCATCATTAACATATTTTATTCACCATGGAGAGTTCTTTACAATGAGCCATGTCTCAATTTTTTCTATTCAGCATTTTCGGAGATATAGAGGTGCAAAGTTTTTCCGTTTTTCCAAGATGGCGGCCAAACCACGTGACCGATGACGTCATCATTATTTGTTTTCTCCACCAGTTTATGCCGACATGGCGCTCAAGAAATTGCATCTTGATTGGATGAAGTTTTGTACTTGTCGAATTATCGAATTATGACGTCATAATGGAGGCCTTGGGCTGAGAGAGTTAAAAATTGGGCACAGTCTATTCCAGGGCAAGCCAAATATGTGTGTAAAGTATGGCGATTCTAGGGGCAACGATGTAGACGTAGTACTGCGCACAACCAGACAGACAGACAAACAGATGAAAAATCGGTCAGAGACCGAGGACTTGCCGGAATGTACTTTTTATCCGCCATTTTGGACAAATATGGCGGCCGAACCACATGACCGATGACGTCATCATTATTTGTTTTCTAAACTAATTTATTCCTTGATGACGCTCAATAAATTTCATCTTCATCGGATGAAGTTTTGTACTTGTCGAATTATGATGTCATAATGGAGGCACCTATGACATCATCATTAACATATTTTATTCCCCATGGAGAGTTATTTACAATGAGCCATGTCTCAATTTTTTCTATTCAGCACTTTCGGAGATACAGAGGTGCAAAGTTTTTCCGTTTTTCCAAGATGGCGGCCGAACCACGTAACCGATGACGTCATCTTTTTTTTTTTTCTCCACCAGTTTATGCCGACATGGCGCTCAAGAAATTGCATCTTGATTGGATGAAGTTTTGTACTTGTCGAATTATCAAATTACGACGTCATAATGGAGGCCTTGGGCCGGGAGAGTTAAAAATTGGGCACAGTCTATTCCAGGTCAAGACAAATATGTGTGTAAAGTTTGGCGATTCTACGTGCAATGGTGTAGACGTAGTGCTGCGCATAGACAGACAGACAAACAGTCAGACAAACCAACCGATCAACATACTTGCCAGAATCTTTTCCAGCAAGTAACAAACGGACTCAAATGCAATACCCTCTCCGCTGGCGAGGGTAATTATTTAGTAGTGTAGTTAGCCTAGAGGTTGAAAAGCACAAGTAATGCTGGCTGGAAGCTTTGCGGACATCACAGATGGCTACATTTACACTATGTCTTGGGTCAGTACTGTGCAATTGTTTCTCTCTCTTAATGAATTATTTCTGCCATTTTGACATTTTTATCAGTAAATATTTTTTAGGCTATGCATAATACTGCACGTACAAAATAAATGAACCCAAACGTGCACAGCAAAGCAGGATAACTCAACAATGTTGCAATCCCTCACCAAGATGTTGCCAAGATGGAATTTAAAGTGCAACGATTTTTTTTTTCCTTCTGCGGTTTTTTTCTTGAACTTTCTCACAATACCCTTTCCCGATGTTCACACGAGTTTCAATGTCACACATCGACGTTGCGTATACTCACAACCATCCTCCAGCAGAGCCTCACCTTTGAATAAATAACTTCCCACTGGGATTCGCCGCCTGCTCCAGTGCATTAAAAATGGATGTCTAAACATCACAATCGGCTAACATCTGGAAGCAAGGTAATACATACCAAAATAAAACGAAGTGAAAAATATTCCCATTATTTCTGATGGCAATATATTGCATAAAAGTCTAATTGTAATAATATTCATTTTTAATCTCTATTAAGGGGGGAAATAACAGTCAGGTGTTTCATTCAATGGGATGACAATCAGGAGTGAGTTTGGGTGGCCTTGCCCTATATGAAAACAAGAGAAAAATGACCACAGTGTGGTCACCAGCTGTGACGTGTAGAATCATGAGGATATCCGTTGCTATATGCGCTACCAAATTCGACCAGTCATTAAATTATACGCATGCACTAGCGTCTTTTTGTCTTTCAGTTCTGGTCTTCTCCTTTGTTTTGCGACGCAACATGCTTCATCAACTGATTACATATAATGTATGGACGTGAATGTTATTTCTGTTAATGTTAATGTTAATTCATTAATGTTATTTATTAATGTTAATTCTGGGTGGCAGAGGGATCATTTGAAACGGGCTTGGTCGGTAGGGGAAGTCCGAGTGTATGCGCATGCGCTATTCAATAATTACACCTAATTTGTGTCAAGTTCTGTGAAACGAAATTGATATGAAAACATTCATGTTGTCTTTGTTGCTAAATTTATTCTGGTTTCTTCAAACAAATCGCGATTTTAGTCCGCGATGTTCTTACCTCATACCAACACACGTCTGAGTGTATGCGCATGCGCTATTCAAAAAGACACCCCAACAACAAGAACAACAACGCGGTCCTCTCATAGAGCTGCTCATCGCAGCTAAAAATTAACTTTGTTTGTCACCATCAGTCTGGTCTTGACCACACACATTTATGAAAGCGTGTCATGCCCAGATCAAAAGAGATTAAAGAGTTGTCAATGCTCATCGGTCTGGAAAGGGTTAGGTAACCATTTCGAAAGATGTTGGGCTCCACCAATCCACTGTCAGGTAGATGGTGTACAAATGGAGAATATTCAAAACCACTGTTACTCTTTCCAGGAGTGGTTGCCCAACGAAAATCACTCCATGAGCAACAAACACAACAACAACAACAGGCATTTTAAGGCCATTTTCCCTGCTAGAGCGAGGGTTAGCCTTGCGGGTCCCTTGACAATCTTCTCCATTTTGCCTTATTTTCTGCATCTCCCCTTGCCCACATTTCTTCTTCCACCACACCATTAGCTAACTCTTTCTCGGTCTTCCCCGTCCTCTACTTCCTTCTACATTCATTTCCATCACTCTTCTAAACCAGTCACTTTCATACTTCCTCAACACATGACCAAACCATCTCAACCTGTTTCTCTTCACAGCATCCATCACAGGCTCTATTCCCATAATCTTTCACAATTCATCATTTGTCTTCCTCTCTCTCAACGATACTCCGCACATCCACCGAACCACTCGCATTTCCACCCTTTCCAGCCTTCGTTGCTGCTCTACATTCATTACCCATGTCTCGCTCCCATAAATCATAACATTTCTCACACATGCAGCATACACCTTTCCCTTCAGCTTCAATGACACTCCCCTCCTCGTCAGCACTCCACTCAGTTCCTGAAACTTCTTGCATGCACATCTCACTCCAGCAACCGTTGCCGACTCTGATCCACCTTCTCCATTCAGCATGTCTCCAAGGTAGCAAAATGTTTTCACACCTTCCAGCTTCACGCCGTCTCCAAGATCCAACTCAACATTTCCTCCATTTTCAGCTCCCTCTATGCACACTTTACACTTGAATGTAGCTGCCACACTGGTTAATGACCCTCTCAGATCACTACATTTTTGATGATCCCACTCAGCGCACATTGTACATTGAATGGAGTTCACTCCGACACCCTTCCTGCACACAGCACACGGCCACTTCTCAGTTCTTTCCACCTCACCACATGCTTTACCACTTGCCATCACCTTCGTTTTTCCAATATTCACCTTCAGACCTTTTGTCTCCATACATTCCTTCCACTTGTTCATCTTCTCCTTCAGTCCATCCATACTTTCCGTAATCAACACCAGATCATCTGCATACAATAACTCCCATGGTAAACCCTCCTTTACATTCCGAGCCAGCACCTCCATCACAGCTACAAATAGTAGTGGACTTAGTACCGACCCCTGATGCACTCCCACCTTCACCTCCAACTCACCACTGTTCCTGTCTTTCGTCCTTACAGCTGTGTGCGCTCTCTCATACATTGCCATCACTACTGTGATCAAACATTCCTCCACTCCTAACTTCCTCAATGCCCATGTCACTACTTCGCGTGGAACCCTATCGAATGCTTCCTCCAAATCAACAAACCCAAGAAACAACTTCTTTCTCTTCTCCATGTACTTCTCCTGCAACTGCCTTACAATAAAAAGCATGTCTGTTGTTCCTCTTCCTGGCATAAATCCAATCTGCATTTCGTCGATCTACTCCATGAGCAAGGCGGACAATAATCCAGGAGGTCACAAAGATCCCCAGGGCGATGTCTAAGAATCTGAAGGCTCTCTTGCATTGGCTAATTTCAGTGCTCATGAGTCCATAAACAGGAAAACATTGAATTAGAATGGTGTGCATGGGTGGACAGCAAGGATGAAACCACTGCTCTCCAAGAAGACCATTACCGCCCATCTCAAGTTTTCCGCCCGTCACCTGAATGATCCAGAAGACTATTGGAAGAATGTTCTGTGGACAGATGAGTTGAAAGTGAAACTTTTGGCTCAAATGAGAAACGTTATGTTTGGTGAAAACGAAACACTGCATTCAAACATAATAGTCCGTGGGCTGAGTAGGGTTTACATGCACCCCCCCCCCCCCCACAACTTAACTTCCCGGGTATGTCCATGTACCCCCCACCTTAGGGGTTAGGAAAAACCATGTTAACAGAAAAAAAACTCATTCCCTCATAGTTTGACCTCTGGTGACCTCATTAGTGACCTCATTTGCATATAACACATATCATTGTAAAGAGTGTCCCAGGACAAACATTTTGAGGGGTCATATACAACCATAGGATGACTAGGTAAAAAGTTATGGCCATTTGAATTTCGCCTACCCCTGATTTTCGGAAATCACTGACAGGGGGGGGTAACATCAAAATATGCGTGGGAAGTACCTTGGGAATGAGTTTTTTTTCTGTTAACATGGTTTTTCCTAACCCCTAGGGTGGGGGGTACATGGACATACCCGGGAAGTTAAGTTGTGGGTGGGGGGGGGGGGGTGCATGTAAACCCTACTCAGCCCACGGACTATAAGAACCTCATACCAACCATGAAGCATGGTGGTGGGAGTATCATGGCTTGGACCTGCTTTGCTGCCTCAGGATCTGGACAGATTGCCGTCATTAATGGAACCATGAATTCTGGATTCTACCAGCAAATTCTACTGGAGAATATCAGAGCACCGTCCATGAGCTGAAGCTTAACAGAAAGTGGGCCATACAGCAAGACAACAATCCTAACACACAAAAGTACATCTACAATAGAATGGCTGAAGTAGAAGAGATTTTGTGTTTTGGAATGGCCAAGTCAAAGTCCAGACCTTAACCAAATTGAAATGTTGTGGCAGAACCTGAAGCGAGCAGTTCATGCAAGAAAGTCCACAAATATCTGAGTTGAAGCAGTTATGTAAGGAGGAATGGGCCAAAAATTCCTCCAAGCCGATGTGCAGGATTTTTTTTTTTTGGATACAAGATCGAGGCTCATGAAAGAGCAAACATTAATCACACAAAAAGTCAAGCCGACACATAAAACACAAAACAATGGGAGCGGTAGACAAGATGGGGAGAGAGGGGGAAGGAACAAACACAGCATTTGAGAGCAGGGACATCGAGATCTGTGGGAGGGAGAGGGCTTGGGGGGAGGCGGGAGAGGTATAAAACGTATGGACACTGCAAGGACTTCCAGGAAAAAAGATTATTGATCAAGATTGATTGATCAAGAGTTACAGGAAACGTTTGGTTTAAGTTATTGCTGCTCAAGTGGGTGCCCCCAGTTACTGAATGTAAAGGTTGCCGTACTTTTCCGACAAAGAAATTGAATGCTGGATCATTTTGCTCAATAAATAAATGAAAAAGTAGATTTTTTGGGGCTATCTGTTTAAACAGGTTCTCTTTATCTATTTATTAGGACTTAGATGAAGATCTTATTACATTTAGGTCAAATTTATGCAGAAATACAGAAAATTCTAAAGGGTTCACAAATTTTTTCTCTCCACTGGATATACCATGTTGATATATCCATTGCTAAGTAAAATATATCCATTGATATAATCAATTATGGCAGACAAATTATAAGAAATGTAGTACATATGAATTTCAAGACATTTTTTTTTTTGTATACATGGTTGAGGCTCATGGAAGAGTTAAAGCAGAATGGAATGGGACAAAACAGAAAGGAGAGAACAACCAGCAGAGTATAAGTGAGAGATATAAATGGAAGGGAGAGAAGGACACATGGGGTGAACACCGTGCACCATAAACCGAAACACAGCAAAAAGAGGAAGGGGAGGGAAAGGGGGGGATGAAACAAAACAAAGGAACAAATCAAGTGATAATCAAAAAGGTGAGAGAGAGGAGAAAAATCACAATAATCTGGAGAAAGCTACAATAATCTGGAGAAAGCTAGGGCTTGAGAATGGAGTCAGTTGGGGGTGGAAGAGATCATGAGTATATGGATGGGGGATGACCTGAGGTAGTGGTGAACAGTGGTTGTGAAGCCCTGGAGAGAATAATGGGGCTGAACAGTCTGGGGAAGTTGGTACCATAGACGAGAGAAAATAGGAACAAATGAGTGGAGGAAGGCGGTTCATATATATGCTGGTGGGTGAATGTGGCGTTCATCACGTTTCTGAGTAAGTGTGATGCCGATCAGGAAGAAGAAGAAGCCGTACTACCAACTTCGTACACTTCCGGAATTGTTTGATTTATTTGTATTCAAATGTCTGGTGATTGTTTTGTATATATTTATGTGAATGTGTACTTGCATATAACTCATTAATTTTAAAAAGCTTAGGCACTATCAAGCAATTTATTTTTTTAAACTCTAAAAAAAAGAACTTTTTTTTCATAATTTTTGGGGGTTTTTTTGCCTAAAACGCTCCCAGGCACTCACTGATGAACCTGATCATAAAGAATGAAAAAAAAACATGAACCATGAAAGATCCATTCAGCCATCTCTGAGAAAAATGGCGACACACAGACAGACAGACCAACAGCTCTCTTATATAGTAGATAAAGGAGAATATTGTGTTTTATCACATGCCAATGCCAATGCCAATGCCCACAAAGTGTGCCCAGATGTAACCGCAAATAAATGTGAAAACGAAACCACAAATCATGGGGCTTTTTCTTCTTTCGTATGCAGCAGATGGCAGGGGGCGCAGCTGTGCCACCGATGCAACACCCTCTGTAGGTCTGGCCAGAAATTTGGAATTTGGCCATGCTGCCGGTGTTAGCTCGCTTCATCTTCGCGAAGGACACGGTGGGATCTTCAACATTCACCAACTGATGTTGGCAGCTACCACCACGAGGATCGCACCAAAAGAACTTGCAAGCATGTCGAGCAAACAGTGCACGTTGTGTTGGTCCAGCTGGTCAAAGGCCCACTCCTATGTTCACACCTTGAAGAATGGCAGCTCTCACAAGCTGTGAGTGGGACTCCCAAAATGTCTGCAGAATAATGCTGGACCGGTGGGATATCTTTCTGCCTCAAGAGAAGGTGATAGAAGCAAGGAATGAGCAAAGGTGACAGGCAGCAATATTGTAAAGCAAGAGTGAGCCACAGGGATAACCTGAATATATACTGAGAGTTTGAATCTGTGCTCTTTCTGTACTCTACTTACCAAGCACAACCCTTCATATCCCAAAGAACAATGACAGCCCAATACACCTAGTTGTTCTTTGGGAATGTGTAGACATGCCAGGTCTCCCTTAGGTAAGTGTGTCCCTCAGAAAAGAACTTTGTTGCTCACCTTGGAATGACCCATTCATATCCAGATGCTGTTCAGTCTGAATGAGCATACTCATTTGTGCAGTCTCTAGCTGACAACATGCTCGCTGCATCTCACCTCTTCAGAAAGTATTCACACCCCTTGACTTTTTTCAGATTTTTTTGTAAAACAGCCTGAATTTAAAATGGATTAAATTGAGATTTTTTTTTCACCGATTCACACATAATATGCCATAATGTCAAAGTGGAATTTCTTTTAGAAATCTTTGCAAAATAATTACAAATGAAAAGCTGAAATGTCTTGAGTCAATAAGTATTCAACACATTTGCTCTGACACTCAAAAATGAGCCAGGCTGTTTTTTAAAAGAATTTTAAAACCAGGCTGTTTATATACAACAAAATGTGAAAAAAGTCAATGGCGGTGAATATTTCCTGAAGATGCTGTATGTCACCAAGACTGTACACACTAAACAATTTTATGACATGACTAGCTGAAGTACCCGGCATTGCCTGGGGGATGGGGGAGGGGAGTGGTGAGGATTAGGCAGAGGGGGAATGAGAGGGGTAAGGGGATGGGTGAAGGGGTAGGGGTGGAGAGTGGGGTGGGGGGAGAGGGAAGGATTGGGGAAGGAGGGATAGGAAAGGGGGAGGTGATGGGGTGGGGTAGGGTAGGGTGGAGGGATAGGGGGAGGGGGGAGTGGGAAAGGGGGAGGTGAGGTGAGTGGGGTAGGGTGAGGGGGAGGGATCAGGGAAGGGGGAGTGGGAAAGGGGGAGGCGAGAGGAGTGGGATAGGGGAGGGGGAGAGATCTGGGAAAGGGGAGGGGGGAGTGGGATCGGGGAAGGTGAGGGGAGTGGGGTAGGGTGAGGGGGAGGATTCGGGGAAGGGGGAGGGTGAGTGGGAAAGGGGGAGGTGAGGAGAGTGGGGTAGGGGTAGGGGGAGGGGAGACGTTTTGCGTATGTTCATAGATCTTCATTTCCAGTTCATAATAACGTTTCCTCCCCCTGTGCCTACACTTTATGGACAGGTAGCATAGCCGAGAGGTATGCACACTCACCTTTGAGCTGTCTAGCCAGGGTTTGAATCTCGACCCAGCTATAAACTGCCTTTCTGGTGTTCCGCGAGGAAGAAGAGCGAGGAACAATGTGTGTGTCCATCACTGTGTGTATCCATCAATGTGTGTGTCCATCAATGTGTGTCCATCAATGTGTGTATCCATCAATGTGTGTGTCCATCAATGTGTGTGTCCATCAATGTGTGTCCATCAATGTGTGTATCCATCAATGTGTGTGTCCATCAATGTGTGTGTCCATCACTGTGTGTGTCCATCAATGTGTGTCCATCAATGTGTGTGTCCATCAATGTGTGTGTCCATCAATGTGTGTCCATCAATGTGTGTATCCATCAATGTGTGTGTCCATCAATGTGTGTGTCCATCACTGTGTGTATCCATCAATGTGTGTGTCCATCAATGTGTGTGTCGTCCTTCGGATAGACGTGAAATTTGGCATCTCATATGTTACTGTTAGCATTAGCTTGTGGACATTAAAGATCCCACGGGGTCTTTTGTGAAGCGTAAGTGAACTGTGATATTCAATTATGATAAACTGACATTGGCATTATGCCTTTTTATTTTACCTTTTTATTCTTCCTCTCGATGTTAATCTCGTTTCGCTGCACACATTCTCCTCCTCCCCAATGTAGAATAAAATGTCTAAATATCCAGAAAGTAAGCTCTGGAATTTCGAAATCCCTTTATCAAACTTGTCCTGACAGTATCAGTGATTTGGTCTGACTGGTCAAATTATTAATTTTAGAGATGCTTCGCCAATTTGCTCCACGTGTCAAACAAACTGAGGCTACTCATCCTTCAACCTCTGGTTCACTCTTGAATTACAGGACATTAAAATAGACCTGTGGATGCCTCGGCTGCAAGTTTTGTAAAACCTATAAAGATAAACTAAAACAGAATTGAGACTAAAAAGAGAAAAAAACGAGCCTATAAAGCGGGTTTTGTCCAGTGAAAGG
Source organism: Myxine glutinosa (assembly GCF_964187855.1). Lineage (NCBI taxonomy): Eukaryota > Metazoa > Chordata > Myxini > Myxiniformes > Myxinidae > Myxine > Myxine glutinosa. The sequence goes on along the minus strand of NC_136264.1, from coordinate 139,485,806 downwards.
ACCCTTAAACCCTTTCAGACCCCAAACTAATCCATTTTAGAGAGAGGGTGTTGATCAGATTCACGAAAGTATTGATACTGCACTTGCATAGATTGGGCAAAAGATTGGCAGAGGCAATTTAAAATAAAGAAATGTAAGGTGCTCGGGATGGGTAAGAACTATGAAAATAGAGATCATATAATACAAGGAGCATATTACACAGGAGGATCTGAGGGTGGTAATACATTTGGGGGGTAAGCAGACAGGATAATGGCAAGGAGCTGTAGGTAAAGCAAACAGAGCTTTAGTTTGTATTCATGGAGGGATAAATTCCTCGTATAAATCAAAGGTGTTACTTTGAACATTGTACAGGAATTTGGTGAGGCCTCATCTCGAATATTGTGTGCAGTTTTGGTCACCACAGATCAGTAAGGATGTGGTGCCATAAAGAGGGTAGAGCATCGAGCAACTAGATTTTATCTGGGCCTAGTTAGACTAAGCTATGAGGAGCGGCTGAAGGAGGCGAGACTTTACACATTAGAAAGGAGGCGGCTATGAGGGAATATTATAGAGATATTTAAGATAATGAAGGGTACTGTATACAGGGGGGGGGGGAGGAGGGGGGAGGGGGCGAGGGGGGGGGAGGAGGGAGGGGGGGGTGGTGGGGGTAGGGTGGAGGGGGAAGGGAAGGGGGGACGCAGGGCGGAGGGGGAAGGGGGAGGGAAGGGGATGGCCAGTCAACAATGACGTTGCAGTTCTCATGGTCGGAGAGCAGCACAACAATCGGACATAGTCCTGCATATTCGCAACAGCACGAAGCGGATTTTGGAGACTCACCGATCCTGTGACGTCCTCCAGTACCGGCGTTGCCGGGCGGGGGAAGGGAGACCAGTACATTCCCAACCCGTACATTCGCCCTCTCGACTCAAGATCACTCGGACAAAAGCCTCGCACAAATTACACCGTGAAGGCCCAATGGTCATGTCTATGCCACAAATCACGGGCGCACTGAATTGAAAATATATAGAACGCTCATACTCCGTGAAAAGTAAAGCCGCCGTGTCGCCATCTTGGTCAGCACGACTCGACCAACTCGCTTCGCGGATCTCGTTTTATGCGGCAATAAACTGCTCCAATCGGTTACGGAGGGTTGTGGAAAGACGTTTCACAGCTGTTTCAAAGACATTTAATTCATATCGCACAAAAGCGATACAAAACACGATCGCATAAAAGGTGAAAAAACGTGTGACGTGTGACGGGATGGAACATCACGTGATCGCTCTGAGCGAATCAGTCTGGCGGCGGTAATGGAACATCACGTGATCGCTCTGAGCGAATCAGCGAGCTGCTCTGGAACCGGCTGAGATTAGCGGGTACTTCGCTGAAATGCGCTGAGGTAAATATGAATAAACAAGTACAAAAAGTTTTAATTAAAACAAAAGCCGCGTCGATGTTACACAACGCCTAGATGCAGCTGTGCCTATAACGTCGATGTTATAGGCACAGGACATTCCTATTGATTCGATTACTTGATGTTATTTTTGTGCAAAGTGAAAATATATCTCGGCAATTTCCCGTGTGTGGCGACAAATTTTTAATATATCTCGGCATTTTCCCGTCTGTTATTTCAGGCGGTGTATGACTGACCATGCCGCGATTTAAAATATATATATCTCGGCAATTTCCCGTGTGTGGCGACACGTGAACGAAGCTATGCTCCTCTCTCCACATTATTGTGACGACGTATAAATTAAATATTTCATCGTGACGATTGTCATCAAATGGACGAATTTTTAATATATCTCGGCATTTTCCCATCTGTTATTTCGGGCAGTGTATGACTGACCATGCCGTGATAAAAAAAAAAAAATCTCAATGGACTTGAAGTTACAGGCGTTTGAGAATTCATTTCGTTCTATAAAGGGCAACTTTCATCGGATTTTCTTCCCGTTTTTTTTCAACCGAGTCTAAAACTATGTTAGCGACTGTGAAAAATGAAATGATATATCGAATTTGATTTGAAATAAAACTGTGTGAGAGAGGAAGACACCATGGGCCTACAAAACAGGCCTCAAAGCTATGCGAGTTAATAAAATAGTGGATATTTGTTTATATGAAGCCTCTCCCACAATGGGTGGAGCTATGAGTAGTGTATATATGTTGCTTCTGGGACACTCTCATTTTCCCATTGACTTACATGTTAATTTTTCCCCTCCCTCATTGCCCCTAAACACCTCTATTTCTCTCACCCTGTTCTTTACGAACCTTCTAACCTTTTGACATGTTATCCTTATTCATTAGACCACTTAAACAATGGTCCTTCTGTGTGAACCTGTGATCCTTCTGACCTTATGGACCTTTTAACCTTTTACTCTTAATATAATCTGGTGAAGCATCTTTGGCCCACTCAAACAACGACCCTACAAATATTTGTTTATGTGTGGGAAATAATTTAATTCTCCTACAACTCTCCTCACCGTCTAATACATTAACAAAAAATATGTTTGAGTTTGGTTCTTTCTCAAGATATTTTAACTGAGCTAAGATAAAATGGTAAACCTCCCTCAATGTTCTTGTTTGAGCGCCTCCAGTGCCACATACCATTTTTAAATTAAAGTATATATTTTCCTAGCAACCATCAAAGTTTTCCGTCCACTTTTTGTTAAACCACGCCCACTTTTTGCTATGCCCCGCCCACTTTTGCTAAGCTCCGCCCACTTTTGCTAAGTCCCACCCACTTTATAAACTCTTCAGCATTGTATCATTTCCAGGTAATACATTACATCATTTTCAGGGAATTTCCATCACATCATTTCCAGTTAAGACACGCCCAGGTTTGCCCAGGGAATTTCCACAGGAAATGACACACACCCAGCCCTTCTTATAAAAGGGACCGACCACACAGGCTTTTTCAAACACGCTTTCTGCTTCACTTGAGAATGGACTACTATGCCGAAATGGAATGGGATAACTTTGCTATTCCTTGGAGTCCTACTACCTGTGTAGAACTCAACCTTCAGATTGATGAACTGGACTCGAACCTCTTATCAATGGAGGTAAGTTTGTTTATTTATTTATTTAATTTTTTATTTTTATTTTTTATTTTTTAGATGAGACTCATGTAAGAGTTAACAAAGTTTATTTTAATATTCATAGAGCTTGATTTATACAAATAAAAATATTGTATTAAATTAATACATTGTTATTTTCTTTCACAGGAAATTGTATCTGAGATACGAAATGAAAATTCTGCTTTTAACACAACTTGGGATGAAGTTATTTATTTGTTTGAAGACATTTTGAACAACCAAGACCCCCAGAACGAGTTCTACCTTGATGACCCAGCCAAAGAGTTATACCTTGGAGATCCACAAAATCCTGAAAAAGAGTTTTACCATGATGATACTTGTTGTGAGTTATCAAAACAAAACCCACTGAACAAGTTCTACCTTGATGAGCCAGAATACAAGTCATACATTGGAAACCCACAAATTTCTGAAAATTGGGAAAGGGGAGTTCTCCCTGATGGTCCGCAGTTATACTATGTGAGACACATCATAGAAACCCTAAAAAATTGTGAAATGGGAATTCTCCCTGATGGTCCGCAGTTATACTATGTGAGACACATCATAGAAACCCTAAAAAATTGGGCAAGGAGAGTTCTCCCTGATGGTCCGCAGTTATACTATGTGAGACACATCATAGAAACCCTAAAAAATTGGGAAAGGGGAGTTCTCCCTGATGGTCCGCAGTTATACTATGTGAGACACATCATAGAAACCCTAAAAAATTGGGAAAGGGAAGTTTTCCCTGAAGGTCCGCAGTTATACTATGTGAGACTTATCACGGAAACCCCCAATATTTCTGAAAATTGTGGTTCTACCTTGGGGACTTGGAAAGATGGTTATATTTTTGGAGACTCGGAATGGGGGTTTTGTTTTGATGACTCGGAATGTGATACCTATCTTGGAGGCTCAACAGGAATGTGGTTATACCTTGGGAACTTGGAAAGTTGGTTTTATTTTGGAGACTCTACTTGTGGGGTCCATCTTGGAGACTCTTTGGATTCTAAAGCAATGAACAATGTTCTTTGTTTAATGACGCTTGATTTAAGCAATATCAAGAAAGTTCGAGGAAGAAAATGCTGGAAAATTCTTTCCTCCCATTTCTACTTCTTCAAACTTGAAAGCCTTGAAAGACAGAATTGGAGGGAAGAGGAAAAAAAATAAAATGAAATACATATTTTTTAAAAAGAAGAAAAAAAAGATTATGTTAGGGTTTGGGTGGGATTTTGAATGTGAGGGTTAGGGATGGGGTTGGGTTAGGGATGGGGTTGGGTTAGGGTTGGGATTTTGAATGTGAGGGTTAGGGTTGGGGTTGGGTTAGGGATGGGGTTGGGTTAGGGTTGGGATTTTGAATGTGAGGGTTAGGGTTGGGGTTGGGTTAGGGATGGGATTGGGTTAGGGTTGGGATTTTGAATGTGAGGGTTAGGGATGGGTTGGGGTTGGGTTAGGGATGGGGTTGGGTTAGGGATGGGGTTGGGTTAGGGATGGGGTTGGGTTAGGGATGGGGTTGGGTTAGGGATGGGGTTGGGTTAGGGATGGGGTTGGGTTAGGGATGGGGTTGGGATAGGGATGGGGTTGGGTTAGGGATGGGTTGGGTTAGGGATGGGATTGGGTTAGGGATGGGGTTGGGTTTGGGATGGGTTGGGTTAGGGATGGGTTTGGGTTAGGGATGGGGTTGGGTTAGGGATGGGGTTGGGTTAGGGTTTGTATATTATTATGACTCACTCACACATACACAAAAGTTAAGCCCCAACTGGAAAGTTGAGGGATTCTGTGTTTGGGGTTCACAGATTTAAAAACGTATCCCCATTATACACACACAAAAGTTAAGCCCCAACTGAAAAGTTGTGGGATTCTGTGTTTGGGGTTCACAGATTTAAAAACGTATCCCCATTATACACACACAAAAGTTAAGCCCCAACTGAAAAGTTGTGGGATTCTGTGTTTGGGGTTCACAGATTTAAAAACGTATCCCCATTATACACACACAAAAGTTAAGCCCCAACTAAAAAGTTGTGGGATTCTGTGTTTGGGGTTCACAGATTTAAAAACGTATCCCCATTATGCACACACAAAAGTTAAGCCCCAACTAAAAAGTTGTGTGATTCTGTGTTTGGGGTTCACAGATTTAAAAACGTATCCCCATTACATTTTATTTATTTATTTATTATTTTCAAGGGTATTATCTGCTTACTTGTGTTTTTTGTAATTCTTGTGAGTAAAATGAACCCAAGATTTCTTCTCCATTTAAATCATATAATTTGTAGGTCCAAGGAGCTGTATCCATTACATCAATGATTTTAAATAATTCACGAGTCCATTTTTGTGTATAACCTTTCTCAAAATGACTTTTCCATTTGTATATTCTTACAATATCACCAACTTTAAACTTGGGCTTTCTCAAATTAATCTCCTTTTCATATTCTAATTTTGTAAATGTTTCCGATGGTTTTGATTTTGTTGATGAATGAACTGTATTATTGTAATTATCTACAATATCCTGAATTAAATACACCCATTTTTGAGAACCGAGTTGTGTGAATTTTTTATATAGTCTCTCTTTCAAAGTACGATTAAAACGCTCAATAACAACTGCTTTTCCTTCATTAAAGGTGCTGTATAATTTAATACCCTTCCCCTTAAGAAATTTCATGAATATTTTGTTATAGAACTCTGTTCCCTCATCAGTCCATAACTTCTTTGGTTTCCTTTTATCCCGATCAAATATTAGCTTAAAGGCTAACATTAAAGTATCACCCCTTTTATTTTTTAAAGGGACAACCCAGGCAAATCTACTCCTCAAATCAATAACGGTTAAAGCATACCTGTATCCCCTGTCATTATTCAATTCAATTAAATCAGCGGACCATATGTGGTCGGTGTATTTAGAATAAACCTTCCTTCTTTTAAACTTTGTGATTATAGGTTTGTGTAATTCTTCAGCCAAAAGCTCCTCAGTCTTGATGACATCATTAGAGCCTAATAGTTTTTTGAGGAATAACCAAGACCAAGTTTCAATTTAGCATTTATCAAATTTCTCACAATAAACCTATCAACTTTCTCTCTCAACGTTGGATTTTGTATCAAAGACAAATTATACAACATTTCGCTGTCGGCTTTATGTTTTTCAGTCAACGTAGTGGTTTTCCCATAAGCAATATCATGCTTCATACACACTTCGTCAACCCTATTTGTAGGTTTAGACCAAGGTTTAGGATTGTCAGCCTCATCTAATCTTTTATCCAAGTTTGTTCCTGGATCACAGAAAGAATACCCTGGAAGGTGTAATTCCCCTGGAATTCCAGTTGTTGTAAATTTACTTCCTGACAGAAACTTTTGTATGTCTCCTCCTCTTTTAGGAGAGATGAATTGGCACTTTTTAGAGCCACATACTTGACATATTCCTTTTTGATAAACTCTATTATTTTTAGCTTTAACATAAGAGATATTTTTAGATTTAGTTTTCTTTTTACATTTGAGACAATAACTCATATTTATTTATCAGAAAAATTCCGACAGAGTATCAAAACCTTTTTGGTTTTCAACATATACATTTCAATCTTTATTTTTAAAACATAAAGAATCCTAAGGAATGCCTTCACTCTCTCCTCCATTTATTTACAAATAAAAACTAACTAAAGTCAATGACACCAACATCATCAATCACATAATCTTTTCCTTCTTCTTCTTCTTCTTCTTCTTCTTCTTCACCACTTTCCCGTTTAAATCTCCTCCCTGAAATTGAAGACATTGACGTTGTTATTTTTGAAACCATTATCTTCATAAGAGTTGTTAATTCTTTAATTTCCTCTTCGGTGCGTTGAGATTGATTTATTTGCTGTAATACACTCAATCTTTTACGAATCTCACTGATTTCCATCTTTTTATATTTTTCCTCCCTCTCTCTTGCTCCCTTTCCCCCCTCTCCTCCTTCTCCTTTTTCTCCCTCTCCTCCTCCTTTTTCTCCCTTTCCTCCTTCTCCTTTTTCTCTCTTTCCTCCTTCTCTTCTTTAACTCCTTCCTCATTTATCTTAGCAATTTTTGATATCAATATTTTCGCAGCATTCATTCTTTCTTTATTTTCCTCTTCGGTGAGTTGAGATTGATCTTCTTGCTGTAATACATCCACTCTTTTTTGAATCGCTCTGATTTCCATCTCCCTCTCCTCCCTCTCTCTTTGTTCCCTCTCCTCCTTCTCTCTTTTCTCTCTTTCCTCCTTCTCTTCTTCAACTCCTTCCTCATCCCTTGCTACCCTTGAGTTTGAACCCCAAAGAATATTATACATATACTCATCTGGATTTTGAGATATTCTTGTATCTATAATTATTTTTCTCATAATAGGATACCAATAAGATTTGTTGACGATTTCTAAAAGAGTTTTATATTTCATAACTTTGAGAAGTTCATTTTTATTTAATATTTTAAACAAGTCTATTTGTGGGTTTAACAATATCAGTATACGGCCAGTTTTTAATGACAAAATTCCCATGTATATGCTCCAAATCATAAGGTATGTAATACCGAGCACCCTTTTCTTGTAGGTATCCTTGAATACAAAAATTATAATTCTCTTGTAGTCTTCTTCCTGCCATTTATGTATCAGAAATATATGTGAGATTAATATTATGACAGGTAATACCACCCCATCTTCCCACTACCAAATTGGTTTGTATTCCTTGGCTTTCTATCCTTATCTCATGACCTTCCTTCTTTGTCATGCTAACCATCGCTATACTATCATATATTTTTCTTTTCTTAAAACCATGTATTTGTTGTTTATTAATTGTACTTCCACATAAATCCTTATCCTCACCAAGTGGATAATATTCTTCTTTACGAGACTGATTAAAATCATGTAGGTCTTCTATGTTTATTGAAAAAGACCAATTATACCCTAAATCAGGCATATCATACCCCCATTTATTAATTCGCATATTAACTATATGTCCTTCTTTATAAAATTCAATTGTAAGCAGGTAGTTAAATTCAATGAGGAAAGGTGTATGGTCAGTATAACCAGGTGTTGTGGTTGTAAATTTTACTTGTTTAACAAAACGTGCTGTTTTCTTTAAAAATATATATTGTGATAAATCACTTAATCTAATTAAGTCATTCGCATCTGTAGGGTTTGGATAATTGATTAATTTATAAGTATTCTTCATATTAATATTTTTACTTACACTATATTTTTGTCGTTCAGCCTGTGCCTTTGTATAATAATTTGATAAATCAATATCCTGAGAGGATTTTCCAAAGATAGAACCATCTTTTCCAACATAAGTCATTTATATTAGATTAAAAATGATATCATAAAAATTTTCATTATTGTTGAGTTGAAATAATACATATAAACATAATTGACCACAACATTTAGAATTAATTTCTTGAACTTGAAATGTTTGATAAACACCATTCTGTAAGAATTGTATTACTTCAACAGGTGGTGGCATACCATAACTATCAAAATAATATTTATCCTGACTATTATGAATACAAACCCAATGAGAACCATTCTGTGTGTCTAAATTCATAATAATATTCTTTGTATTCTTATTTATATGTATTAATTCATCTCTCATACAAATAACCACATTATCAATTTTTAGTGTTTTACAATACTTAGCTAGTTCTATATTTGACGTTGTATTCTTTCCAAATTGTTTAAACCATTTATCCATTTATTTATGAGAAAGATACAATCCATTACCCCGTTTAGTTAGTTTAACACCCGCTTGAGCGATAGAGGAAAGCATATCTCCAACCAACAATCTAGCTTTATCAGGTAGACTTTCAAGTTTTTGAGCAAAATCTACAATTACACCACTTCCACTAATTTGTTTCTCCAACTCCTTGTTATGTCTTTCCAATTCTTTTTGAGCTTTTAGTTGTGCCTTCCTTTCGTTAGCAGTTTTTACCGCTGCTGAAATACCACCAGTCAATGCTCCCGCCGCACTTAAACCAGCAAATAAAGGAATTAGAAACGGGAGAAATCCTCCTCTTGACTCGTCTATTGAATATTTCTTTAACATAGGTTTCGTCATTTTAATTTTAAGAGATCCAACATCATTTAGTGTTTTTACTTGTGTGTGTGTGAGTAAAACATCAATTCTTACAGCTCCTTTTCTTTGAATTGTATTAACATTAATAATACAAGGCTTTTGATTTTGAATACAAGATGTTAATTTATTAAGATTGATTTGATTAACATATACCCCAACCATTTATTTATGAGAAAAAACCTATGTGATATTAATCATAACACCATTATCTGTATTAATCTGTAATTCTGTTTCCTCCAAAAGCAAACAATATGCATTAACCTCTTCACTCTCCCCTCTTTCAATGTATAGAGAAGTATCCACTCGATTAGACTTTATAGTTTCCTTTTGAGAACTCAGGTCAATTGCGTAGATTGTATAAAGTTTTTGAAATGCAACCATATCCAAAATAGGATCATTATTACCATTACTTTCACACACCTTTTGGTAGGACTTGTAGGCTTCCGCATAATCATTTTTTTCCCAATCAATTTCCAATCTACCTCGCGGATAAAATGTGCCATCAAGAGAAACCCGAAGTTGTTTCACCTTAGCATTATCACTCAGCGCATTATTCTTATCAGTGCCTTCATCTCCATCTGGTTTCTTAAAAATGAGCCATAGGTATCGTGGCTTTCCTTGAAGAACACCTAAATTCCAAGTGTAGGTAGTGTGTTCCAGTTTAACGTGTTGACATCTTCTTTTAAGGTATGATACATTTAGTGGTTTCTTTGAGTTAAGTCTTCTATTTAACATCTCTTCCGTTTTAAGATTAGGAGTATATTCACTAATATACCAACACAAATCATTAATAACAAATTTATTATTATCACCAAAAGCATTTTGAGCCCCAAAAAGCAATCTATTTACATTATCATTCCTTTGTAGTTGAAATCTAATTTTAATACCATACAAAACTTTGTCATAATCACAAAATCCAAATATACCTTTCAGAGGTACTGCTACGGTAAAACTATTCTCTGGTTTTGTGTCATCATTATACATTGCCTTCCTTTGACTATAACCGGGGTCAGCATTTGTTCCCGTTGACATATCAGGAATAAAACCTTCAACAGCTCCCTTACCCATTCTATCACTAAACGAATATAGTGTAAATTTCATCATTTCAGATGTAGCAGACACATAATCAACCGCTTCAACCTCTTGTGTTCCAATATACAGGCGGACACTGTCAAACATTTTCCAGAAGAAATCATTTACGAGTGTAGCATTAGTATTATTTGCAGCCTTAGTGAATTTAAATTTACACAGCAAGAAACTATCAGCTATATTCAAGTAAGTTTGTTGATTATTTATTTCAAAACTTTTTGTTCCGTTTGAATTCCAGTCTGTTCCTGTTATAGCATTTACCTTAAAATAGTCGTCCTTTTTTGTGGAGTTTGAAATGATAATTGTATCATCCAAATCATAGATACTATCAATCGCTTCCATACTTGTATTGATATAGTATTAAAATCGTTGAAACCCTGACCCAAGTATTTTAATGATTTTTTGTCGTTCTTGTGAAGATAGTTGAGTTTTACCTTTTTTTATTTCTTTGATTGCTTGTAATTTATGAGACTCCTTTTGAGCATCTTTTATACTCTTTATAGCACCCGCAACGGAGCCCACGGCAGAAGCAGTTGAACCAATTAGGTCTTTATGTTTAAGGATGGTTGAACCAATACCCATTAGAGTATCAATTATCCCATCTCCTTTATTTCGAAATTGATGACCTACACCTCGTTGTCTCTTAGGTTTATAGTATCCTTTACCCACATACCTTGTATAGTATGGTGAAAGGTACATGCCCTCCCCTGTAATTATTTTATATTTTCCCAACTCATGTTTTCTCACAATAACCATTATTTATTTATTGAAAAACTTCACGTAGGTGAATTCTGATGGATATAATTTCATCATTAAAGGATATCATACGATTATCTTGGTCGGTTATCCTAAAATTTACTCTGTATATGGTTTTTCCTGACACAGGTAAATAGACAAGATTTTTTGGTTCCATATTAAATTTATAACCAATCGGGGTTGAGTATGCACTGAATGAAAATATTGTATTTGTTCTTATTCCATCGTTATAAGCACCATCAATCAAATCACAATGAATTAATACTGAATCTATACCGGAGGATATTTGGATAACATTATCACTGTAAAACGTCCCGTTATTTTCAATCTTTTTTGAAGAGAAACCCAATAGCTCTCTAAACGAATTTTCAATCGTGAAATCAACTTTATAATTATTTTTAAGTTTAATAGTTGATTTTGAAGTGTGTTTTTGAATATCTATTACAATATTTTTTGGTTCATCACCTTTTTCTTTCATAAGGCGAGAGACTTCTGAAGATATTTGAGAAATCTCGTAAGCTCCAGGTGAAACGGTTATAGTTTTATATCCACTTCCTGGATTATAACTAAACTTGTTGTTTTTCTCTGTGATATTAAAAAGGGTATTGTAAGTTTCCATTGACAACAAAGATGCCTCATATGAGGTAAGGGGGTCAAGTTGTAGTGGGTAAGGGAATGAAGCTGTGTAATCGCTCGTTGTGAAATTAAAACTAAGAATTGTGCTTCTCATCTTATTTAATATCTAATAAAATATCTTTGTATTGACATTTATTAATTATTTTCATGTTCATCAACTGATCTAAAATGGCTGAGGATTCATTAAAACAATTGTTGTTTCCAGCCTTCTTACTACCTAACAACAATAATAGCCTATTAACTAATTGTGATGGGTCATTTGGAAGAAAACTAACACCCGAACCAAGCTTACTTAAAGCATCAATAATATGTTTCTCCTTCTCATTCTTCTTACTTTTACCAGCAACAGAAACTCCATAATCAAGTGCATTTAGCAACTCAATATATACCCTATCTTCCTCTCTTTCCATATCAAGTGGTTCCTCAAAATATTTTGAACCGCTGAATCCGGGGTTTGTTAGAAGAAACATTAATCTTGGAGTTAATTTAACATTTGGTTGAGTAGAACTCAAGAACATCAATTCATCATTAAATATCAATACCTTTTCTTCCACAAGATGGAACACTGCTGGTTCTTCTGTTGGAATGAGACCTGCTCTGGTTTTTGAATCTGCCAAATATTCATTGTTTTGAAGAGCTTCCACTACATAATTAGGGGGTTGATTTACCTCCTCAAGTTTCTGAAATAATTCTTCATCATTATATTCTAATTTTCCAAGTTCTTGTTTTGTTATCTGACTAAAATCTTTGAGCATTTGAAGTTTTTTCGGAGTAAATTCTACCGTGGGAACTGTAGGGTGTTGAGTTTTTAAAAGCGGTTTAAAAAATTTCTCTTGTTTTCTTTCAAAGGCTTCTTCACCAGTTAGTTTCTGTCTCCGTTTCTTCTTTATCTCTTCCTGTTGCTTTACAACTTTTGAAACCAACTCTTGATGTTCTTTAAACTTTCTTGCTCTTTCTTCGGTATTCATTTTCTGTATTTATTTATTGAAAAATATCATTTAATGAATTGTAAAGGTCAATGGGAAAATTTTCCTTTTCTTTGTCATTATAGTAAATGTGTTGAAATAAATCCTTTTCTTTAAATATTTCATCAAATTCTTTATTGGTATTAATACGAGTTGTTATTTCTTCTTCACTAATACTTGTATCTCTGCTTTTCATACGTTTGCGTTGAGTCTCCTCATCGATATCAAAACCGAATGATAAAATCTTAACTCCATCACCACACAATTGTTTAATAATTTGTCTCATTCCTTCAGGATTAGTTTCTAAAATCCCAAGACCATTAGATTTTACTTTATTTAACTCACTCTTACAATGTGAATATTTTGTAGAACCAAGAGAGACCTCTTCAAATATTTGACCTTCGTTCCTCAATCGCATGTTCCTCCATTGAAATGTAGTAATAATCTTTCCCTTCTACTTCTCCTGGTCGCTTTGCTCTGGTTGTAGTACTCACAAAACGAATCATAGGGTGTATGATTGTAATTCAATTAACGAATCAATAATTGTAATTCATTAAATTACAATCTTTTCATTTTTACTATTCAAGAGTTTAGATTTATGAAAGTTCTTTCCAGAAGCAGATTTACCCACAAGGTTAATAATAATTGTTGTCATTTATATATGTAATTATGTTTAAAATAAAAATACATCCTTTAATATCTCATCTTGTTTCACAACAATATATTTATATTTTTAAATCGTGTGTTTCATATAATTTTCAAATTCTTTTTTACTACATAACGTAGAGCAATTATCTCTCCAAAAATTATTTACATCTATTGAATTTAACTTAAATAAAATAAAAGTATTGGCATTGTTTCTTATTGAGCGTCGAGGGAGTTGAAAATATGATTGACTAAGATATATACAATTACAAGAAGAATGTCTCCTTCTTGTATAGTAGCTATCCATTACTGTTTGGTTTCTCTCATTAACACAATCATCAAAGATGACGAGGTTCTTTTTTGATTTATCTAAATCTTGAGGTGAAGGTATATCATCCGTATTATCACTGAGAATACAAGTTATGGGTTTTGGTTTCGATTTTGATTTCTGTGTATCACAAAATAATTGTATTATATCTTCAATATTATAATCATTTAGTTTGTTTTGAAGTTTAAATAAACCGATAATGTCTTCCTTTTTAAGACCCGCATTAAAACCCTGTGAGAGTAGTTGATACTCGGGTTGAAAACTTGACTTTGTAAAAATTATTAAATTATCATAATCTAAAAAATTAGGACCAAGGAGCATCTTTAAAAGTAAACAGGTTTTCCCACATCCGCTTGAACCAACTATTAGACATCTCAATGAATTTGGAATGTTTTTATGGTTATTAAATTTTATCTTATTTTCCCAAACGGGTAAAAAATCATTCATTTATATATTTGGAAAACAAGTCATCTAACTTTTTTTGAGCTATTTTAGAAACTCTATATTTTATCCTGAGTTCGGGTTTAATTTCAAAATAATTCATTATTTTATTTATATAGTATCTTGTATTAACATTTCCATTAAAATTATTTTGAATAATAAATATCATTAAACCCTTATACATTTCCTCAATACAAATAGTCTCTTCCCTTGAAAGAAATGGTGTATTATCATCACAATACTTAACATTCATCTCTCTTAATAATCTTGTAAAGTAATTCATTTTTGGTTCTAATTTAAAAGAGTTATATATTTTTTTATATTTTTTATTATCATTAATTAAAATTAAATCACAGAAAATACATTGTTTATATGAACCCTCATTATTAAGCCCTATTCTATCACAAGCCGGACAATTCTCTAATTTATCATATGGAGAGTCTGGAAATTCTAAATATCCTTCAGAACTTATCATATTTATATAGTAAATTTTTACTTAAACTAAACGCAAGTTTATTCATTAATAAATACAATGTTTCAAAGCACAAAAGACAAATTTCAATCAATCTCTACTTCGGTGGAAGATATAGAAAAATATGTCAAAGATGTTAAATTGAACAAAGATAAATATGGAAATTTTTGGGTAAAACCAGTTATGGAAAATAACATGAGCCCCTCTATTTCATTTAAAGGAAGAGCTCTAACTATACCTGGAAAGACATCCATTAAAGTAAATCTAACAAAAGTTTCTCCTCTACTCCTGGCAATTTATTCAAAGCTTGAAAAAGTGATTGACCACGATACTTTGAAAAAGAATGATAAGACCATCAACAATACTCGTGGAGAAATTTGTATTTACTTTAATAATCCAAAGGGTGTAGATCTAAGTAAAATGAATGATGTTAATATTTCTGGTGAAATGTCATTTCGTTCTATGATAGTTAGAGATTATTTAAAGATAACTTTTGATATTAAAAATGTAGAGATTGAATCCGTTAATGAAAGAAAGTATATTGGTATAGATGGAAAGGTTTTTTCTGCTAATTAAATATGAGTCATTACAGCAGTGAAGATTTTACTATTTCATTGAACTCGGACGATAGTGATGATAGTATTTCATTGAACTCGGACGATGGTGATGATAGTATTTCATTGAACACAGATGATAGTTATGATACTAATAGTTTGTGCTCAAATGATAGTTATGAGAGTAGCTTTATTGATGACTCTGAGTATGATTCTGAGTATTCATGTGATAGTTATGACTTCGATGATTCTGAGTGAAAAAGTGTTTTAGTTTAAGCACAGCGATATATATAAAACGGAGCTGTAAAGCTCAAAAGTGTTTTATTTTAAGCACAGCGATATATATAAAACACCACGTTTTCTCACGCTATAAATATGGTTTATTGTGATACTTGCGAGAAGGAAGTAAAATATTATAAACAACATATTCTCACCGCAAAACATACATACAACATTCTTAACAAACTTTCCCCTCTTCCACCTAAAACAAAACATTGTAAGGTCTGTAAAACAACCATCCTCAAGAAGGGGTTTAAAGCCCATCTTAAAACTAACAAACACTTGTCAAAATTGTTTACTATTAAAAACTCTGATGGTGCATTCAAAGGACATATTAAAATAAGAGTCTTTAACTTCAAACCTCCTGAACCAGAGTCTATAGTTGATGCTGTAGAAATAGTTAAACCTGCTGTTCAAACGTTGATTGAAAAAACACTAAAAGAAATGAAACCACTTAAATTTTATATGGGAGTAAAATTAGAAATGACAAAGGACGAAGGAGTTATAGATACACCATACATGAGAACTGAGCCACACTTTATATCTTCATATCAAGATTTTAAAACATCAGGAGTCTATGATGAACTTATTAAACAAGAGCAAGATGTGGATAATTCAATCGTAGGAAGTGGATTCAATATAGGAAAAATTATTTACATAGACATTCATATTCTTAAATCAGATCCTCTAAAAGCTTCTTCTTACATTGATTTACCCAGTGTTATCAAAAATAGAAAAGCAGTTATCAATATCAAAAATAAAGACAATAAATGTTTTCTCTGGTCTATTCTAGCACACTTACATCCTCCACATTTTCATGATGAAAGAGTATCTCATTATAAAAAATATGAGAATACATTAAATACGAAAGATCTAAAGTTTCCGATGACTTTAAATGATATTCCTAAATTTGAAAAGTTGAATAATTTATCAGTTAATGTTTATGGTCTAACAGAAACAAACAACATTCAGGTTTTAAAGCTTTCTGACAATTGTAAACAAACTCATATTAATCTTCTATATTTTAATTCAGACGAAAATTCACATTATACATACATCAAAGATATTACAAAATTAATAAAACCACAAGTATGTAAAAGAACAAATAAAATATATATTTGTATGCGTTGTCTTAACTTCTTCCATACACAAGAAAGATTAGATAAACATTCAAATTATTGTGGTGAACATAAATCAACGGTAATCAACATGCCTAAAAAAGACTCAAAGATCACATTCAAAGATGAAAAGAAAACAATAAAACATCCATTTGTTATATATGCTGATTTTGAAAGTATTTTAGAAAAAATTGATACTGCTTCTCCAGATCCAAAAGAATCATACACAAATAAATATCAAAAACATACTCCTTGTGGTTTTTGTTATTATATCAAATCATCCGTTGGTGATAAATATAACAAGTTAGAGATGTATAGAGGCTCAAATACCCCAGAGGAGTTTGTGAAACGACTAGAAAAAGACTGTGTTCGATTAACCAAGATAATGAGAGAAACCAATAAACCAATGTCCTTAACAAGTAAAGAAAAAAGGGAATTTATAAAAAACAATGTCTGTCATATTTGTGAGGAGAAAATTGGTAAAGGTCGAAAGGTTAGAGACCATTGTCATCTCACTGGTAAATATAGAGGTCCGGCTCATCAAAGTTGTAATATTAATTATCAACTCCCCTCTTTCATTCCTGTCTTTCTTCATAACAACGCTCATTATGATACACATCTATTTATCAAGGAACTCTCAAAGACTTCTGGAAGTATCTCAGCAATTCCAAACACGGATCAGAAATACATTTCATTCACAAAAACAATTCACACATCTCCTATTACTCATATCAGATTTCTTGATACATTTAAATTCATGGCAAGTCCATTGGCTAACTTGGTTCAAAATCTAAAAGAGTTTCCATGTCTTTCAGAGTATTTTTTAGATAAAGATTTTCTAACACAAAAGGGAATTTACCCCTATGACTATATGGACTCATTTGAGAGATTCAATGAAACACAACTTCCTTTAAAAGAAAATTTCTATAACAAATTAAATAATAGTCATATATCTGATAAAGATTATGTACACGCACAAGATGTTTGGAAAAAATATAACATTAAGAATCTTGGTGAGTATCACGATTTGTACCTCAAAACTGATGTGCTTTTGTTGGCTGATGTGTTTGAGGCTTTCAGAACAATCTGTCATTCTGGATATGGATTGGATCCTGCTCACTATTACACTGCTCCTGGATTGGCTTGGAGCGTGATGTTAAAAATGACAAAACAAGCTTTGGATTTGATAACCGATGTTGATATGCTTTTGATGATTGAAAAGGCAAAGAGAGGAGGAATTTCACAAGTCTGTTCAAAGAGATATGCTAAAGCAAATAACAAGTACATTCCAAATGATGATCCATCGGTAGAGAGCTCCTACTTGATGTATTATGATGCGAACAACCTGTATGGCTGGGCAATGTCTCAGGCTCTTCCTTATGGAAAACTTAGATGGGTAAAGGAAAAAGATTACAAAAAGGTTTTACAAGATGTATGTATCTCTACACAAAAAGAATTGGATGATTCAAAGGTTGGTTATTATTTTGAGGTCGATTTGAAATATCCAGAGGAACTTCATAACCTACATAAAGATCTCCCATTTGCTTGTGAAAAGGAAAGTCCAAAGAAGGAGTGGTTAAGTGATTATCAACAATCATTTAATATAGGTGAATCAACAGAAAAATTACTTACTACATTATATAACAAGAAAAATTATGTTCTACACCAAAGAAATTTGCGACAATATTTATCCAGAGGTCTAAGAGTAGAGAAGATCCATAGGGTTCTAAAGTTCAATCAAAGTCATTGGTTGAAGGGGTACATTGATTTTAATACACAAAGAAGAACAGAGTCAAAAACAGATTTTGAGAAAGACTTTTATAAATTGATGAATAATGCGGTCTTTGGTAAGACCATGGAGAATGTGAGGAAAAGACAAAATATCAGACTATCAACATCTTGGGAACAAGCATCAAAATTAATTAATAGACCGAGTTTTACTAGAGCTGAGGTCTTTACTGAGAACTTTTGTGCGATTCATTTGATTAAAGAGAGTATTGAAATGAACAAACCTATTTATATTGGAACATCAATTCTTGATTTATCAAAGTCATTAATGTATGATTACTTTTATAATAACTTGAGGAAGAAATATCAAAATGATGTTAATCTACTTTATATGGATACAGATAGTTTTATTTTGAAAATTAATACCAACGATGTTTATTCAGACATGAAAAAGGACATTAATATCTATGACACTAGTAATTACAGTCCAGAGAGTGAGTTGTTCTCTTCTAAAAATAAAAAGGTGATTGGAAAGTTTAAGGATGAATTAGGAGGAAATGTCATGAGTGAATTTGTGGGATTGAGGTCTAAGGCTTATGCTTATAAATACATTGTCAATAACGTTGAAAAAACTGATAAGAAGTTAAAAGGCATAAAGAAAAATGTCATTAAAGAAACAATAAACTTTAAGGATTATTATAACTGTTTAACAACAAAGAAAGAAGAGTTTAGAAAGATTAATGGAATAAGAAGTTATAAACATAAATTATATTCAGAAGAGGTGAATAAGAAAGCATTGGGGGCTTTTGATGATAAGAGGTTTATTTTAGAAAATGGAATTGATAGTCTCCCTTATGGTTATATAAGTATATAAGTGATAAGTTAAAAAGGGGGGTTAGGGATTTTAACGGGCTACCGCCGCCTTTTTACTATTATATAAATGATAGAACCAAGTACCAACCAGACTAAAGAGTGGAGGTGTAATCAACCTTGGTATATAAATGGTAAACATAACGAATGTGAAAAATATCAAATAGGTATAATTGAAAAGACAACTGGTAAAAAAATTTACAAAACAAATAAGAGAATTAATTTAAATACCGGTGAATTGGGTAAAAAAGATGGAAATATTTTTGAGTGGACGGAAAACTTTGATGGTTGCCAGGAAAATATATATTTTAATTTAAAAATGGTATGTGGCACTGGAGGCGCTCAAACAAGAACATTGAGGGAGGTTTACCATTTTATCTTAGCTCAGTTAAAATATCTTGAGAAAGAACCAAACTCAAACATATTTTTTGTTAATGTATTAGACGGTGAGGAGAGTTGTAGGAGAATTAAATTATTTCCCACACATAAACAAATATTTGTAGGGTCGTTGTTTGAGTGGGCCAAAGATGATTCACCAGATGATATTAAGAGTAAAAGGTTAAAAGGTCCATAAGGTCAGAAGGATCACAGGTTCACACAGAAGGACCATTGTTTAAGTGGTCTAATGAATAAGGATAACATGTCAAAAGGTTAGAAGGTTCGTAAAGAACAGGGTGAGAGAAATAGAGGTGTTTAGGGGCAATGAGGGAGGGGAAAAATTAACATGTAAGTTAATGGGAAAATGAGAGTGTCCCAGAAGCAACATATATACACTACTGCTATGGTTCCCAGAATGGGTGGAGCTTTGAGGTTTTGTCTTCTCTGCAAGAACAAGAACAAGAAGAACAACAACAACAACAGCAGAGGGCACTCTCTTAGCAGCGTCTGCGACGCGGCTAAAAATATGGATCGTCAAATATTTTGAGTTCGGCCATGTTCGTCCCAGCTCAGCTCAATGGCTATGTCTATGCCAAATATCAAGCACGTAAGCCTCTCCGTTTTGGAGTCTATCGGTAACGTAACATCACACACACACACACACACACACACACACACACACACATACATACATACATACATACATACACATACACACACACACACACACACAGTGTTTTATATATATAGATTAGAAGAAAAAAAAAGAACCTTGAGGACGACGCTGCTAACAAAATACACCGCTCTAATGCATAACCACGAGTTTAAATTACATTTACAACAAATATGAAAACTATTTTCATATCACAATGTTAAATATAGAATATATAGAAGATAATGTTTTAAAAAATGAGCCCCGTCTTCCAATGGTGAACAAGCCTTCAAAAAATTCCTGGATCCGGGATAATATCCTGAGCTTCACCAAAAACTAATCAATTCTTCCTTATCCCAAGGGCAATCATCCCACCAACTTTCATCCAAATCCGTTTAGAACTTTTCCAGATATCTTGTTCACAAACACACGGACACACACACACACACACACACACACACACACACACACACACACACACACACACACGGACACGATCGAATGCATTACTCCCTGGCGGGAGTAACAATCCTAAAAAGGTTCATATTAGTGTGCAAGTTGACCAAAGGATATGATGAAAAATGTACACATCCTTCATAGATACGTACAAGACGACTATATGAATGAAATGGCATGGGTAATTATGTGATTAAATTAGTTTTAAGGCCTGATTTACATTAATATCCTGGCTATCTTTGGAAAAGTATGTTTTTAAAAAATGATTGCTTTGAAGCTAGCACTATGAAACAACCAATTCTTATCAAAATGTCCTGCAGGAATCCAACAGGAAAATCTTCTCCAATGGAAATTACATTTATAGTGTTCAAGGGACTTGTAAGGAGCTTTACTGGTTTTCAAATATCAATTAAGAATCCATAAAATGATAAATGTCTCAAATTGTTGTTCTCTTATGATTACACATTCTATTAGAACCATTCCAAATGTATCTTAGAGGAATATCCTTACAGAATCTTATATCGGAATATTTAATTGAATAAATACATATTTATAGGAATAGGAGAACATAGTGTATGGAAAAGATAGTACATTGGAATAATAGTATACAGTCACGTGAAAAAGTAAGTACACCCCATGGAAAGTTTTGACTTTTTCAACATATTTCAACATACAGCTATTTGATCTTCATTTCAACAATATTTATAGATAAAGGTGATATAATATAACAAATATCATGAAACATTTACATTTTGTAGTCCATTGTATAATTTGAATAAACATAAATGCAAATTTTGCATGTGGAAAAAGTAAGTACACCCCTACATTTATCACTACTTCAAATACCTAAAATTAGAATCAGGTGCACCAGCTCAGGTGCAAATGATTAGAACATCGTTAGAGAGGATCTTGGAGGAACCTGTCTTATTTAAACCTCAGACATTTAGTTTGGTTTGCTCTTTGTTCTTGAAGTATGCGGCGTCAACATGCCTAGATCAAAAGAGCTCTCTGCGGCCTTCAGAAAGAAGGTTATAGATGCCTATGAGTCTGCGAAGGGATTTAAAAAGATCTCCAAACAATTTGAAATCAATCATTCGACTGTAACTAAACAATCACGAGATTGCAGAAGATTCCAAACAACTGCCAACTTGTTCAGGCCAGGCCACCCCAGCAAGTTCAGCCCAAGAGCAGACCGCAAGATGCTGAAAGAAGTCTCAAAGAACCCCAGAATGTCATCACGGGACCTACAGGTAGCTCTTGCCGCTGTTGATGTCAAAGTGCACGAGTCTACCATTAGAAAGAGGCTGCACAAATTTGATCTACATGGGAGGTGTGCCAGGAGGAAACCTTTGCTGTCCAGAAAGAACATCAGGGCAAGACTAAAGTTTGCCAATGAACACCTAAGCAAAGACCAGCACTTCTGGAACAATGTTCTCTGGACAGATGAGTCAAAGGTAGAGCTATTTGGCCACAGTACCAGAAGACATGTTTGGCGAAAACCATAGACAGCATTTGACCACAAAACCTGATACCAACTGGAAAGCATGGTGGTGGAAATATTATGGTTTGGGGCAGCTTTCCTGCATCAGGGACTGGGCAGCTCACCATCATAGAATCCACTATGAATTCTTCATTGTACCAGACGGTGCTTGAGGATAATGTGAGGCCATCTGTCGGGAAGGTGAAGCTCAACCGAAGGTGGACCTTGCAACATGACAATGACCCTAAACATACCAGTAAATCCACCAAGGAATGGCTGAAAAGAAAGAAATGGAGGGTTCTGGAATGGCCAAGTCAAAGCCCGGATCTAAATCCCATCGAGATGTTGTGGGGGGATTTGAAACGAGCTGTGCATGCAAGAAACCCCTCAAACATCGCACAGCTGAAAGAATTCTGCATGGAGGAGTGGGCAAAAATTTCTCCAAGTCGATGTCAGAGACTGGTAGACAGTTATAAGAAACGCCTACTTGATGTTGTTTCTGCCAAAGGGGGTAATACCACCTATTAGAGCCAAGGGTGTACTTACTTTTTCCACATGCGAAATTTGCATTTATGTTTATTTAAATTATACAATGGACTACAAAATGTAAATGTTTCATGATATTTGTTATATTATATCACCTTTATCTATCAATATTGTTGAAATGAAGATCAAATAGCTGTATGTTGAAATATGATGAAAAAGTCAAAACTTTACATGGGGTGTACTTACTTTTTCACGTGACTGTATATGAGTAATTAATACAGATGTTTTCGGAATATTCATTATGTAGAATTCCTCGAGAATTACTCACATCCAATCGGATTCCAATAGGGAATTTTGGTAGGAGTAAAGAGCTGCAATAATCTCACTATAATTCACCAAATGTCCGTCTGTCCATCTGTCTGTCTGTCTGTCTGTTCGAAGGTACCGTAAAAATTGCTGGACCGATCTCAACGAATTTTGGGTGGATAATCCTGGGATCTCCAGGAGTAAAATAGGCTATTTAGTTTTCCCAATTTCAGCTTAGGTCTCCAGCATTCTCAGGTTTGGACTCATGCATAACATTCGCGTTCGCATAACGTTCATTGTTCTCATTGTGACGATGTTGTTTTCCCGGGTGCCGCACAAACGCCTGCACCGATCGCTGCATGGACTCGATCGGACTCGGTGACCTCAGACAAAGACCTTTTATAAGGACATGGGTTGAATCCCTGCTTGAGAGAATTCTAACCCATTTCAACTGAAGGAAACATGTATTGGGAGTACATATGACATGGCGATTGTGAACACGATTATCGATCACGATTCACGATCATGACCATCATCACGATCATAGTGTATCGATCACTGTGGGACATTTGGTGAATCTTACTATAATAATTCACCAAATGTCCGTCCGTCTGTTCGAAGGTACTGTTACGTGCTCCTCCCCAACCCCTGGTCACGGTGTACCTCCGAGCCCCGAGAGGAGTAACGGCAGAAAAATGTGTTATTCTGTATGTCAAAGATCAATGGTGAAGCCACACCAATTGTTACCAACAAACAAATATTGTATTAAGATCACACAAGAATAACAGTACAACAACAATAGTAATCACTTGTACAACCAATATATATTTCCTATGATGGCACCATCAGGTTCGTACAATATAACTCACTGTGCTCCAAGTGAGCGAAAAGAAGAACCTTCCCCAATGTCTCTCTTCCGGCATAAAGCCCAAGTCGATCCGCTCCAGCGATCGTCAGAACGATGTCCAATCGAGACCAGAATCCCGTTCAGATGACAGTTACAGTCACGCGGCCAAAGCTGCGCAAAGGTGCCCTCAAGGCGACTGGGAAATCCAAAAGCGCTCTCCAGGTGACTGGGAAATCACACCCTCAGGTATGGACGTTCACGGCTCCAAATCGGCGAACTGCAGATTTACCTTCAAAATCCACGTTACCAGATAAACGTATGGATGCGGTGAAAATGGTTGAAGCGAAGCGAAAAACCTTGCGCGATGCGCAAAGCGCGCGAGTCAAAATGGCCGACGGCCCGTTCTTGAGGCGTAATGGCACGACGATGATTCTCCTCGGAATCAACCGCCAAAACCTGACACACAGGTTGATCTGTCACAATGATAACAACTCTGTCGCAAAAATTCCTTTCCCAGGAAACCCGAAGTTCGCAAGTGACCTCCGTTCATCGACGTTTGCTCCAGACCTTGAAGCAGCTAGGCTTCTTCCCTGACTCACTCGCTCCGCCTTCTCCTCCTCCTCCTCCTCCTCCTCCTCTTCGTCGTCGTCCGGTTCCGGTTTCATTTAAAACATTGACTTTTTTACCTTTTGAAAATAGTAACCTCTATCAGAAAATAGTAAACGACAATAATAATAGTACATGGAATCAAAAATATTTACAGTGGATGAAAACCACAACAACGGAAGTGACGAATCCGTAACACTTCCCCTCCTCAAGAAAGAAAGTTTGAACATAGTGAAAACTTTCTTTGCAGGCAAAAACTCTTTTAACAAACAAAAGTAAAACTCACACCCAAATCATCAATTCCCGTGAGCAACGACAATTAATATTTCCCAAAATAAAGCAACAAAACTTCCAAACAACATACAGAAATTTCCAAAGTTAGTTCACTCTGGACAAAGCATCAGCAACGACATTGTCCCTGCCCTTTACATGCTCAATTTCCAAGTTGAACTCCTGCAAAGCCAAACTCCATCTCAACAACCTCTGGTTTTTATTTTTCATTTTTTGAATGAAGGTTAAGGGGTTGTGATCAAAAATCCAAAGCAAAGCAAATCTATAGCACTTCTTTAAGGAGGCCGAGCTGAGAGCCAGGTTTCATGGTGGTTGGGTGGTGAGGCCTGGAAGTATTCACTGCATGGACACATTTAGGAACGTGGAGTTCACGGGTTAATCCGTGTAGGAATCTTGGCTCGGCTGCTCCTGAGCACTCAGTGCTTCCAATCTCTTATCTTGATCATAAAAATCATAATCACAGTTGTAGAGTCGGGTGTTGTAGTCACGTGAGTAGCGGTCCCCATCTCGGCTACCACCGTAATAGTCATCCCGACGAGAGTTGCCAAAACTTTGCTGCTGCTGCTGGGAACCTCCGTAGTAATCATGACTGCGGCCGCCACCAAAACTACTACTCCCACCCCAGGAGCCATAGCCACCCCTGAAACTACCTCCACGTTTTCCTCCTCTGTAGCCCCCTCGATGCCCATGGCCTGCCTTCTCGACTGTTATGGTCCGACCATCCAAATCCTTGCCATTCAAATCCTTTTTTGCATCTTTGGCATCCTCTGTGTTTTCAAACGTGACAAAGCCAAACCCTCTCGACTTTTGCGTCTCCCTGTCTTTTATCAGCAGCACTTCCAAGAGTGGTCCATTTTTGCCAAAGATAGAGTCCAGAACATCTTCACTTGTGTTAAAGTTCAGTCCACCTACAAAGAGCTTGCCAACGTTGCCTCCATCCATGACTTGTGTGTGCTGACACTTAGTTTCAGGGTACTCGACAAGAAGTGCCTGTGCAAAGCGTGACGTCAGTACCTTCTCCTTCTCTTCAGAGCGCTTCCTACCCATAGCACGAGTCACAGCACAGGATGGAAAGATACCCGGAATCTCCTGCTCTAACTGTGCAGTGTTATTTTCCATACTAGGCTTTTCAACAAACATTGGATTACCAGAAACTCGACCACAAGCCAAATCATTCCCGATAACAAAAGAGGTTCCCTTTACAGGAAGAGTGGCTTGTAAAACTACGGTGACCGGTCCTGACAGCAAATCAGACTTCAAATGGATGGCATGAAGAGGAGCTTTAACATAGCCACCAACCCCCTGGAAAAGAACACTAACACCAGTTGCCGTCTTCTCTGACAATGGCAAAATGCCCTCAAGCATCAAAGATTGATGTGCTCCTGGTTCCCTCAATACCCTAACAGGTCTCTGGTTCGTTAAGTCTCCATCCAGTGACACAAACCCCTCTGAAATAAAAGGTTTGTAACCCTCTTGAACAAGGTCGTTCTGTGATGCCGTAACTTTGGCATGGGAACCTTCACAAGGCACTGTCCTCCACGGACGATTTCTCGCATTTGACAATGCATTCGGAGTTGTACTAGTCTGACTCCGCTCCTGATTTTTCCTTTTCAGGGAGCAACATTGGGACATCAAATGCCCAGGTTTCTTGCAAAAAGCGCAAGTAGGCCCGGAGTAAAAACTCGTGGTCTGCCTTTGGCCCCCCGGAAGATAAGTTTGTCTTGGAACTGTAGTCTTCTGATCCCTAAAAGTCGCGGTATCAGATTTGTCCTCATAGTCGTCTCTAGGCCGCCTCCATGAATATTTGTTCTCCGCCCCTGATTTACCATAACTCCCCTGGCTAACTCTAGGTGGGAAGTTAGGTTTGTGGAACCCCATCCTGTGTGTCCAGGCATAGTCATCTGCCACGGTTGCTGCCTCATACAACTCTGGTACTTTCTTTTCATCAAGATGTACTTTAATGTCCGCGTGGATACACTGTTTGAATTCCTCCACCAAGATCAATTGTCGCAACCGCTTCAAGTCTTTCCCAATCCCCTTCGAGTCACACCACCGATCAAACATGGTTTCCTTCATTCTGGCAAACTCCACATGGGTCTCACTCTCCCTCTTCCTGGCATTCCTGATTTTTTGCCGGTAAGCTTCACGGACGAATTCATTGGCTTTGAGAATGGTTTTCTTCACTATCTCATAACCTGCACATTGGTCAATCGGTAAAGCCGAATAGATATCTTGAGCTTTACCCACCAAAACACTTTGCACTGACATAGTCCAGGACCCCACAGGCCATTTTAGCATTTGAGCCACTTTTTCAAAGTGTAAAAAAAAACTTGGCTACCTCCTTTTCATTGAAGGGTGGAACCAGCCGCACATGCCTACCAACATCCCAAGTGTTCTGACTAGTTGTCGAACTAGCCGGCATGGATGCTACTTCTTTCCGTTCTCCCGTTAATTCCAGCTCCTTGAGTTTAAGTTGTGGTGCTATGCACACACAAGTCGTTTGTCAAGAAGGTAGGCCACCACGCGTTGAACAAAACCAAAAACTTTATTCAATGCTTGCACGTAAGCACTGGGCGGGCTCGACTTTCGAGCCTGCGTATATGTCCCGAGGCCACGCCTTGCCCTCGGGCGTGGCCGGTCGGCCGAAAGGCGGGGCATGTATTACAGTTCAACCCTGAGCCTCATGACTCCTTTGCTCCGGGCGTGGCCCGAGCCTTGCTTCCACGTCCGGTCGCTCGCGTCACCCACTGGTGCGCGGAATTATGACCCGCTGGCATTGTGTCCGCCACAAAGTTCCTTCTGATACTCCATGTCACGTTCCTTTAATGACTTTAACGATAGGACGACCCAAAACCAATATAAACATCATTAAACATCATTCGTTTATAAACATCATTAAAAGTAAAAACCTTGGCCAAAGTTCAAACGACATTTAAACTTAACATGAGAGATTTCCACATAGCTATTTGGGCGCTGAATACGCTAACAGATCGCTGTCTCCATCGATCTTGCCGAGGCCGTAACACCTATCGGCTCAAAATCCTGTTAACTGTTGATTTGGAAGTTTTTACAATGAAGGAAACATTAACAATGTTGTTAAAAGTTTATTTTGTGATTAATTGGAGTTATGTTGTTTGGAATGAAAAAAGACATATCGAGTTCAAGTGAATGACGACACGCCGTGATGGTTTCTACTTTCTGAACGTGAACTTCGTGGATCACCATATGCAGATTCGCCACGGACCCACGATCGATGTCTCTATACGTGAACATACTCATTTGTTTGCGAACGGGTACGTTTTTCATGGAAGTCCTTCACGAACTTGCTGTCGATGTCTGACGTGCGACTGAAGGTGCTACAGGAATGTGGAATTTATTGGTTTCATGCTTTAGCATTCGCCGTATCTGCATTGCCTGTTTGCTTCTGGCCTCCCACCCGTACATAGCATCCACACACACGGCACGTGCACGGCACACACGCGTAACATCCATACACGTGATTGTGTGGATGTGTGGAATGTGGGACATTTGGTGAATTATAGTAAGATACTGTTTAGATTTTGATGATTTGCGTGAGATATGATTTAACGGATGTTTATATGAATCGTTTAAAATAAAAAAAGCCTTCAATTTCTGATATTTTACCTTTTCATTTGGGCCTCCCAATTGAAGCCCCACCCTTAGGGCGGGTACCGTTGCTAGTATTAATGATATTACAAAACAATATCCCGCCTCCCCAAGGGGTTTTGTGACTTACGATATTTCCCCTCCTCCCCATCCATGATACCCTTACAGAATTAAATGTTATTATGGAGAATTTAGAATGATGAGGCATGGTTTGATCTTTTCAAAGACCTCACCTAACATAAGTAATAGTAATAATAATTGGCAATGCTAATAAGGAATAATAAGGATAATAACATGACCCTTCCTGTTGCCCCCATAGTGAGCGGGTGTACGATTTAATTTAAATTCACCAATTCAAACAAGGATTTAGCATTGAAGGACCAACCACATTATCATGCAATGTAAAGTGATCATTAGAATCTTGCTGTTACAATAATTGCACATATGACGTCATGTTTAGTAAGCGACCTTCACTTACAGAAACGATTGCATTGCAAACAAATAGTTAAAATAAGGCTGCTTTTGAAATCTCAAAGTCAGTCCCCTCCGGGGCCCACATACAAGGTCCACCCACAGGCTGTGTGTGTGTGTGGAAAGCACAACAGACAAACGAACCACAGGAAATGCCTTGGGTGTGCAGAAGCCATGACTGTGCACGCCACAGATAATGGGGGCCTGTGGGAAACATCGTGTGAAACGAGTTTTTTTTTTTTTTTACACAGAATGAAGAACTTAGCACCGGATAAGGATCCAAAAAGGTGTAGGTGGTCTGCTTGCCACTTTGAACATACTGGGTGAATATTAACACAATGGTGTTTACTCCTGGAAGATCACCCATATACACACAGGTGTTCACATAAGATTGAAGGATAATGATAAACATTTCAACCCCACAAGGAGACCCCTATATACAAAACATTTCAACCCCTATATACAAGGAGAGGGGAAGGCAGACTGATTCCAACTCAAAGCAAAGACTATAGCTGCAGGCTCAAATGTGCGTTTAAGCAACAAACCCGAATCAAAGCTCAAAAAGCTTTCCACAGCAATCCGAGCACAGATGCTTTGGCAAACATAACCAAGATGAACATGGACTTCTAATGTGCGTTTTCTTTCTATGAATACATACGCTTCTTAAATAACCCCAAATAGAAAAGCTGTACAGAACTGGGCATGAGTGACATATTTACCCTGCGCTCACGAAGCGAAAATCAGGCAGGGTTAGGCATTTGGTTGCGTACGTGTAGTGTATGTGTCTGCATTTTAAAAATTCCTTTTCTCGGCAATCGTTAGTCCGATTGACACGAAATTTTACGAAATTGACACGAGAAAAGGTGCGCCTCCACAGGTAGAATTTTTTAAACTCAGAATTATGACGTCATAGGTCACGTGATACGGACGCCATCTTGGGAAAAATTTACACCTCTATATCTCCCAAACCGCTCAATAGAAAAAGTTGAAACAAGGCTCATTGTCAAGTACTCACCATAAGGAATAAGATATGTTGATGATGATGTCATTGGTGCTTTCATTATGACGTCATAATTCGACAAGTACAACGCTTGATGTGATCAGCATGAATTTTTTCCCCTCTGCTGCTGCTGTAAGTCTGATGGACAAAATATTTGTACCATAGGGGTCCCTCCTCCTGTAGGATATTGTAATGATAATTATGACGTCATAGGTCACGTGGTACAGGCGCCATCTTGGAAAAACTTTACACCTCTATATCTCCCAAACCGCTCAATGGAAGAAGTTGAAACAGGACTCAGTGAAGCACTCCCCATGTGGAATAAGATATGTTAATGATGAAGTCATCATTGCCTTCGTTCTGCCGTCATAATTCGACAAATATAAAGCTTCTTCTGATCAGTATGAATTTCTTTTTCTCTGCAAACTGTTGGTCTGATGGACACAAAATTTTCACCATAGGAGCACCTCCTCCTGTAGAATATTTTTTAAATGATAATTATGATGTAATAGGTGACGTGGTACAGGCGACATCTTTGAAAAACCGAAAAACGTTACACTTCTATATCTCCAAAACCGCTCCATGGAAAAAATTGAAACGTGGTTGAATGTAAAGAACCCCGCACAGGGAATAGGTGTTGTTAACAATGAAACCATTAGTGTCGTAATTATGACGTCATAATTTGACAGGGACAACACTTAGTCTGATCAGCTTGAAATTTATTGAGCGTGATCTCTGCAACAATTATATTAATGAATATAAACTTATGATGTAATTTCTCACGTGGTCTGGCAGCCATATTGTATTAAAGAAAAAAAAACGTTCAAAAACAGAAGAGTGGTTCTCTCAACAAGTTGACTGTGCAGGGTAATTATTCTATGAATACCATCTAGTTTTCAATGCATCCCCTAGTGTACCCCTTCAAAAAATGTTCTGTTGAAGTTCTACAGAACTCAATAGAATTTTTATGGAACCTAATGAATTATATAGAACTCTGAGGAGAGGTTAGTTGTTCCATATAATTCATGATATCATGAATTCCATGAAAATCGTCACCCACGTGTAAAAAATTTAATCCATTAATTTATACTCCTTGTGCTGATTTTATTGTGCCATATATCTCATAGGTTTTGGTTATAAACAAAAAGAAACGCTAACTTTTAATTTCGTTTTGTATCAAAGATATTTGGCTTGGCTAACCCCCGCTTTTGGATATTTGGCTATTTAATTTGGCTAACCCCCGCTCTAGTAGGGAAAATGGCCTTTAAAATGCATGTTGTGTGTTGTTGTGTATCAAGGAGATAACTAGGCCTAGCGGTCAGAGTAGCTTAATAATAACCGATACATGTTCAATGATGAAATTAAAATTAATTTGTTTAATTGCTTATTATTTGTTCCTCCATCCGAGTTCTGTATATCCACAACTTTCTCTGCTAAGATTTCCAATCCTATTTTGGATACTTTGTCATTTCAGCTGTGTTAACATGTCACTGTAAGCGCACTTGTGATTCCGTCGCATTACGTGTGATTCCGTCACACTACCTGGTCTGCCACCTATAGTTTGCAGTTTCTGCATTGCATGACCAATAAGACTGCGATAGGAAAGCCGTACTATTGTTGACATCCGAATTTTTTTTTCTAGACCTTGTATTCACTAACAGAGCAGAGTTTTTATATCAAATCTCATTAGTCTGTTTACCATGTCCACATAGTGTGATTCTGTCACAAGACTATTCTGGGTAACAAATTTTGTTAACCGGGGTAAGCCTCACTGAGAGTAGTACTCGTCTGTAGCCATGTGACAGTTCTGGTTCAATACATATAATTGAATTCTCTCTGCTCTTCTTAGCATTCAAGATAATTACCTTATATGTTCAAAATTAGAGTGCACATGGTGATTCCGTCACGATGGAATTCATGATGTTTTAGCGGTTGCCGAAGACGATAAGAAGAGGCCATTTCGTTGGGTACAAGAGGTAGTTTATTGTACAGAAATCTCCAGCAACTGCTGACGAACGGAAGTCGTAACAGCTTATATAAAACAAGCACCCTCTTCGGAGGGCGTGGCTCCAACAGCCGCGTGTGCGTCACGACGACACAACCAAACGCCCGTGTGCGTGGGTTAGAACAAACCCATCGTAATGGTAACCGTCACATGCGGATAAGTGAATAAGGTAACCACGACATGTGCATAAGGTAACCACTATATGCGCCCCCCCAGAAGGCACGCCACGGGCGTGTACGTAGTTCGCGGGTGGAACAGAGCCGGGCCGCGGGTGGAACCGAGCCGGGCCGCGGGTGGAACAGAGCCGGGTCGCGGGTGGAACAGAGCCGGGCCGCGGGTGGAACAGAGCCGGGCCGCGGGTGGAACAGAGCCGGGCCGCAGGTGCTGAGAAGCGGTAGCAGTTTTAGGTGCAGCAGTATGAATTGCGGGAGTGGCGAGCAGCAGCATCAGCCTCGGGATCCGTCGTAGGAGCAGTAGTAGGAGTTGCGGGAGTGGTGGGCGGGGCGTGGTGGCGCCCACGAGGTGTGCCGCAGCATCAGCCTCGGGATCCGCCGTAGGAGCAGTAGTAGGAGTGGCGAGCAGCAGTACTCAGCCTGTGTGCATGGAGGCGACGAAGTAGCAGTACTCGGCCTGTGTGCACGAAGGCGACGGGCAGCAGTACTCAGCCTGTGTGCGTGGAGGCGACGAGCAGCGGTGCTCGTCCTGTGTGCGTGATGGCGACGAAGTAGCCATGCCCGGCCTGTGAGCGCGGAGGCGACGAAGTAGCAGTACTCGGCCTGTGTGCGCGAAGGCGACGAAGTAGCCGTGCCGCCAACGTCCCGTAACGGCGTCCTTCGGAGGGTCCCGGAGCTGGTTCGCCCCTCCAGTGTGGAAGAAATTGCGGTCGCAATCCTGCCGTGTTCATTCGGCCCCCGAATACGTTCGGGGGCAACGGGGTCACCAGTTTAGCGGTGCCGAAGACGATAAGAAGAGGCCATTTCGTTGGGTACAAGAGGTAGTTTATTCTACAGAAATCTCCAGCAACTGCTGACGAATGGAAGTCGTAACGGCTTATATAAAACAAGCACCCTCTTCGGAGGGCGTGGCTCCAACAGCCGCGCGTGCGTCACGACGACACAACCAAACGCCCGTGTGCGTGGGTTAGAACAAACCCATCGAAATGGTAACCGTCACATGCGGATAAGTGAATAAGGTAACCGCGACATGTGCATAAGGTAACCACTACAATATGTTCTGTAGACGATCCAATGAAATGTCTATATAACTCTGTAGAGAATGGATGTTCTATAGAATTCTTCAGATGCCCTACAGAACCTGCCAATATAAAATTTATATAGTTCTTTAGGACCAAATGATACTGTATACTACTGTTCCATAGAAAAAATCCTTTAGAAAATTTATACAGATGGTCCTATAGAATATAGATGGTACTATAGATGGTACTATAGAATTTAAATGGACAGGTTCTACAGAACGTCCATATAAGTTTTCTAATGGATTTCTTTAGAACATTATTTGCAGGGGCTCTTAAGCGTTATACATATACACGATGCAATACAGGTCTTTATAAAGACGAGAGACGGTCTGCATCAGCAGAAATACAAGGACAACTCATTTTCCAAACCAAATGTAAACAACTGCCATGGGAATGGAGGTGAAGCGAAGTTTCGGGTTTTTAATTAAAGCAAGATAACAAATATTCTCCGACACAATCTATATCATTAAAACGCTTATTTCTGAAGTTTGTAATCGGAACTTCTCTCCAGCTATTGCTCCTGTCGCCCTAAGATATGTGTGATACTGTGGCGGACACAAAAGCCCACTGGCGTGGTGACATCATTCCGCGCACCAAGTGGGCGGTGGCCACGCACCAGGGGTAGGCGTGGCCTCATGATATACACCGGGCGCCCAGCCCGGGACAGTACAGTGTTACAGTGTAGTCTTACAATAAAGACGTTTATATGTTACCGCTTGTCCGCTTCCTCCTTGCTCACAAGCAGCGCGCGTAACGCCGCGCTTTACTGGTGACCCCGACGTCCAGGCCTTGCGGACCGCCGTCACGGGCCTCCGCGTCACCGAGGTGCCGTTTGACGGCGCGGGCGCGGCCCTCTTGTGCGACGTCTCCCTCGGGCGTCCTCGCCCCATCGTGCCCGCGGGCTGGCAGCGCCAGGTGTTTGACGCCATCCACGGCCTGTCCCACCCGGGCGCGAGGGCCTCCCAAAGGCTGATCGCCGACAAGTTCATCTGGCATGGCCTCCGGAAGGCCGTCCGCGGCTGGGCCAGGACGTGCCTCGCGTGCCAGCGCGCCAAGGTGCACCGGCACACCCAGGCCCCGTTGGCCCCGTTCACGGTGCCGGAACGCCGGTTTGACCACGTCCACGTGGACCTGGTGGGACCTCTGCCCCCCTCGCGGGGTTTCACCTACGTCCTCACCATGGTGGACCGCACCACCCGGTGGCCGGAGGCCGTGCCCTTGGCGTCGACAACGGCGGCCGATGTCGCGCAGGCTTTCATCGCCACCTGGGTCGCCCGGTTCGGCGCCCCCTCAGACATCTCATCCGACCACGGCCCCCAGTTCACCTCGGAGCTCTGGGGGGCGGTTGCGCAGGGGCTCGGGGTCCGGCTGCACCGAACCACGGCCTACCATCCCCAGGCTAACGGCCTGTGTGAGCGATTTCACCGCTCATTGAAGGCCGCGCTCCGGGCCACCCTCCGCGACGGCGGCTGGGTCGACAGGCTCCCCTGGGTCCTGCTGGGCCTCCGGACGGCGCCCAAGGAGGACCTGCGCGCATCCGCGGCGGAATTGGTCTTCGGGCAACCGCTGCGGGTGCCGGGCGAGTTCCTCCCCGACTCCACGGCACCATGGTCCGCGGCACAGCAGCGCTCCGCTCTACAAGAGACCGCCCAGAGGTTCGCCCCGGTGCCAACGGCATGCCACGGGCACCCACCGACGCACGTCGCCCCGGAGCTTCGCACGGCGGAGTACGTCTTCGTCCGCCACGATGCCCATCGGACACCACTGCGGCCCCCGTACGACGGGCCTTTCCGCGTGCTGGAGACCGGGGCGAAGCACTTCACCCTGGACATCGGCGGTACTCCTGACCGCGTTTCGGTAGACCGCCTCAAGCCGGCCCACCTCGATGTGGACCATCCACCGCCAGTGGCCCGACCCCCACGTCGGGGCCGCCCTCCTGCGGGCGGACCCCCGGCACCGCCCAGCCCCGCCGCCACGCCGCCCCCCGGTCCTGCACCCATCCCAGGGGCAGCCAGGGGCATCCCACCTGGCATCCCTGCACCCCGGACGCCGCCGATCGCCAGGGGGCGCTTCGGCCGGGTCATTCGTCTGCCCCGCAAACTGGCCCTCCAGGTGCGCGGGAATTCTGGGGGGGCGCGTGTGGCGGACACAAAAGCCCACTGGCGTGGTGACATCATTCCGCGCACCAAGTGGGCGGTGGCCACGCACCAGGGGTAGGCGTGGCCTCATGATATACACCGGGCGCCCAGCCCGGGACAGTACAGTGTTACAGTGTAGTCTTACAATAAAGACGTTTATATGTTACCGCTTGTCCGCTTCCTCCTTGCTCACAAGCAGCGCGCGTAACGCCGCGCTTTAATACTATGTAATTATGACTAACCCTTCCATATAAGCATACCTATGTCTCCAAATGTCTATAAGTGTGGAATAAAAGCTGAAAATCAGTGAAAAGTTTTGAATAACCCACGCCATTTTGTTTTACGCACAGTGAGACGCTGCACTTGATACCGAGGAGAAGAAGAAGACGTCCCGTTGTGTGCCGGATGCGCAGCGACTCGAGGGGCATGCTACGCCTTTTAATACAAATACAAATGCGATCAGAAATGTAAAGGGGATACTTACCAGTAACCACACTATAAGAGACAATACTGCAGTTGAATACAAAGCAATATTCAGGAGATCCGCCAGAATGAATGTTGGTGCCAACTGACACAATTATTTTGAAAGGAAGCGGAAAGGAAGAGGAAGGGCAAGTTAGTTTGTATGAACATAAACACTATTTATGCCCGTGATTTTCACGGGTTACCGCTAGTAAATATTATAAAGGAAAACTCCAAATCTCCTCAATGAGCAGCTCGGTGTTTAAGTGGGTAAAGGCTTGTCGTATGGCACAGATTCCCATGGCTGATCCACAGAGAACTCCGCACCCTATGACACTATGACAGAGTGCTATAATTGGTTCTTAACCCCAGAAATATTCATGAACAAGTACAGATACATTCAAAGTACACTGCCCCCATGCCAAATAATTAAATATCCTACAGCGCGGCATTGCCGGGGTGCCCCTGGCACCCGGCAATACCACAGTGCAGCTCATAGAGACTGCGTTGGGAGGGAGAGGTGTACAATAATTGATTAATTAATTGTGTGGTGCTGCGCACACACGACTCGATTGCCAGAGAGGTAGGCCACAACGCGTTGGTAATAAAGAGTCTTTATTCAAAGCTCGCACTTCAGCACTGAGCGGGCTCGAGCTTAGAACCCGCATATATATCCCGAGGCCACGCCTAGTCCCCGGGCATGACCGATCGGTCGATAGGCGGGGCATGCATTCCAGTTCCCCGCCTGGACGTTCGCGCCACCTGCTGGTGCGCTGAATTCGTGTCCCTTGTGTCCGCCACACGCGCCCCCCCAGAATTCCCGTGCACCTGAAGGGTGAGTTTGCGGGGAAGCCGGATGACACGGCCGAAACTCCCCCTGGCGATGGGTGCCGGTCTGGGGGGTGGCGGGACGGCGGGGCTGGGGGGTGGCGGGGGTCCGACTGCCGGGGGGCGGCCTCGACGCGGAGGCAGAGCTGCTTGCGGGGGGTGGTCCGGATCGAGGTGGGCCGGCTTGAGGTGGTCCACGGAGATGCGATCCGGGGCACCGCCGATGTCGATGGTGAAAAATTTGTCCCCGGTCTCCAGCACGTGGAAGGGCCCGTCGTACGGGGGCCGTAGCGGTGCCCGGTAGGCGTCGTGCCGG
This sequence comes from Myxine glutinosa, assembly GCF_964187855.1. Lineage (NCBI taxonomy): Eukaryota > Metazoa > Chordata > Myxini > Myxiniformes > Myxinidae > Myxine > Myxine glutinosa. The sequence continues at coordinate 139,449,219 of NC_136264.1, read as the reverse complement.
ACGAAGACGTACCTCGCCGTGCGAAGCTCCGGGGCGACGTGGGAAGGCGGGCAACCGTGGTGTTCCGTCGGCACCGGGGCGAACCTCCAGGCGGTCTCCTGAAGGGCGGAGCGCTGTTGCGCCGCGGACCAAGGAGCCGTGGAGTCGGGGATAAATTCACCTGGTACCCGCAGTGGTTGCCCGAAGACCAGCTCCACCGAAGACGCGCGCAGGTCGTCCTTGGGTGCCGTCCTGAGGCCTAGCAGGACCCAGGGGAGTCTGTCGACCCAGCCGCCATCGCGGAGGCTGGCCCGGAGCGTGGCCTTCATTGAGCGATAAAAGCGCACGCACAGGCCATTGGCCTGGGGGTGGTAGGCCGTGGTGCGGTGTAGTGTCACCCCGAGCCCTTGCGCCACCGCGGCCCAGAGCTCCGAGGTGAACTGGGGGCTGCAGTCGGACGAGATGTCCGAGGGGGCACCGAACCGGGCAACCCAAGTGGCGATGAAGGCCTGCGCCACATCAGCTGCAGACGTCGCCGCCAATGGGAAGGCCTCCGGCCACCGTGTGGTGCGGTCCACCATGGTGAGGAGGTGGGTGAAACCCCGCGATGGGGGCAGAGGTCCCACCAAGTCGACGTGCACATGGTCGAACCGACGCTCGGGCACCGCAAACGGGGCCAATGGGGCATGGGTGTGGCGGTGGACCTTTGCGCGCTGGCACGCGAGGCACGTCCTGGCCCAGTCGCGGACGTCCTTCCGGAGGCCGTGCCAGATGAACTTCGCCGCGACGAGCTTCTGGGATGCCTTCGTGCCCGGGTGGGACAGGCCGTGGATGGCGTCAAAAACTGGGCGCCGCCAGCCAGCGGGCACGATGGGGCGAGGCCGACCGAGGGAGACGTCGCATAGGAGGGCCGTGCCCGCGGCGTCGAATGGCACCTCGGTGACGTGGAGGCCCGTGATGGCGGTCCGCAAGTTCTGGACGCCAGGGTCGGCGGTCTGGTCCTCTGCCATCCGGGCATAGTCGAACCCGAGGTGGACCGCGAGTACGACGGACCGGGAAAGGCAATCCGCCACCGGGTTGTCTTTACCCGCCATGTGACGGATGTCCGTCGTGTACTCGGACAAGGCAGAGAGGTGACGCTGCTGCCGTGCCGACCATGGCTCGGCGACCATGGCCATCGCGAACACAAGGGGCTTGTGGTCGACGAAAGCCGTGAACGGGCGGCCCTCCAGCAGATGGCAGAAGTGTCGGACCGCCAGGTGGAGCCCGAGCAGCTCGCGGTCGAAGGTGCTATAGCGGCGTTCGTGCGGGCGAAGCTGCCGGCTAAAAAACGCCAGTGGTTGCCAAGCACCATGCACCCACTGCTCGTGCACTGCGCCCACCGCGTAGTCCGACGCATCGGTGGTGAGGACGATCGGGCGCCGGGTGCGCCAGCATGGTGGCGTCGGCCAGGGCCAGCTCTGCGCCCGCAAATGCCGCGGTCATCGACGCCGACCAGGCGATGTCACCTTTGCCCGGCTTGCCCCGGAGGGCCTCGTGCAAGGGGCGGAGGAGCTGGGCGACGTGGGGCACGAAGTGGTGGTAAAAATCTACCATGCCCAGGAACTACTGGAGCCCCTTGATCGTGCGGGGCCGCGGGAAATCCCTGACCGCCTCCACCTTGGCCGGTAAAGGGACGGCCCCGTGCCTGGTGATGCGGTGCCGCAAGAAGTCGATGGTGGCGACGCCGAAACGGCACTTGGCGGGGTTGATGATTAGGCCATGCTGGCCCAGGCGTTCGAAGAGCGTGCGAAGGTGGAGCAGGTGCTCCTCCCGGGACGCGCTCGCGACCAGGATGTCGTCCAAGTAGACAAACATGTAAGGTAAGTCATGCAAGACGCTGTCCATAAGCCGTTGGTACGCCTGGGCCGCATTCTTCAACCCGAAAGGCATCCTCAGGAACTCGAAGAGGCCGAAAGGGGTAATGACGGCTGTCTTGGGGACGTCGTCCAGTTGGACGGGGACCTGGTGGTAGCCCCGGATGAGGTCCACCTTGGAAAACACGGTCGTGTTTGCCAACCGGGTGGAAAAGTCCTGGATGTGCGGGACCGGGTAGCGGTCGGGGGTGGTGGCATCATTGAGCCGGCGGTAGTCCCCGCACGGCCGCCATCCTCCGACGGGCTTCGGCACAATGTGCAGAGGAGAAGCCCAAGCGCTGTTGGAGTGCCGTACGATCCCCAGCCGCTCCAGCGTGGCGAACTCCGCTTTCGCCACCGCGAGTTTCGTGGGCTCGAGTCGGCGTGCCCGGGCATAGACCGGTGGCCCGACCGTGGGGATATGGTGCTCCACCCCGTGTTTAACGGCCACCGCTGAGAAGGTGGGCCGTGTGAGGGCCGGGAAACTGGCGAGGAGGCGGGTAAAGTCGTCCGCTGCTGGAAGCGTGCAAACTAAACTCGCCGGGACGGAACCCTCCAGCAAGCCGCTTGGCAAGCCGCTCAGTGAGCCGCTCAGTGAGCCGCTCAACGAGCCGCTCAGCGTACAAGCGAACGAGCTGAAGGTTTCGGCCTGGACGAGCCGTCTGCGCTTCACGTCGACCAACAGCCCATTCGCACATAGGAAGTCTGCACCGAGCAGTGCCATTGGCACGCTGGCAGTCACGAACGACCATTGAAAGCGCTGCCCTCCAAACCGCAGGGAGAGGTAACGCTTCCCGAATGTGCGGATGGGTGTACCGTTGGCGGCAAGCAAAGCGGGGCCCCGGCCCGCGGTTTGCTTGTCGGACATGGAGGCTGGGAGGACGCTATCCTGCACTCCTGTGTCACAAAGAAAACGGTGCCCGGACAAGGTGTCCGTGATGAATAGGAGGCTGCCGGAATGGCCGACGCTCAGGGCCGCTAATGAGCGCCGGCCCGGTCGTTTCCCGACCTGTCAAAAGAGCACGGCGGGCGACACGTTTTAGCCTTGTGGCCGAACCTGGCGTGGTAGTAGCACCAGGTTTGCGGCGGCGGTGGCCGCGGCGGCCATGGTGTTGGCGGCGGCGGTAGTGGGCGGGGCGCAGCAGTGGCCATGACGGAAGCCGGGGGCGCTGTAGCCTCTGCCCCGGGATCCACTACGGCAGCACCATACACCGACCGCGTGTCGCAAGCCGCGAAAAACTTGTCGGCCTCTACGGCCAGAGCGCGGGGTTCCTTTATCTTGGAACCGGCCAGCGCGAGGCGTACCTGTGCGGGTAGCTGGCGTAGGAAAAGCGCCTGGAATAAGAAATCCGAGGGTTGGTCACCAAGCAGCGATAGCATAAAATCCATCCGCACGGATGGCCATGTGTCACCGAGTTCGGGAAGGTCAAGGAGGCGGTCGGCCCGTTCGATCTCCGTGAGCCCAAACGTGGCGAGCAGGAGACGTTTGAGCGCCTCGTACTTGTCGCCCGGCGGGCGCCGAAGGATGGACACGACTCGGGCGGCAGTGCCGGGCCCGAGGGCGGAGACCACGTGGTAGTACCGGGTCTCGGCCGCCATTATGCCTCGGAGCTGAAATTGAGCGTCGGCTTGTGCCTCCCAAAACTCCGGGAGTTTAACTGCGACGGCGTTGGTGGCCATGGCACGTTTGGTGGTCAGCAACGGCTGAACCAATCGTGGTCACCAGTGTGGTGCTGCGCACACACGACTCGATTGCCAGAGAGGTAGGCCACAACGCGTTGGTAATAAAGAGTCTTTATTCAAAGCTCGCACTTCAGCACTGAGCGGGCTCGAGCTTAGAGCCCGCATATATATCCCAGGGCCACGCCTAGTCCCCGGGCATGGCCGATTGGTCGATAGGCGGGGCATGCATTCCAGTTCCCCGCCTGGACGTTTGTGCCACCTGCTCGTGCGCTGAATTCGTGTCCCTTGTGTCCGCCACAATTGCATAATTACAATCAATAAAAGATTATCATAAAATATTTTCTTAATCAATTGGCTAATAGCATAACTAAACCACTAGTGCTTCATCCAAAGATGTATCTTTTAGAAATTTAATTAAATAAGTCATTAATAAAAAATTAAATAATTAATTGATTAATCAATAAATAATTAATCGATTAATCAAGAAATAATTAATAGATTAAATGATTAATCAATAAATCAAAAATATATTGTATGGCCACATCACCTGGTCACTGCCATGTCCAAATATTAGCTTCCTAGCTCAAAAGGTGCCTGAGATATTGCCCAGATGAGAAAGAAAATACATAAATGATTAATAATGAAATTAAATAAATAAAAATCATAAAAAAATTAAATAGTTAATCAATTGGTGAGTACATGGTGAATGAGTCATAGAATACATAAACCACCACCATTTCATCCGAATCTGTAACTTAAAAATATTAATGAAGTCATTCATCGAATAATTAAATAATTAATCGATAATTATTAATTAATCAGTAAATAAAAAATACCTTTTACAGCCAAATCACTTGGTCATTGTCATGTCCAAATATCAGCTTCCGAGCTCAAAAGGTGCCTGAGATATTGGCCAAATGAGAAAGAAAATAAATAAATAATTAATAATGAAAATAAATAAATAATAATTATAAAAAATAAAATAATTAATCAATTCGCTAATAGAACACATAAACCACCACCATTTCATCCGAATCTGGAACTAAAAACAAAACAAAAAAAAAAATTGGTCATTAATCAAATAATTAAATAATTAATCGATTAATTGATTAATTGATTAATTAATAAATCAAAAATAGCCTTTGCAGCCAAATCACTTGGTCATTGGCATGTCCAAATATCAGCTTCCTAACTCAAAAGGTGCCTGAGTTAATGGTCAGAAGAGAAAGGAAATAAATAAGTACTTAATTAATCGCTAATAATTAAATAACTCCTCAATTAATTGATTAATCAAAAAACAAAAAATAAGGTTTTTGACAAAGGACTTGCTCAGTACTGTGCCGAAATTTTAGCTTCCTAGCTCAAAGGATGGCTGAGATATCACCCGGACAATAAAAACAAGAAAGTAAGAAAACAACCAGAGTGAAAACTGAGTACTCCCTTTCAGCGTGCGTCACTGCCAAGCCCCCTTCGGTGCCCGGAAATGACGTTATGCAGCGCCTGGAGATGGCATAGGAAAGGAGCGGTGTACAATACTCTGTCACCACCACTTCAACAAGTTCATTTATTGTAGGTACATGAAATTAAATTGATAAATTACCCCAGCAGAGAAAAACTTTCATTTTCTCTCCCTTTTGCAACCTCCACCACAGAAGGCGGATGTCGGTTATGTTTTCACCTCTGTCTGTTTGTTTGTTGTGACGAAAATTGAAAGCTTTTCGATTTTCGTCAAACGTCGCTTTGTCTCATTTATGACGAAAATTGAAATTTTTTGTCTCATTTGTTTGTCTGTGAGTGTGATAACTCGCGAACGATTTCAGCTGTCTTATTGAAACTTTACCAGAAAGTTCCGAAGGAAAAAAGTGAGGCTGTCAATGTTATTTGACTATGTATGTCAACGGTCAAGGTAACAGTGACGTCATTTGCATAAAACGGATACAACCAAAAGTTTTTGCGCTATGTGACTCGAACTTGACACAAATGAGTTGAAAAACAAACAAACAGAACACAACTTTCTCATGTCAGGGAGGACAGACGAGTTATGTATTGCAATATGGTTTATGACTTTGTGACACATTAATTTGAAAATAAACTCTCGAAAATAAACAAATCAGATGCTAAATTTTTCCATGGCTCTCTTGATTTTTGTAATTCCTGTCTGGCTACCACCTGACGCCTTCTTGTTTGTTTGTATTTTAAGAGGATATCTCAAAAAGTTGTGGACGGATTCAGACAAAAATTGGTGGAGAAATTGGTTATGTGACATGGACGAAATTATTGGATTTTGGTGACGATACGAATCCGGATCCGGATCAGGTAATTTTTGAAAGTGATACTTCACCATTGAATGATGGAGATAAAACCAATATATAGCAGCATATCTCAAAATGTTGTGGACGAAACTTGGTGGACTGGATGTGTGCATGACGAGAACGAATCGATTCGATTTTGGTGAACATCTGCATCCGAATACGATAATTTTTTAATTTTATAAATAATTCTTCACCATTGAGTGATGGGGCCGAAAACGACATACAGTATATCGCACGATATTTCAAAAAGTAGTGGACATCCTATGACAAAACAAGGTGAATGAGTTGGTAAGGTGACAATAACAAGACGATTAGATTTAGGTTCAGGTTTGAATCCAGATCCATCCTATCAGTGCAAATAACAATCCCACTATATCCTGGTATACATAAAATATCATGGGATACGTAAACTGTTCACCCTGGTGGAGGTATGCTCTCTACAAAGTGCCACTCTAGCTTTTTTGCAACATACTTGCTTACTATATCACATGGTTGTGTTTGCAAAAGAAAGATCTATATCAGCAGTGATTTGGTCCAAATGGTTTGCCAATTGTAATGGTGAGTAAACATAAACCATGCCTCTCATCTCTGCCGCATTATTATTTCAGTACGAAATTTGTTCCATTAAACCAACACAAAAATTGAAGTAAAAGTAACAAAACGATAGAAACCACGTTATGTGAACAAAACAGCTACATGGATACCCATCATTGGTAATATTTATGGAAATAACCTGTTTATAATAGACGAGACATTTTTACCCGTCGGTTTGCTGATGCATTTAATCAAAAGACAGCATGTTGTACTTCACAAGCATTCTGTTCTTTTGACTCTTCGCTTGAGGTCATCTCTCATTTTCTTGGAAGTCAGCTAACTTTAGCTTTGTCAACCACCCTTGCTGCTTATATATGGCGCAAGCAAACATCACTTCCGCGTTGCTGTGAATCTCAGTGTTGGATGCTTTGAACCCCCTCCTCCAGATATACTACCCAGACAGAAACAATCCTTGGGATACCTTAAATCAACTTGCAAAATTTGGTTTGATTTGGTCCAGTATTTTTTTAGTTTTTGAAGAATATATAAACAAATAAAAATAACAAATAAACAAACAAATAGATAAACAAGTAGAGCTACATTCAAAGTACATGCCCCCATGCCAAATAAATTACATATCCTCCAGCACGTACGTGCGGGGTGCCTTCGGCACCCGGCGATGGCACCCGGCGATGCCACCGTGCAGCATATGGAGAATTAATTTGGAGGGAGCGGTGTACAATAATTGATTGATTAATTGTGTAATTAAAATAAAGAAATCATAATCGTAAAGGTAATTTATTTCTTAATCAATTGGTTAATAGCATACCTAAACCACCACTTTCATCCGAATCTGTAACTTTTTCAAAAGTAATTAATTAAGTAATTAATCGAAAAATTGAAAAACGAATCGATTTATCAATAAGTTAAAAATCTCCTTGATAGCCAAATCACTTCCAGTCTCCTTAAACCGCTTGTACTCCTCTGATACTAGGCCGCGATGGCGGATTCCATCCATACCTTGTATGGAAATTACGCTGAACTTGTGTGTCGGATCGCATCTCAATGAACCATTCTGACGCACTGAGCTTTCTCCTATGGAGTCGCCATTCTTTTTCCCATTAAACCACCAGATCTGAAAATAAAGAAAACTTGATGAGTTTCTGTATCATATAAAACAAAGGGTATTGTTGTATCATTTGTGGTACTAAATATATTAACAACCAAAGTTGCCTATGTCTTTTTCGAACAACCTGTATAACCACTCACTGACTCACTCATATAAATGTTTAGTAGTTACCTCTGCCAGCAAAGGTGGATGGAGGTTATGTTTTCATCCCTGTCTGTCTGTCTGTCTGTCTGTTTGTTTGTTACTTGGCAAAAATAATTTTTTGGACGAGTATGTTGATCACTCCGGATTGTGTGTTTGTGTTTGTTTGTCCGCTCACTTATACCTGCCTACAGGTCACAATTTTAAACCGATCTTCAAGGAAAAACTTCACTAAATAGCAGAGTTCATGGTCCGACAAAATCCTATATATTTTTTGAAGTCAAAAGGTCAACATAGGTCAAAGGTCAACCACTTTTTTCAGATGTCTAAAATCCACAATTTTTATTTGATTGACTTGACATTTGAATATGATTTACAGATCAGCTAACTGAATTCAACCACCAACTATTTTCGAGATCAACATAGGTTAAAAGATCAACATATGCCAAAATAACAACAACCTTTTAATATTCTAAAATCGTCAATTTTCATCCGATTGACTTGAAATTTGAATCGGATTAACAATCAGCGAAAATGAATTCAACCACCAACTATTTTTGAGATCAACATAGGTCATAAGGTCAACATAGGTCATAAGGTCAACATAGGCCAAAGGTCAACCACTTTTACAAATTTCTAAAATCCTCAATTTTCATCCGATTGACATGAAATTTGAAGATAATTTATACATCAGCGAACTGAATTTAACCACCAACTATTTTGCAGATCAACATAGGTCAAAAGGTCAACATAGGCCAACCACTTTCTCAAATTTATGAAATCCTCAATTTTCATCCGATTGACTTGAAATCTAAATAGGATTTGCATGTCGGCTAACTAAAACCAAGTACCAACTATTTTTGAGGTCAACATTGGCCAAAATGCCAACATAGGCCAGATTTCTAAAATTGTCAATTTTCATTCGATTAATTTAAAATTTGAAGGCGATTTGCATATCAGGTCACACAATTCAACCAACAATTTATTTGTGAGGTCAAAAGGATGCCCCTATGGAGTGCCATTCTATTTTGTTCTCTTTTGCCAGGTGTCGCTCTATGAGTGATTTTTCATTTGTCTGTCCGTTTGTGGAAAAGATATCTGAAAAAGTTGTGGACAGATTCGGACGAAATTTGGCAGAGATATAGGGTATGTGACAAGGACGAAATGATTAGAGTTTGGTGAAGACCCAGATTCGGATCCGGCCAATAGAATCTTTGAGTGATTCTTCACCATTGGGAGATAGGGCCAAAAACGATACGTAGCAGGATATCTCAAAAAGTTGTGGACGGATTTGGACGAAACTTGGTGGACCAGTTGGGTGTCTGACAATGACGAATCGATTTTGGTGAAGATCTGAATATGGATTCGGATATGAGAATTATTTAATTTTTTAAGTACTTCTTCACCATTTGGAGATATGTCCAAAAACGATACCTACTTATCAGGATATCTAAAAAAGTTATGGATGGATTTGGACGAAACTTGGTGGAGAGGTTGTGTGTGTGACAACTAAGAATCAATTCAATTTTGGTGAAGAACCAGAGGATCGGACGAGTATAATTTTAAAGTAATTTTTCACCAAGTGGGAGTAAGGGCCAAAAACGATATAAAAGAAAGAAGAAGAAGAAAGAAGAACTACAGGCCATTTATCCCCGCAGAGCAGGGTTTGGTCTTTTTTGGGCACTGTGGTCCCCTTTTTTAAGCAATGTTTTACTGGATGCCCTTCCTGCCGCTAACCCTGTTAGTTTCCTCTTGCAACACACAGGGAATTGCCAGTGAACTGGTACTCAATTTGCTGACCTTGGAAGGACAACAGGCTGAGTCAACCCCCTGGTGTTAATTCAGCAATCGACCGGGATTCTAGCCCAGGATCCTAGGATCCCAAGCTGGCACCCTAACTGCTGAGCCAACACCAGGCTTCTGTATTGCCAGAAATGTGATTTTCTGGAAATGCAATTTTCTGGAAAAGCCAACACCACAAATGTGATTCTGTATTGTGATTTTCTGGTCTACTCTGGGATACAAAACGTAAACTGTTCACCTGGTGGAGGTATGCTCTCTACTGAGTGCCGTTATAGTTTATATGTGTGCTAGATAGATTAAATTTTGAATAGTGATCTAACTCAAAGCCACGACTCCGGCAGAAATTACAAAACTGCCCGTAAACGAAAAAATCCGTAAATAAAAGTCACCTGATGGAGAAGAAACAGGCATTTATCTCAATACAGTAGCTTTTCTTGAGATGGAATCTTTGGATTTTATTTTTTAAGGTTAATTGATTATTTTAGCCACAGGTGACGTTCCCACAGTGCAACACAGTCCTGCTTATAAAGTCAGGGTTCACAAAAGTTGACGCGCTTTGAAGCCTCGTGTTAATATTTGAACATTCTTCCATTTTGTAGAACCTCAGACACCCTTTTCTGCCAAGCCTTCAAGGCGGCATGTCCGAAAAAGCAAAATCACAAAAGCTTGTCTCAGGGGCCAGAAAATAGTGCAGCGAGATGCACTGGAATTAGATTTATAGTGTATGTCACTTCAGAAATTTGAAACATCACACCCCCAAATGCAATGACTTCCAGGTCAGGGGTCAGCGTTAGCTTCCCATGGCTGATGCACACATGGCTACTGGGTTTAAGCATGTTCACAGTCCACATTAAAATACTAATACATGAGCTTTGCAGCAAGACATGTTCTCATCTGTTTGTTTCCAGAGTTTGAATTTCATTATCCTTACGATGACAGAAAGTATATCCAGCAAATGGAATGCTTGTCAAACTCACCTCTGGACGATTCATCAAAGTCATCTTAATTTTATTTTGAAGAAATTGTACAAACAAACTTTGTGCATTGCCTTGCAGAAGCGTTTTGGGGGAAGATTTAAACGATATTATTGGAAATAGCGGAGTGAAGACAAATCAGATTATATCAAGTAATGCAAAATGCATTTTTACATCCATGGCAGGCTGAGGCAATTGTCTCCATTCATCCTAAGTGTGCATACTAACTATTGTCTCTGTCAAAGGCCCCACATTCCCTGTCAAAAGTTGCTTGTTGAACAAAGCAGTTTTGTCATGATCGTTAAAGTTGAAAAACGACACGAGAAAGCTCAAGAGACAGTTCACTAGTTCAGCTGAGAATTGCTATTTTTTTTTCATCATTAAGTGGTTGGCTTGCAATTGCTTTCTTGTTGTATTTTCTCAATAACTCGAAGAAGATGAATTTTTTTTATTAAAGGAGCAAGGCTCATATAAGAGCAAGGTGGATCAGACAGTAGGATAAACATCAAGGGAATCAACGAATGGGAAAAGAGAAAAGGGATAATGGAGAGGAGGAAATACTGAACTAGTAAGTAAGATGGTTGGGTTAGGTAAGGTTAGATATTGCAATTCTGAGGGGAATGAACCCATCTGTAATTCTGGGGAAATTAATCCATCTGTAAGGATGGGTTCCTTGATAGTAAAAAAAACATTAAGACATTCTCCCACTACCGGGACTCAAAAAAAGCTTTGCCCTGTTTTCACATCCAACCTGGACATGAATCCACCCATGGTCGTGCCCCAGAAAGACAACAACAAAAAGAAAAACCGAAATAACAACAACAACAAAAAAACAACAACAAGGAGACAAAGACATAAAATGTCACAACACCCGTGGTTTTAGTAATTTTGCTGTACGGAGTTAAAAACTGCCAGTCGGCCATCTTTGGTCGGATTACAAAACAAAATCTTCTGCATATGTAAACTCTCGTTCATTATCTGTGTACCAAGTTTGAACAAGATCGGTAAATGCATGTCTGATAAATGGTTGAGGACATGTTCAATACTGGGGTTTTTCTCAACTAAAATGGCTGCCAGTCTAACAATTGGCCAATTTTGATCAGATTGCAAAAGAAAGTGAGGTGCACATGTATACTCTCATGTTTTGTCTTTTTGCCAAGTTTGAACAAAATCGGACTATGCATGTCCGAGAAATTGTTCGGGACACGTTTAAGTCACAAAATGGCCACCAGTCGGCCATCTTGGATCTGATCTGGAAAACAAAACTGAAGCGCATATGTAAGCCATCATTCATTATCCGTGTGCCAAGTTTCATCAACATCAGCAGAATGCATATCCAAGAAATGGTTGAGGACGTGTTCAACATCAAGTTTTTTTTACAACTAAAATGGCCATCAGTTGGCCATTCTTGATCGCATCACGAAACAAAACGATGGGCATATGTGTACCATCATGTGTTGTCTTTGCGCCAAGTATGAACACAAACGGTCGATACATTTCTGAGATATGGTTGAGGATGCACTGGAAGATTTCTGAGATATTTAACAGGGTCCTCTCGCCTTCTATGTCATGTTACCTATTGGTGACATAATGACCTCAATCAAGGCCCGTACCCTCAGTGCTCAACTGTCTTCTAAATACAACTACAGATGAGCGAACCGTGGGTAAACGCTGGCTAACCATTACTGAAGGGAATCAGTATGGCAGAACTCCTGTCTCTCTATTACGTACACACTATGTAGGTTCCATGAAAGAAGACAAGAATGAGGCAGATTGGAAAATGTAACCACTATTTATTTACACACACATAAGTAGGCACAAGCCTTTATTTTCAAAGCAAAATCAAAGGCGAAAGGGCATGTATTTACAGCAATATCAAGCAAAGTGAAAGAGCACAAAAGAGGAGACTTACCTCGAGTGCGTATTCCTATAGTCTTGTCAACATACACACAGGCATGGCACAATCATTCATTCACAAAGAAGAAGACGAAGAGAGAACATAATGAAAGAGGCAGTTTGGATTGTAGAGACGATTCCTCGAGACAACCAGGCAGGGTTGTGTTGGGCCAGAGAATATACGCAGGGGGAAAATAAGGTTGTATACATATATATATATATATATATATATATATATATATATATATATATATATATATATATATAATATAATATATATATATATAGTTACGGATTCGTCACTTCCGTTGCGGTGGTTTGCATCCACTGTAAATATTTCTGATTCCATGTACTATTATTGTTTTCAAAAGGTTTATTGTCCATGAACTGTTTTCCAAAGGTAAAAAAGTTAATGTTAAAAGAAACAGGAAACCGGATCGGGAACGGGACGACGAAGAGGAAGAGGAGGGAGAAAAGAGGGCGGAGCAAGGGAGTCGGACAAGAAGGAGCCGAGCTACTTGCGGTCTGGAGCGAACGTTGGTGAGCAAGAGTCACGAGCGAACTTTCGCGTTTCCGGGAAAGGGATTCCTGCGACAGAGTTGTCATCGCTGTGACCGATCAACCTGCGTGGTCAGGTTTTTGGCGGTGGATTCCGAGGAGAATTATTGCTGGGCCGTTACGTCTCAAGAGCGGGTCGTCGGCCATTTTGACTCACGCAGGACTTATGCTTCGCTCGCAGTTTCGTCTCTTTTCGACCATTTTCACCGCATTCAGACGTCGATCTGGGGCGTGTGTGTGACGTGGCTTTTTGAAGGTTAATTCGTCCATACCCGAGGGTGTGATCTCTCAGTCGCCTGTAGGGCGTCTTTGGATTTCCCAGTCGCCATGAGGGCGCCTTTGTGCAGCTTCGGCGGTGTGACTGTACTTGCCATCCGCACGGGATTCTGGTCTCGATTGGACATCGTTTTGGCGATCGCTGTAGCGAATCAACTTCGTCTCGGAGCCGGGAATAAGAGACATTGGGGAATGTTCTTGTTTCACTCACTTGGAGCACAGTGAGTTATATATTACAAAACTGATGGCACCATCATAGGACATATTGATTGTACTTTTGAATACTATTGTTGTTGTACTGTTATTCTTGTGTGATCTTAATACAATATTGGTTTGTGAGTAACAATTGGGGTGGCTTCTCCGTTGATCTTTGACACACAGAATAACACATTTTTCTGCCGTGACTCCTCTTGGGGCTCGGAGGTACACCGTGACCAGGGGGTCGGGGAGGAGCACGTAACAGAAATTGGGGGCTCGTCCAATTGGCTCGGGGGCTCGAAATTGGGATCCACGTCCGGGATTAAATTCCCTGAAAACATTGGTCCGGGATAGAATTCCCTAACATTCCCAGAATTCCCAAATTTGGAATTTTTCTAACATTCCCAAATTTTTCCAAAAAATTGGAAATTTTTGTGTGAAGGTTAACAGGTGCTAACTAATAGTCACCATGGTGTTTGATGCAGAAAAGTTTGTGATATCCCCTAATGAGGCACAGTTCCTAGCGTTAAAAAGATCAGAACTCTTGATATTGGCCAAACATTGTAACTTGGAGGTCCGAGCTCACATGAAGAAAGCAGAGATGCAGACATTTGTGGTAGAATCTCTGGTGGGACAGGGAACATGGACAGAGGTAGCCTTGGATTGGTTACCCGAGGAAAAAGAAAATGTGGAGCTCCGGAAAATGGAGATGCAACTGCAGAGTCAGGAAAGGTTAAAAGAGTTGGAATGGAAAGCCGAGGAGAGAAGAGCAGAGGAAAGGAGAGCTGAAAGAGAACTCTTGGAAAGAAGAGTAGAACAGGAACGAGAACTCGAGGAAAAAAGAGCAGAACAGGAACGAGAAGCTGAGGAGAGAAGAGCAGAGGAAAAGAGAACTGAAAGAGAAATCGAAGAAAGAAGAGAAAAGGAAAGAGCAGAGGAAAGGAGAGCCGAAAGGGAGTTAAAGGAACGTGACATGGAGTATCAGAAGGAAGTTAAACTCAAGGAGCTGGAATTAATGGGAGAACGGAGAGAAGTCGTATCCATGCCGGCTAGTTCGACAACTAGTCAGAACACCTGGGATGTTAGTAGGCATGTGAGGCTGGTTCTACCCTTCAATGAAAAGGAGGTAGCCAAGTTTTTTTTACATTTTGAGAAAGTCGCTCAAATGCTAAAATGGCCTGTAGTAATAAATTATATTCGTATTTCCTACTTCTGTCTTCCTCTTCTTCACATCCGTCGTCTTTGTCTTTTCCCCATTGAAAACCTGTGGCACGATTTGGCCAACGTTCAAGGATCGGGTCTAGTCCTTGGTAATAGTTCGTGCCGCGGTTGCTAAAACCGCTCGGCAATTAACATCTGTCCGCGGTACGAGCGGGGCTGTGCCACCTACCTTTCCGGGGGTAGCTGGGCAGTGTCAGGGACCACGTCGGTCAGTTATAGAAGAGGGGATTAATGCCCCCTCTAAGGGGAACAGAGGCCGACGTTGGGTTCCGTAACATTTGGCCATTAACATCCTGGACTATGTTAGTGCAAAGTGTTCTGGTGGGTAAAGCGCAAGATATATTTTCGGCTTTACCGATTGACAAATGTACAGATTATGAGGAAGTGAAGAAAGCCATTCTCAAAGCCTATGAATTGGTCCCTGAAGCTTACCGGCAAAAATTCCGGAATGCCAGGAAGAGGGGGAGTGAGACCAATGTGGAGTTTCCCAGAATGAAGGAAACCATGTTTGATCGGTGGTGTGATTCGAAGGGGATTGGGAAAGACTTCGAACTGTTGCGACAATTGATCTTGGTGGAGGAATTCAAACAGTGTGTCCACGAGGACATTATAGTACATCTGGAGGAAAAGAAGGTACCAGAGTTGTATGAGGCAGCAACCGTAGCAGATGACTATGCCTTGACACACAGGATGGGGTTCCACACACCTAACTTCCCGCCTAGAGTTAGCCAGGGGAGTTATGGTACATCCGGCGTGGAGAACGAATATTCATGGGGGCGGCCTAGAGATGACTATGAGGACAAATCTGATACCACGACTTTTAGGGATCAGAAGACTACAATTCCAAGACAGACTTATCTTCCGGGTGGCTCGAGGCAGACCACGAGTTTTTCCTCCGGGCCTACTTACGCTTTTTGCAAGAAACCTGGACATTTGATGGCCCAATGTTATGCCCTGGAAAGGAAGAATCAGGAGCGGAGTCAGACTAGTGCAAGTCCGAATGCACTGGCAAATGCGAGAAATCGTCCTTGGAGGACAGTGCCTTGTGAAGGTTCCCATGCCAAAGTTAACGCATCACAGAACGACCTTGTTCAAGAGGGTTACAAACCTTTTATTTCAGAGGGGTTTGTGTCAATGGATGGAGACTTGACAAACCAGAGACCTGTTAGGGTATTGAGCGACACAGGAGCACATCAATCTTTGATGCTTGAGGGCATTTTGCCATTGTCAGAGAAGACGGCAACTGGTGTTCGTGTTCTTTTACAGGGGGTTGGTGGCTATGTTAAAGCTCCTCTTCATGTCATCCATTTGGAGTCTGATTTGGTGTCAGGACCGGTCACCGTAGGTTTACAAGCCACTCTTCCTGTAAAGGGAATCTCTTTTGTTATCGGGAATGATTTGGCCGGTGGTCGAGTTTCTGGTAATCCGATGTTTGTTGAAAAGCCTAGTATGGAAAATAACACCGCACAGTTAGAGCAGGAGATTCCGGGTATCTTTCCATCCTGTGCCGCAACTCATGCTGTGGATAGGAAGCGCTCTGAAGAGAAGGAGAAGGTACTGACGTCACGCTTTGCACAGGCACTTCTTGTCGAGTCCCCTGAAACTAAGTGTCAGCACACACAAGTCATGGATGGAGGCAATGTTGGCAAGCTCTTTGTAGGTGGACTGAACTTTGACACAAGTGAAGATGTTCTGGACTCTATCTTTGGCAAATATGGACCACTCTTGGAAGTGCTGCTGATAAAAGACAGGGAGACGCAAAAGTCGAGAGGGTTTGGCTTTGTCACGTTTGAAAACACAAAGGACGCCAAAGATGCAGAAAAGGATTTGAATGGCAAGGATTTGGATGGTCGGACCATAACAGTAGAGAAGGCAGGCCATGGGTGTCGAGGGGGCTAGAGAGGAGGAAAACGTGGAGGTAGTTTCAGGGGTGGCTATGGCTCCCGGGGTGGGAGTAGTAGTTTTGGTGGCGGCCGCAGTCATGATTACTACGGAGGCTCCCAGCAGCAGCAGCGCAGTTTTGGCAACTCTCGGCGGGATGACTATTACGGTGGTAGCCGAGATGGGGACCGCTACTCACGTGACTACAGCACCCGACTCTACAACTGTGATTATGATTTTTATGATCAAGAGAAGAGATGGGAAGCACTGAGTGCTCAGGAGCAGCCGAGCCAAGATTCCTACACGGATTAACCGTGAAACTCCACATTCCTAAAGGCGTCCATGTAGTGAATACTTCCAGGCCTCACCACCCAACCACCATGAAACCTGGCTCTCAGCTCGGCCTCCCTAAAAAAGTGCTATACATTTGCTTGACTTTGGATTTTTGATCACAACCCCTTAACCTTCATTCAAAAAAAAAATGAAAAATAAAAACAGGAGGTTGATGAGATGGAGTTTGGCTTTGCAGGAGTTTGGCTTGGAAGTTGAGCATGTAAAGGGCAGGGATAATGTCGTTGCTGATGCTTTGTCCAGAGTGAACTTACTTTGGAAATCTCTGTCGGTTGTTTGAAGTTTTGTTGCATTATTTTTGAGCAATATTGAGTATCGTTGCTCACGGGAATTGATGATTTGGGGTGTGAGTTTACTTTTGTTTGTTGGGAGAGTTTTGCCTACAAAGAAAGTTTTCACTATGTTCAAACTTTCTTTCTTGAGGGGGGGAAGTGTTATGGATTCGTCACTTCCGTTGTGGTGGTTTGCATCCACTGTAAATATTTCTGATTCCATGTACTATTATTGTTTTCAAAAAGTTCATTGTCTATGAACTGTTTTCCAAAGGTAAAAAAGTTAATGTTAAAAGAAACAGGAAACCGGATCGGGAACCGGACGACGAAGAGGAAGAAGAGGGAGAAAAAGAGGGCGGAGCAAGGGAGTCAGACAAGAAGGAGCCGAGCGACTTGCGGTCTGGATCGAACGTTGGCGAGCAAGAGTCACTAGCGCAATTTCGGGTTTCCGGGAAAGTTATTCCTTCGACAGAGTTGTCATCGCTGTGACCGATCAACCTGCGTGTCAGGTTTTTGGCGGTGGATTCCGAGGAGGATTATTGCCGGGCCATAACGTTTCAAGAGCGGGTCGTCGGCCATTTTGACTCCCGCAGGACTTGTGCTTCGCTCGCAGTTTCATCTCTTTTCGACCATTTTCACCACATTCAGACGTCGATCTGGGGCGTGTGTGTGACGTGGCTTTTTGAAGGTTAATTTGTCCATACCCGAGGGTGTGATCTCTCAGTCGCCTGTACGGCGCCTTTGGATTTCCCAGTCGCCCTGAGGGCGCCTTTGTACAGCTTCGGCGGTATGACTGTACTTGCCATCCGCATGGGATTCTGGTCTCGATTGGACATCGTTTTGGCGATCGCTGGAGCGAATCAACTTCGTCACGGAGCTGGGAATAAGAGACATTGGGGAATGTTCTTGTTTCACTCACTTGGAGAACAGTGAGTTATATATTACAAAACTGATGGTACCATCATAGGACATATTGATTGTACTTTTGAATACTATTGTTGTTGTACTGTTATTCTTGTGTGATCTTAATACAATATTGGTTTGTGAGTAACAATTGGGGTGGCTTCTCCGTTGATCTTTGACACAGAATAACACATTTTTCTGCCATGACTCCTCTCGGGGCTCAGAGGTACACTGTGACCAGGGGGTCGGGGAGGAGCACGTAACAATATATATATATTGTTGCGGTTTTGAAATGTATATATGACATCATTAAAGGTTAAAGGTTTGCCCCCCCATAGTTAGTCCACAAGCAACACGTAGGCCAATTAGAATTATTTATGTCATAGTATGTGTAAGAGTAGGCCATTTCCCTAGTGATATCTGCGTTGTGTAAAGAATTGAGCTTAGGTCCTTTCATTTTGCAGCCACCCTTCATTTTCATCATGGGCAAACTCGATCCCACTCCCCATTTGGCATCCCTCAAGTTTGTTACACTTTGGCCGCCAGCAGCGTTCGCTGCCCTTGTTTTCGCTCGAAACTAGTCGGGTAACCACGAGGTAGGCCTTTAGAAGAGGGAGGAGGGTGAGGGTCGAGGTGTGGCCGCGTCAAGCAGCGTGTCAGAAGGCGATGACGGTAAGAGCAACAGCCAACCAGGGCTCGGAGGGCATGGCTTGATAGGACTGTCTGAGGACTGAGCGAACGGACCGGTACGAGGACTGAGTTGAGTTATGAGAAGGGAGAGGCAGGCACTCGAGTTGGGAGAGAACTGATCTGGAGCACTCGTGTGAGAACTGCATTGAGAGGACCGGCGTGCACACGACAGTTTCGAGGCATTAATTGAGAAGCGCATTGAGAAGCGCGTATTGAACTGTTCGTTTATTACGTACGCAGCCCCGCGAGTGTAACCACCAAAGCCCAGCCTGCCGTTCACCTCGTAATAATCCCGTGCGCGCCAACGACACGTGGAGAGCTCCTGGCCGCTGTGTTCATCTACTTCGCGGTGCGATTTTGGGGACCGGAGAGCGAGCTGCCTGGACGCCATTCCTGGACCATCGACCTGTTCGTCTGCAACCCCGTGTGAGTGTGTCTGAGTGTGACGGGCCCATTTGTCTTGGGATAAGTTAAGACTGTTTAAGGCTGCACTGTGTATTCTTCTTCGTCTTATTGTACAAAGTGTAAATAAATCGTGTTATTCCTTTCTTCCAATTTCGACCGTTTCAGTAATTTCTTCCATTGGGTAAGCGTGGCACGATTAAGAACCGCTTGGATCGGGTTTAGTCATTGCTAACGGCTCGGGTCACGGGTTTGCTACCGCTCAGCGTTTCCACCAACACCCGTGATTCGGGCGGGGCATATTTCCTCGTTTCTGGGCAGCGTTAGTACTTAGGTAATAGCGAATCCCTAGTCCTAAAACCCTATTTAACGCTGTCTGGGAAGGACGTCATAGGTCCCGGGTCCCGTCGGCTAGTCAAAGACAAGTGGACTAATCCCCCCTTGGAAAGGGGAAAAGGCCGACGCTGAGATCTGCAACAATTGGTGTCAGGAGTGGGATTTGGAACCTGGGACTAAATTTTTAGACCAAATTTTGGACACCAATTTTGCATATTGGCCGCAACAATTGGTGTCAGGGGAGTGGGATTGGACCCGAAGTGCGCCTAACGCACTCAAAATTACGAGCGGCCGAAATTTAATTATTGACACCCAAATTAACATCGTGCCATAGATAACCAAGACGGTCGGATGCCGGTGGGGGTAGGAGAGGAGATAGATGAGGGGTTAGAATCGATAATAAAGGACCCCCGGGAAGAATGGGAAGAAGAGGAGAACATTAATGAGGGGCCGGCCGTAGGGGAAGAAAATGGTGGCGCCTCGCACATGGCGGCGAGAGCCGAGCCCGCTGTACCAACGGTCTTGGACATGCAAGCCTACATGGCGCAATTCATGGTGGGAATGAAAGAAATGATGGACACCTGAAGGGAGGTGTTAAAAGAATTCACCCGGGAAATATAAGAAATGAAAGGCGGGTTAACAGGGTTTGGAAACAGAATAGGTGGCCAAATAAAAGAGATGGGGGAAGACATTGAGCACGAGTTGAGCGAAGAGGGCACATTGGTACGTGACGGGTAGCGCGATGTGAGGAACGCGGGGAAAGCGAGTTTGAGCAGAGCGTAGTTAAGTTGACCGGGATAGAAATCGCGACTTGGGGTATGGAAAAGCCGACGGACGCCGAATTGGAAAATAAAATTTTATTGGTGCCGGCGGTCGTCGAGGAAATGGAAAAAGAAAATGAAATGTGAATAGTTGAAATTGGGGATGAAGAGACGGCAGAATTAGAGATTGAATTGAAGAAAGAAATGGAATGCACTCAAAGTCCGTGTTCGCATTGTGATGTCGTGCTGCCTAACCCCAATGGAAGTTTGCAGGTGCTGCTGCAGAAGAGAATCCCGAAGGTAAGTAGGAGCGTGTATGGCTCGAAAAGGTTTGGCGCGAAAGTGTGTGGCGCAAAAAGATTTTTCGCGCGCTTGGGATCGCGACGTCACCCGGGCGCTCGTGGAAGGTCCGTGGTGCGATATGTGAAAACGAATGGTGCGCGTGTGAGAAAAAGGTGTGCGCCGAAGCGCGAGTGTGTAACGGGAGAGTGTGTTACCGAGAGTGAGAGCGAATGCACGACGGAGTGTATGTGTGAAGAGTGTGAAACAGAGTGTGCGATGGCCGGGGAGAGTGTGCGAGAATGCACACCGGAGCATGTTGTAGAGCGTGTGCGGGAGTGCACACCAGAGTGAGTGATTGGGTGTGCAGCAGGGGATTGCACACCCGTGGGTAAGTGTGAGCTGATTGGGTGTGTGCAGGAGTGCACACCTGTGGTTGTTAGAGTACATAATGGGAGAGTGTACGCGAGGACGTGCGATGACCAAGTGTGTTACGGAGTGTGTAACAGTGTACGCGAGGACGTGCGATGGCCAAGTGTGTTACGGAGTGTGTAACAGTGGAGTGTGTGATAATGGAGTGTGTGAGCGGTGTGAGTGTGCCTGAGTGGTGTGCACCTGAGTGTGGAACGGAAGAGTATACACGAGCGAGTGCAGTAATATAATGCATGGAGTGTATGAGAAGCGCTGGAGCACCTCGATGTGCGAGAGTGGAGCAGGTCGCGTGGTGTGAGAATGCAATTCGGGCATCAACGCAGACTGGGGCAGCGTTTAGCGCGACGTACAGCCGACGCGAGCTCTCGGGGCGTGGTGCGCTTTGTGTGCTGCGGGGACTGGCGGGGATCGTTGCCGCTGTGGTCTCGCAAGGAGCGCCGCGCACGATTCGTGCCGGGCCCTGCCCTGTATGGTCGGTGCCGTGCCGTGGCGAAAGCGGCAAACGGCACGATTCGAGAGGAGGAAGGAGGGGTCGGAGCTTTGCCCCCTGGCGGGCACGGTGCTCCGACCGGGGGAGGTTGGGCCATCGTGCCGGAGACCGAAAGGCTCCGCGTAGGGATGGCGCCTGGAACCTCGGCCCACGTATGCCTCCTCCCCAGAATCGAAAATGCCGGACAGACCCAACCAACAGGAGACCAACCACCCGCATGCATTGCTCGGCTTTGCGAAGCCGAGCTGTGAAAATGTATTCCCGCACCGAGAGGCTCGAGTATAGTGGACAGTTAGCCATAGCGTTGGCGAATGGTAGCTTTACCATTCCTATTGGGGCACATGAGCTTTAGAATATGGGGATGGCAGTGAAAACTAGCCGAGGACGGGCTAGGATAATTGTTAGGGATTTAGAAATGACAGTAGGGACAAGACTTAAGTCGAGACATTTGTACCAGTAGAGGGGACGTAGAGAGAGTAGGTGGATGATAATGACGAGGGTGTGCTTAGTGTAAGGGAAGACGGGAAAGCACGAGTATTAGAGGGAAGTAGTTAGTTAGATGATGCTGTGTGTATGAGCTTGAGATTGAGAATCTTTGTGATGAGCTTGAGCAAATGAGAATCTTTGTGGTGAGCGTGAGCAAATGAGGAATTGGTCGGGGATGACCAGAGAAAGTGTATAAGTGGTGTATTGAGGACAAGTGTAATTGTTTT
This sequence comes from Myxine glutinosa, assembly GCF_964187855.1. Classification (NCBI taxonomy): domain Eukaryota; kingdom Metazoa; phylum Chordata; class Myxini; order Myxiniformes; family Myxinidae; genus Myxine; species Myxine glutinosa. The sequence goes on along the minus strand of NC_136264.1, from coordinate 139,427,110 downwards.
GAGTGAATGGACTTGCATGGTGTGCAAGTGGGGAATATTTGGTGTGGAATGCTTGGTGGGAGTAAATGGTGTGGAATGAGTGGTGTGGAGTGCATGGTGCGAAGGAGTGAATGGGGGGGAGGATGGACCCCTTCACGAATACCCGGGGAGGGTAGTTTAAAGTTAGGTAGAGGGAGTAGGTAAATGATTGGATATTGACACCTGTGGTGCGAGTAGTAGCAAGGTATTGCTTGGAGGGGTGCATGAGTCTGTGGAAATGGCTGGGCGTGTGGGATTAATTGGTGAGTATTGAGGCCGCAGGTAGGCTCTGGGAGCCAGGTAGAGTCAGAGTAGTGTTCAGTGGGGCCCGAGGATCCAGGAGTAGGACCCAGGTAGCCCAATGCCAGAGAGGGCATCAGAGGGGTGAGAGAGCCAGGAGGGGCCTTCCCCGATTTAGGGTAGTTGGAAGGAGCATGGTAAGCTCGGGTGGCGACTTCAGTGGCGGAGGTGCGCAGGTAGGTAGACCTGCTGGTAGAGCCACACGACCCAGCCCTGAAATTGTGCGAAGGCACAGTATTGAAAAATTGGGGAGTGAGACCCAAATTGGAAGAGCACCACAGGATGGTCAATGGGAATTGGTTTTTAGAACCACATAGTTTAAAGATGCCAATTGGCAGGGCATGACCCCGGGTAGTTTAAGAGTTAATGTTATTAGAGGATAGTTAGGATCAGAAGTCTCTTCGCACCAAAAACATCCACTCACCAAGGTGACAGAACTCCACACCAGATTAATGTTTGGATGGTGAGACGCATCTCGACGGAATGGGGCAATGTGTGTATTCCAACTCTTCCTTCTTGGGAGGGATTGGGTGACGAATTTGGAGTAGAGGGGGGGGGGGGGATAGAAGAGATAAGACGTAGAGACGCATTTGTAAAGTGTAAATACGGGGAAGGGCAAGGGTAGTGTAAGCTGACATGGGGGGGTCACGGACGGTTAGGGACGAGCTTTCTCCGCTCGCTCACCCGCGCCCCTCATGTTGCATTGCCTTGTATTGTGTGTACCCTTGCGCCCTTTCCTCCGCTGACTCTCTGCTTTGTCTTTCCTCCCCACCCATGGACCCATATTTTTGTTGAGGGGAGTGTGCAGGAACCCTGAGCTGTGCGGCTGCACTTTTGCACTGCACTCTGCTACCTCTTGCTGTACCAGTACACCTAGTGGACCACACGTTCTGTGGCCTGGCACCTTTGCTGGAGCAGACAATTGCTGCAAGTGTTATCTTGCCCTGTGGACCACTGGTTTTAAGTGGCGTCATGGTCACGCAGATGGACCATGAGATTGGCCCTGCTGAAATAATAAAAAACGGACACGGTTTGTGCATTTTTTAAATTCCGGTGTGCCAGGAAAGAAGATCTCCAAGTTTTATTATGGCACACTGAAGACGAAGCAGGAAGACGCAAGAAGCAGCAGCCCAGCAGCAGCCAAACAGCAAACATTCATTGTGCATTTTGATGATTGTGCATTTTTGTGCATTTGGGTGCGTTTTCTTTATGGTGTATTGGTGCAGTGCATTTGTGTTTCTCTCTCCTCAAAATTCTCTCCCACAAAAGAACAGGTCCTGGGTTGTAGTACTGTAAATAATTAGTTAGTCTTGTAAATAACATGCTCCCCACAGGCTTTATGTGTAGTTTGAGAATTATTTCCGCAATTCGGTTAGCCGTGGGTGTGAGTCTGTTAGTTAGTACACAACGCAGTAGGTGGGACATATCTAGTGTTGTAAAACTGTCACACACAGGGTGTAGGTTAAATGTAGAGGGGAACCACATCTAAGTGTCACACGTAAGTTAAAAAGTAGTCCTGAGCCTTGCTCAAAACCGGTCGTGCTCACTTGTGTGGGTTCGGCTCGGGGACAAGCCTGGCGAAGGAGGGGGGCAGTGTTGCGGTTTTGAGATTGTATATATGACAACATTAAAGGTTAAAGGTTTGCCCCCCATAGTTAGTCCACAAGCAACACGTAGGCCAATTAGAATTAGTTATGTCATAGTATGTGTAAGAGTAGGCCATTTCCCTAGTGATATCTGCGTTGTGTAAAGAATTGAGCTTAGGTCCTTTCATTTTGCAGCCAACCTTCATTTTCATCATGGTCAAACTCGATTCCGCGCCCCATTTGGCATCCCTCAAGTTTGTTACGCTTTGGCCACCAGCAGCGTTCGCTGCCCTTGGTTTCGCTCGAAACTAGTTGGGTAACCAAGAGGTAGGCGTTTCCACCATCACCCGTGATTCAGGCGGGGCGTATTTCCTCGTTTCTGGGCAGCATTAGTACTTAGGTAATAGCGAATCCCTAGTCCTAAAACCCGATTTAATGCTGTCCGGGAAGGACGTCATAGGTCCAGGGTCCCGTCGGCTAGTCAAAGACAAGGGGACTAATCCCCCCCCTGGTAAGGGGAAAAGGCCGACGCTGAGATCCGCAACAATATATATATATATATCGATATATATAAAACACAGTTTGTGTGTGTGTGTGTGTGTGTGTGTGTGTGTGTGTGTGTGTGTGAGTAATGTTACCGATAGACTCCTAAACGGAGAGGCGTATGTGCTTGATATTTGACATAGACATGGCCATTGAGCGTGGGACGAACAAGGCCGAACTCAAAATATTTGACGATCCATATTATTTATTCATATTTACCTCAGCGCATTTCAGCGCACGGAATCAACGGAATCAGAGCAGGTGGGCGCTGATTCGCTCAGAGCGATCACGTGATGACGCTATGACGCTATGAACGCTATGACGCTATGACGCTATGAAAGATATGACGCTATGAAAGATATGACGCTATGAACGCTATGACGCTATGAAAAAAAAAATCGCTATGACGCTATGAAACGCTTTGACGCTCTGAACGCTATGACAAAAAAAATCGCTATGACGCTATGAAACGCTGTGACGCTATGAACGATATGACGCTATGAACGCTATGACAAAAAAATCGCTATGACGCTATGAAACGCTATGAACGCTATGACGCTATGACAAAAAAAATCGCTGTGACGCTATGAACGCTATGAAAAAAAAAATCGCTCGCTTTGCCAAGGGGCTCGCTCCCCCCCCCCCCCCCCCCGTTCCCCTCCCCTCCCCCACCCGGCAATGCCGGGTACTTCTGCTAGTATATATATATATATATATATATATATATATATATATATACGTATATATATATATATACATATATATATATATATATATATATATATATATATATATACGTATATATATATTGTTGCGAATATGGAATTTGGCCTCCATATCCGCTTGTAAATATTCCCCTATTTCCCCAATACTCCCCAACTATCCCCAATCCCCCATTCCCTAGTCCCATTGTCTGTAAACAACAATCAGTAGAGCCGACCTTCCCCTTTTTCCCCCATTAAATGTCGTGCCCAGGTCCACCGCATCTCACGTAGACAACTTTCGGACATCTTGCTAGTTATTCTTAGTCTATGTCAGTTAAGGACTCCTTTCCATTAATTCTGACTCTTCGTTGCACCAGAATGTGATTATATGGCACCAGTAGTGAGTTTAGGACCTTTCCCATACCTCCTTCCATCTTCTTCCCCAAACAACAACTACAACTACAAACAACAACTACAACTACAACTACAACAACAATTACAACAACAACGACGCTGCGCTGGGGAGTGTGCGTCATCACACCGGCTCGGTTAGCCGCCATTGACAATGCGCGCCGGACCATGCGCTCCACGGGGTTACCACGAAGGGGCTCCTTGTCAGCTCCTCGTCAAGGGCGGAGCCTGGTAAACCCCCCCGCACGCACCCAATGAGAAGCAACGTGCCGATTCCACGAGGCGGAGCTAACGAGCCGAGGGCGTGTCACTCCCCGCCGGATATACGCGGCCACGTACCGGACGTGACGTCAGATGCGCCCCCAGCCTGGAGAGAGAAGTTGCCACGTACGAGCGCTGAATACCTCCCCGCATCTCTGGACCGGACCGAGTCGATTCTGACCTTTGAGCCCAGGTGCACCTGGAGCCATCGATCCTGCCTTTCCTAGCCATCAATCCCCGTGTGAGTCAGCCTTTTGTCCCGTTTATCTGTCGTCTGTTGGGGTTAATATAAGATTGTGTCTAAGTGCTTGTCTTTCTATGCTGTACCTCTCGTCCCTGTAATCTGACCTTCCGCCCTAATATAATCTCCTCCGGAGGTCTTGAGAACCGTATCCCTGGTGTCGCGTCAATTTAATCCCAGCCGTGTGTCTTTTCCTTCATTGACCTAGCGTAGCGCGATTAGTCAACGTTCGGGTATAATCGGGTAACTTGTGCAGACGTGGTCATACCAAAACCGCTCGGTAAATAACATCTAAGCCACATCTGTAACAATATATATATATATATATATATATACATACATACACATACACACACAAAGAACCCCTAACTTGATGGGTCAGCAAGGCACAGATAAAATCCCATCACAGCACTTGCTGCATGACCTGTTAGCACCAAGTGTCGTCTGCCATACAAACACATTGTGTCAGCCCTGCTGATCACCAGTTAGATTTTCTTTGAATTTGTATTTACTGACGAGGTTATTATAGTCACGAATAACCGATTTGCAGTATGTCATCTTGAGGAGCTCATATAAAGGGCGAAATCCCCACAAAATCTCGGGTTATCTTTCACTCTTTTGTTCCTCTCGTTTCCGATTTGTGGAACTTCCTTCTGTAAGTAGTTCTCTCTCCCCTCCAGGTTTTCAACTTGGCAGTTCACACCAATCCCATGTCATCCCTTTTTTCCCTCCGATCCCAACTCATGATAATGTTTAGCCCCATATGACCTCTATAACGTCTGACTTACAGGTTTTTGTGTTTCTGCACTTACTTACTCGTCTTTTCCATTAATTAAATTATTTTGTGTGTTGCCTTCACCTGTTGCCCTCATAGTTGCACTGTCATTACGTTGAATTTTCACCCTCAGTCAACTCTCTGTTCCTCGACCTGAGATTCCATATCGAACACTAGAACGGCACTCGGTAGAGAACATACCTCATCTGCCAGGTTGAACAGCTTCCATTTTGTATCCCACCGATAGGTCAGATCTGAATCCGGACCTGAACCCAAATCGAATCGACTTATTCTTGTAACGTACCAAACCCGTGTATCTAGTTTTGCCAAAAATCATCCACAACTTTTTGAAATATCATGCTATATATCGCTTTTGGCCTTCTATCAATGGTGAAAAATCAATTTAAAAAAAATTTAAAAACTCTCGTATCCGGATCCGGTTTCGGATCTTCACCAAAACCTAATCATTTAGTCCATGTCACATATCCAACCTTTCCACCAAATTTTGCCCGAATCCATCCACAACTTTTTGAGATATCATGCGCACAGACAAACAGACAGGGGTGAAAACATAACCTCCATCCACCTTAGGTGGCGGAGGTAAAAAATACATAGACAAGGATTAACATCTGTGCATTTCTCTTCACAGTTGAGGGGAAAACATTTCGCAGTCTTCGTGAAATTATTATATGTTTTGTGTGTCTGTTTTATTTTTGTGTGATAAATGTTAGCTCCTTCACGAGCCTCGAACCTGTATACAAAAAAAAAAAAAAAAAATTATTGAACCTGCTGTACAGGTTAAATTGAAATGGAGTGCTTGCACAGGACATAGTCAATCAGTGTGACATATTGCAAGCGGTATTAAGGTTTGCATTGGTACACTAATTCAATTAATCACATTGGTTAAACATGAGCTACAAATCATGACTATGCAATCGCCAATACCCTGTAAGGTCAATATGTGGATGTAATGTGCAGCTCTTTCTCCCACTTGCATTCATAACCTACACAGTACACGTACACACTGTAATTTGATTGATGGTTTACTGTATTGTGTCAGATATTTTTGGAAATTAGTTTTGCAATCGGTCAGTAACAATGAATGTATTTTAAGCAAGGAATTATTTCTGCCATCAAAAACAATTATTCCCAAATTTTTCAAAATGTTATCAGTTTATATAAAACTAGAAGTTACCCGGCGTTGCCCGGAAAATAAATAGTCAGTCACGCAATTTAGTTTTGATATTCTGTTTATTATACCCTTCTGTTAAGTAACACAATATTATTTGTGGGCTTTTTCTAGTCAGAGGAAGCCACGCACCTTGGGAACGCCCTACTGCCACGCCCCTTTGGGCACGCCCAACTGCCACGCCCCAAGTCTAAATCTGATGCGCCCATGTTTTTTGTCGTGAAAGGTTACCCCCCATGGACTCCCTCTTCCCTCTCTAAGTCACTTCCTTAGGCTGTCCATGAGGCACAACTGAACAAACAGACGTTCACAAATAGGGTTATAGATGAAACATCAAAAGGTCTTGTCAATTTGATATCAATTGTGTGTTTATGGCCATTCGAAGACGCACAACCTCAAGTGGTGTGTTTCTCAGCTGAAGATCTCTTACGCCATAGAAATTAGAGAAGTTCATTAAAGTTTAATTTTCTGCTTAATGGACATCAGAAAGTTTCAGAAATGCATCAGATAGGTAATCTATATCTATCTATAATTCCAGTAATCTCTGTATGTCTGTATGTCTGTGACCGCTGTTTCTCGACAACCACGGGTCCGATATACTTGAAACTTGCCAGGTATATTGCTGGGGACCCGAGGATGTGCCTTTTCAAGGTTTCATATTAATCGGAGAAGTAGTTACCGAGCTATGTCCAAAAAACGATTCAACCAATCAGAGAGCAGCGAGCTATCACGTGTGCCGAACGTGGCGAACAGACTCTGCCTCGGACGGCACATTTGAGAGCGTATTCATTTATTTCACGTTGGCAAACTATGTTGCCGCTATGTTGGCGTTAAACGATGTTTTAAAACTAATTAAAACTAATTTGCGATTCTTTTGCTTTCCTGCGCGTTTGTGCATGCTATGGCGATTTCTTTACCAAACTCCGCAAGCCGTTCGCTTTGGACCAAACCATTTCATGTAAATAGAGGGGGGGGATTGTCACCGTACTCGCAAGCCGTTCGCTTTGGACCAAACCATTTCATGTAAATAGAGGGGGGGGGGGGGGGATATAATTTTAGATATAGATATAGTACGGGCATGCCCTAGTATATAAAACACATTGTGTGTGTGTGTGTGTGTGTGTGTGTGTGTGTAATGTTAGTGTTACCGATAGACTCCTAAACGGAGAGGCTTACGTGCTTTATATTTGGCATAGACATGGCCATTGAGCGTGGGACGAACATGGCCGAACTCAAAATATTTGACGATCCATATTTTTTATTCATATTTACCTCAGCGCATTTCAGCGCACGTAATCAACGGAATCAGAGCAGGTGGGCGCTGATTCGCTCAGAGCGATCACGTGATGACGCTATGACGCCATGAACGCTATGAACGCTATGACGCTATGACGCTATGACGCTATGACGCTATGAAAAAAAAAAATCGCTCGCTTTGCCAAGGGGCTCGCTCCCCCCCCCCCGTTCCCCTCCCCTCCCCCTCCCCTCCCCTCCCCCGCCCGGCAATGCCGGGTACTTCTGCTAGTTTAGTATATAACAGTGTGAATGAATTTTTTTTTGGTAGTTTTAGAACATATTTAGTAGTTCACCGGTTTTAAATAATGCTTTGCAATTTGCTTTAAAGTCTTTTTGAGTCGACAAGTATAGTTTAGGACATAAGATTGAAAAATGGATGTGAAAAACTTTGAGTTGAATAATATATTTGTATTGAGTGACATGATTAACCGAATGCTACAATAATCCTGTTCAAACGTGAGAACAAATAAAATAACCCAGATGGAATGTGGAGCTACTCCAATGCTGCTATGATTTATGAATGAACCGGTTTGCCTACATCACTATGGAGTGGAATTCATATTAATTAACCAAGCTTCTTGGCTTCTTCAAATGAGACAGTCCAGCAACTAAATTGTTAAATGTCAGGACCAGTCTCCACCATTATGCGCTTGCAATATATTTCTCATGGGACCGTTTCACATAGTCTGTGTGAACCTTTGACTCCTCTTCCAAGCCTGAAAGATTACAGTACGTTTATCAGGATTTCTAACAATGCTTTAAAACATGGATACAATGTAATGTTTAACAGGAAGGCTACATATCAAAGTAAGGTGGGGCAAGACAGGTTTGGGATGACCACGCGCTTTGCTTTTCAGGCTAAAGTGCAAGTGTCACTGGTATTGGTAATGTATTGAAATTTTAAAACTTTTAATGTAGAAGGCATTTCTGAAAAGAGAAATAGTGCTGTCCAAATCGTGCCCAACACTGATGTTAATGTGAACTCGTATATAAAAGAGAGTTTCAAATAAAAATTATTGTATAGCAATTGCCTGTATGCAAAAGTAAGCCGAGAAAATACATAACCAGACGATAAAACAAACAGGAAAAGAGAAGAGTCATCAGAAAAGTTATATATTAAAAAACAATGGAATAAAAACCATTTATGCTTATTTTAAAAAGAAGAATGCAAATTGTATAGATGCACCGTAAAAATGGGATGTATAGATGTTACATTTAAATAATTAAACAAACAAGTCTGGCACCCCGTTCTGCTCACCAAACTCTCCTCCGATGGTATCCATGGAAATCTCCATTCATGGCTTGCGGACTTCCTCTCTGGTCATAGTCAACGTGTGGCCCTGAATGGATTTCTCTCATCTCCCCTTCCTGTTCAGGCTGGAGTTCCCCAAGGCAGTGTGCTGGGCCCTGTGCTTTTTCTGGTCTTCATCAATGATCTCTCCGACTCTCTGGAAAATCCTCTCTATCTCTTTGCTGATGACTCCACACTCTGCCGCTCCATTCCCCATCCCTCAGATCAGCAGTCTGCAGCCTCCTCACTCTCTGCAGACCTGGACAATATCACAGACTGGCCAAATAAGTAGAACATGTCTTTCAATCCTGACAAATCTCACACTCTCACTATGTCTCTCCGAAAAGTTCGACTGGACAACCCTCCCATCTACTTTCTCAACAATCCTCTCCAAGAAGTTCTGTCACTCAAGCTTTTGGGTCTCACTATCTGCCATGATCTTTCCTAGGAAAACCACATTTCCATGCTGGCCTCCAAAGCCAGTCGCCGACTGGGCATCCTCGGTTGTGCGAAGTCTTTCCTTGGCACACCTGAGCTCCTCACAACATACAAGGCTTTCATCTGCAGCTCAATGGAATACTGTTCTCCCCAAAACCAAAGCATTCAGAATCATTCGAATCTCCCGCGATGAAGCTGATTGTGAGGGCCTTTCACTCACCTACCGCAGGCAGGTTGGTGGTCTTTCTGTCTTCTACCGAATACTTTCCGGCCTAGCTCCCCCAGCTCTCTCTGTGCTCTGTCCCCCAAATATTCCTACAGGTCGCACAAGATCTGCCAGCAACTCTCTTCTGGTGAAATTGCCTAAATCAGGACTCTCTGCTCACCTTCACTCATTCATTCCTCTTTTCTCCCGCCTCTCGAACAAACTCCCTCACTCAATTCAATCCCACTCCTCCCTCCAGGTCTTTAAAACAGCTGTCCACCACCATCTCTTATCTTCCCCCATCCAAAACCTTGATCTTTTCTACCCCTGTTAATTCACCCCAGATCCACTTTTTTGAAATACCGACTTCTTTCGTGGAATCTTAGCAGTGTCCATGTGTTTTACACCTCTACCTCTCCGACCCCCTCCCCCCCCCCCCCACTCCGCTTCCCAAGCCTCCTCCCCCCAAGCCCTCTCCCTCCCACAGATCTCCCGATGTCCCTGTTCTCTACTGTTGTACTTGTGTGCTTCCCTCTCTCTCCCCATATTGTGTCCCGCTCCCTTTATTATATGTTTTATGTGTCCGTTTTTTAAAAATTAATGTTAGCTCTTACACGAGCCTCGATGTTGTACACACAAAAAAAAAAAAAATTTTTTTAAATGTTTTCTGGCAATAAACACTTATTGATGAATAACAATTAATAAATTCGCAATTATAAATACTTCTCAATAAATAATTTAGAATTAACTATTTCCCATTATCACCGTGAAGGTAATAACCAATAAGGTATATAATAAGTGTATGTAATAAATAAATAATTCAAGGTTTGCAATATGTGAATAGCGCTGATGGTAAAGAATATATAAATAAATAATTAAAAGTTGTGTGTTGGTCGTGGATATGGTCAGCTATATATAAATAAATAATGGTTCCTGAAAGCGTATACAATCCTATACTATTTTTTCCAATAAATATATTTTTTAATTTGTCAAAATTCCAAATTGGATCCAAATCACAAATCATTTGAAGTGCCGCATGCTCAGATATTATTGCATACATGCGCTGAATATGAAAGCAATGCGTGCAGCCATTTTCGAGTATAGAGGCTGTGGACATACAGCTGGGCAGACAGACGGACAAGAGCTAAAATTTAAACCTCCAGACAGGCCGATGCCCAGTTGGAGGCTGAGAAAACATGCCTATGCTAGTGGAAATAACAAAGCCTGTTTAGTGATTTGGAAAATTTTCTCAGCTCAAATCATGATGTGCTGATATCAAATTCTCAACTGCTATTGTCTTACTCTTACTTCTCTTCTATAACTGCTCTTTAAAGCCTTTGTCCTTCAACTTGGGCTGCATTCTATCTTCCTGGAGGAGAGCAAACATCACTCCCATTCACAAGAAGGGTCAAAACCCCAAAACATCCTATCAAAAACAGACCACGAAGCTTACTTCCAAATATAAGAAACTCAATGAATCCATCATCCCTGCTGATGTCAAGTACTGTATGTCCGCTTTTCAAAGTACTTCAAGGGCTGACAGAATGGCCTACATGCACACTCGCCTCTGAGCTATCTAGCCTGGGTTTGAATCCCGACCCAGATATAAACTGTCATCCCGGTGTTTACAGGCAAGGTGATTCATCAATGTGTGTGCCATCCATTGGATGGATGTTAAACGGGCACCCCAAATGGGCTTTAATAGTTTGTCGATGTTAAATATCTCACAGTGTCTGAGACGAAGAGTAGGTGAGATATCGATGGCACCATGGCCACATTCCAAATTGCTTCCCTAATACTGCCTTCCCACTCTTCACGCTGCCTTACATTCCCCTGCCCTCTCCCTCCCCCTCACCCTCCTTCCCCTGTGCTCTCTCTCCCCCTCCACTCTTATCCCCTCTCCTTGTGCTCCCCTCCTCGCTCTCCCTCCCCTGCCTCTGCCCCATCTCTCTTTCTCTCCCACTCTTTCTACTCCCTTTTCCCCTCCCCCTACATTCTCCCCTCCCCTTCTCCTCTTTCCTCCCCTCATCCCATCTCCCTTCCCTTCCCCCTCCGCTCCCCTGCCCCTCCCCTTCCCCCTCCGCATCCCCTTCGCCTTCCCATGCTCCTCCTCTCTCATGGGAGGAATCTCCCTCTCCTCTCATGGAAGATTTTTGAGTCCAAATCACTTTGGATTGAAGTTATGTTTGAGGAAACCATGGATAATATTTTGTGGAATCTGATCTATAATGTAATAGATGGTGATGTGTTATTTGATTGCTGTCACAAACTATTCACTGGCCTTATTTCTTCAATAATCTCTGTTCAATAAGATCTACTCTACACATCTCTGTTCAATATGACCTGCCCTTCATCTGATTCACTTCGATCCTCTGCAGTCATATCTGACATCGACACAATGTCAACAGAAGAAATGCATAATAGTGCCTTATTATTTTGAATGTTACATGAAGCTGCATATTTCATCAGCTGACACTCATAATAATTAATCCAACAGTAAATTGTGAAAGGAGTAGGCCTTTGGGCCAAATACTCCAGAAAAATTCCCAGTATATCTGTTGGAACCCATCTGTGGATCGGTCCCATCGGCCGATGGGTCTGCGCCATCTGCGGATGTGTTGTTCACCTTGAAGGAATGTGTATGCATCAATGGTGGATGAGTATGTTTATTTGAACCTAAAAATAAGCAATTGATGTCATAAATGTTTATAAAGCAGTCCGTGACATGTGGTTTGTCGATAACCGTTTGTCGATAAGATAAAAATAAGATAATATTTTTAGGTTCAAATAAACATACTCATCCACCATTGATGCATACACATTCCTTCAAGGTGAACAACACATCCGCAGATGGCGCAGACCCATCGGCCGATGGGACCGATCCACAGATGGGTTCCAACATATTTATGGCCAACTTATAGTAATTTTTAAGCTCTGTCCATTGAGCTGAGTTTTCTTGAAGGAGTCATAAAACAATATAGTAAGACAAATTGGTTTAGAGACATGCTGTTAATGTTAGAGGGGTGGTCACCATTCAGAGTATTGCTGTCAAGAATAGCTCTTCTGATGTGTAAATTACTTCCAGGCCACACATGAGGTTTATTGGTTTCATGGAGTGCTTCGTAATTAGAAAATACTTCGTGAATTTTCATTATACACCTTATACCCACAGTTGCCATTATACTCTGTCTTTACTTCTCATTTTTGCTTCTTCATCCATCCCTTTCTCCACTTCATTTTCCCCAAGGCAAAACACAAACATAAAAATAAAAACATAAAACTTTTATGCCTGCCTGTCTTTCTGAAGCCTGCGCTGCAATTTATCGACAACTTCAGCAGCACCATGCTGGACAGAGCAGGTAGATAATAAGGGTTGGTGAATGAATAAAAAAAGGTTTGTGAACATGGCACTTGAGTATTTCCTGCAAGCTTATGTGTTCAATTCTAGTGACATTTAATAGTTGTAACTAAAAACAAACACTAAACCATTGATGTCACAACATGGGTTGAAGTAACTTCAGGTAATAATGGGAGGACAAGCAACAAAGTATCTTGAGGTAAATACTAAAGTTGTGTTTTGAGCTGTAATGTGGTGATGAGCATGAATAATGGCTTGGGATGACAAAAAATGCTCAAATGGTCTTTGACTTTTTGATGCCGGGTAAAAAATAGGGGCAATACCCCTGGGCTCACCTGGTAGAGCCAGGGAACGACTGGTAGGTGTGGATGATCCACAAAATATGTAAATTAGCTGATGATTTGAACAAACTTGTTCAAAGATGATTCCTACCAAGTTACATTTAAATCAGGTGAATACTTTTTGAGAAGTCAAGTGTAGTGATCCTGGAATGGTAATGACCTTTGACCTTTAGACTGACTTATTAATATGCAATTTTTAATGATATTTTCAAGACATCAGGAGGCCTTGGTCTTGAGAAGGTCTACAAAGTTTGGTGAAAATAGGACATTTAGTTTTAGCATCACGAGTGATAAAGGTTATGAGAAGAGAACAAAGCAAATATCTATTTTCGGAGTTCAAACCTGGACCCACTTTGACCCCCGATACATCCTCTTAAACCCAGATATTTATTAATGCCAGGAACCAGTGGCGTAGTTTGGGTTTTTTGGCACCCGGGGCCTAAGGTCAATTCTAGCGCCCCACAGGCACTCGCATAGTCAGAAATTTATAAGGGGGGCATATGAAGGAGTGGTACTGTAAGCTTCCCCAGTAGTCTCAGCAGCAGAGGTGAGCTCCCTACTCTTTCCAAAGAACACCGTGGGATCTTTAATGTCTGCCACCTAATGCTGATAGATGGGACTCTCAAGTTAACGTCCATCCGAGGGACAACACACATTGATGAATCATCCTGCTTTGAAACACCAGAATGACAGTTTATACCTGGGTCAGGATTCAAACACAGGCAAGACAACTTAAAAGCAAAGTCGGCATACCTCGAGGACATCATGCCAGTTCAACATACTCACTGAGGCCTCTCACCACATTTACCCTTTGTCCAGAGTCCAGCCCCTTCGAGTGCATGCGCTTTCTTCACTTCACAGACTTCACACACAGTCCGGGTTTAAGGAAACTCTACCCAGAGAGAAAAAAAAATTAAGAATTATCCTCGGATGGCCACGTACCCTATAAAGAGATAGAAATGATAGAAAAGTGTGGATTCCAACACTGATCTCTATACTAACTGGATAGGAAGGAAAGCTCATTTTTTGAAGCCACTTGACCGCCATCTTTGTTCTCCCACGAGTTCCTCAATGCCGGATCGTAACTAAGGGGAATGACACTTACCAATGAAATGTGATTCCTCTTCTCCTTTGATCATGACCGTCGTGGTTTTTACAACTGTAAGCAGCACACGATGGCATTTCATAAATACGATAACAATGCTTTTTTCAACACAAGAATGGACTAAAGTCAAGTCGGAATGAGATAAAATGAAGTGGGAAAGGAAAGAAAATCAAGTGGGAATGTGGAATTATTGTAGGAAATATGAACCTTGAAGCAAGTATTTGTATTGACGCAAACATGATTGTCTGTGTTGTGGGAGGAGAAATATGGTGGATGGAGCGCTTCCGGTGCCTTCAACACCGCGGATGGGGCGCTTCCGGTGGTCTCAGGATCGCGGATGGAGCACCTCCGGTGGCTTCAGGACTGCCCGACCAATTAACATTCGCACCCGATCCAATTTATGTAGAGATCAGTGGATTCCAATCCAAGACGTTGAGAGGCAAAGAGAGAGAGACAGGGACAAGGAATTGTTAAATAACTAACTTGTCACGTGATCCTCGCTGTCGCTAATTGGGCCCCGTATGTCACGAGACATCTGGATTTGATTGACATGTAATTATGTCATTACGAAATATCTGTCCAACAATTTACAATTATAACTCCTCCTTCCCTTCAGCCTATCATGGGCGATATCCTTATTACAGAATGCATAACCTCGTCTATTGGAATATTCACAAAACAATTCTATAATATAAGAGATTTACACAGTCGGCAGACCCATATGCGGAGGTGATTAGTAATTACAAAAATGTTACACCGGATGGAAAGACTTTGTAAACATCAAGACGTAAAGATGTAACACGGAGTTTAAAATGAAAAACATGGTTCCGAAAGTTCCGTCTTGTGCTCTCATGAGAAGTCCGTTATGTTATCATTTATATCCAACCAAATGGAGCAAGAAAACGTGTTGAATATGAGGCAAAGAGTACAGAAGGTAATATTTTATTTCTTGATATTTCTATGTATATATATATATGTTTTAACATTGTAGAACAATAGCACTTTTAATGTTCAGACCCTCATTTTAGGTAAGCATAAGAATTGGAACAATTGACTAACATGTGCTTATTGTTGCTCAGGTGTTTCTTGTTGCATTGATTGTTCGCATATAAAAGAGCTGTGAATGTCTGGTCTTGGTTTTAGCCTTTGCCTTGGGAGTCTGCCTTTAGATACAGAAGGCATAAACCAACATGAAGACTAGATAACTATCTCTGAAAAAAAACAAGCAATCAGGAAGCTGAAAGAACAGAAAAATTCAATTAGAACCATAGCACAAAAACTGGGCCCAGCAAATACAACAATTTGGAATATCTTGAAAAAAAACAAAAACGCAAGTGTACTTAGCAATAGATAATGGCCAGGTCGGCCAAATAAAACAACTGCAGTTGATGACAGAAATTAATCAAAGCTGTGAAGAAAAACCCTAAAACATTCGGTGACATAATCAACAACTTACAGAGCATATGGGGCGAAAGTATCACAACTTTGACAGCAGAATTACAAAAGCTACACCGCAAGATGCAATCCTCTCATCAGCACCAAAAATAGAAAGGTCAGATTAGAATTTGCCAATAAGTACAGATGTGCGCTAGTAGAGTTCTGGAACAAAGTTTTATGGACAGATGAGACCAAGATAAACCTTTACCAAAGCAATGGAAATGGGAAAGTGTGGAGAAAGGAAGGAAGTGCATATGATCTAAAACATACTACTTCATCTGTGAAGCATGGTGGAGGTAGGTAGTGTCATGCTTTGGGCTTGCATGGCTGCCTCTGGAACTGGCTCACTCATCTTTATTGATGATGTAACTAATGAGGGCAGCAGCAGAATGAATTCGGAAGTGTACAGAAACATTTTGTCTGCCTATGCACAAGAAAATACCTCTAAACTCATTGGGCATTGCTTCACCATGCAGCAAGAAAACGACCCAAAACACTGCCAATGCAACCAAGAAGTTCATCAGGGGGAGAAAGTGGAAGGTTTTATACTGGGTAAGTCAATCTCTTGATTTAAATCTAAAGGAGTATGCATTTCACTCGTTGAAGAGGAGACTAAAGTCAGAAACCCACAAAATAACAACAACTAAAAATGGCTGCAGTAAAGGCTTGGCAAAGCATCTCAAAGGAAGATACCAAGAGTTTGGTGACGTCATTGTGTCACAGACTCGATGCAGTTATTACATGCAAGGGATATTTAACCAAATACGAACTATTATACTGCTTTAATTTACTTTAAATTAATCTGTTCCAATACTTATGTTTACCTAAAATTGGGAAACTGAACATAAAAAGTGCTATTATTCTACAATGGGGAAACATATATGCATAGAAATACCAAGAAATAAAAGCTGACCTTCTGTAGTCTTGCCTCGTATTCATCTTTTGATATTAAATCCAATTTTTTGGAATATATAGCAATAATAACAAATTTGACTTCACTGTTCCAATAATTATGCAAGACACTGTATATACCTGAACACTGTGTGGAGGTATCATATTCCATGAAATCTCCAGTTTTAAATGCGTATATTCTATTGCAGACAATCGCTGGTGTTCTTTCTATTAGTAAGACTAGTAGTGCACTGCTGTTTTCCACAAGCATAATCTGGGTGAGTGCATTCGTTATTATTCCACCTCACTTAATTCTGTATATACACATATGTCATAAATGCCTTCATGTTGTACTATGAATGTGTGAAATGAAGTACAGTATAACCCAGTCTTCTTGGACATACCTGTGTCGTATTGGTTCACAAAATCTATAGTGTTGAGCACATGGACAAACAAACTCTTCATGCGAACATGCTCCCCAGTTTTCACTTCAACTATCGATCTCAAAACAACATTCTGTGGACTCGTGGTCAGACATGCTCATAATTGTTGAATCCATTTTTGCTCATGCTAATGAGGCAAGCTTTCACAACCGTCAAGCAAGCCAACAAAAAATGGTGACCACTTACACTCATGATCGCCTAATGGAACAGAATATGCTTGGAAGAATATGCTTGGAAGAATAGCAATTTTTTTTTTTTTTTACCATTAAAACAAAAGTCTTTGATTACTAAAACAAACACGAGTTACACATTAGGTTTCCATATAGTTATACATTAGGCCATTAGATTGGCTACACTGGATAGCAGGCCTGATCAGCCATTGCAGGGCTCCTGCTGTAATGACAATGAGACTGCAGAATGTGGGCAATCTGAAAGCTAATATTGCACACAGCAGTGACGAAAAAGGCAGGACATGCATACATGCATCATACAATCATACATGCTCATAATAAATTCAATCTGATAAGTGTTTGGAACTGAAAGAACGGGAACTGAAATAACGGGTCCACATCTTACAGTACCATCAAAATAATATGTTCCTGAAATATCCACTTCTGAGAGTTGCCTTATATTTACGTCTTGGCTACATTAGTTATATTTCCATCTTAGCTTCTGATTTTTATTATTTGCTAGCAAAGGTATCCGGCATTCACGCAAATTCTCTTAGCTGATGGGGACATTAAAAACACCCCCCCAAAAAACTAGTTTTCATTCATGCACTCCCTTGGCGTTCTCTTAGTATTCATGCAATGTTTTGGGCCACCAGGTTTCATGGTTTTATAGTTATAAAAGAAACACACACACGCACACACAAGCTGATTAACTGACGAACACGCATTGCCTTTTCTTATTTTTTTTTGCATATAATATCGAGAGTCGTGAAAGAGCTAACATTAATCACAAAAAATCAAACAGACACATAAAACACAAAATAAGGGGAGCGGTAGACAAGATGGGGAGAGAGGGGGAAGGACACAAACATAACATTTGAGAGCAGGGACATCGAGAGAACTGTGGGAGGGGGAGGGCTTGGGGGGAGGTGGGAGAGGTATAAAACATATGAACACTGCAAGGACTTCCAGGAAAGAAGTTGGAATTTCGAAAAAGTGGATCTTGGGTGAATTAGCGGGGGTAGAAAAGATCAGGGTTTTGGATGGGGGAAGATAAGAGATGGTGGTGAACAGCTGTTTTAAAGACCTGGAGGGAGGAGTGGGATTGAAGAGAGTGACGGAGTTTGTTCCATAGGCGGGAGAAAAGAGGAATGAAGGAGTGAAGGTGAGCAGAGAGTCTTGATTTTGGCAGTTTAACCATAAGAGGGTTGCTGGCAGATCTTGTGCGACCTGTAGGAATATTTGGGGGACAGAGCACAGAGAGAGCTGGGGAAGCAAGGCCGGAGAGGAGTCCGTAGAAGACAGAAAGACCACCAACATGCCTGCGGTGAGTGAGTGAAAGGCCCTCGGAGTTAGCTTCGTCGCAGGAGATTCCAATGATTCTGAAAGCTTTGGTTTCAACCACGTGAAGCCGAGCTTGGTGTGAGGCAGGAGCACCGGCCCAAAGGGGAGAACAGTATTCCATTGAGCTGCGGATGAAAGCCTTGTATGTGGTGAGGAGCTCAGGTGTGCCAAGGAAGGACTTCGCACGACGGAGGATGCCCAGTCGGCGACTGGCTTTGGAGGCCAGCTTGGAAATGTGGTTATCCCAAGAAAGATCATGGTAGATAGTGAGACCCAAAAGCTTGAGCGACAGAACTTCTAGGAGAGGATTTTTGAGAAAGTAGATGGGAGGGTTGTCCAGTCCGTCTTTTCGGAGAGACATAGTAAGAGTGTGGGATTTGTCAGGATTGAAAGACATGTTAAATTGAAATTAGATTGAAAGGCCTTTTATTATTAGCCCTCCCCCCCTCCCAACACGGTTGGACTTAGTCTGAAAAGGGGTCTTATGGCTTAGGTCTCGGCCATCTGCAGCCATGTCTCGGACAAATATGGACCGATTTAGTTCATACCTGGCAGAAAGATAATACATAATGGTATACATATGCACATATGCACATAATGAGGTAAAGATGAACTTATTATATTTTGGGGTCACAAAGTCAAAGGCCAAAGGTCAGTTGTCATGTCAGGTAAAAATCCTCTTACCACGATAACTTGTGAACCAGTGATGGGATTCTGACCAAATTTGGTACAATTATTTAGAAAGATGTAAACATTAACTGTTTAGATGTTGGGATCAAGACGTCAAAGGTCAAGGTCAAAGTCTGTAATAGATCTATAACTTGAGAACGGCTGAAATGATCTTATTCAAACTTGGTACAGGTATGTATAATGCTGTAAAGATTAACTGATTAGATTTTGGGGTCAATAGGTCAAAGGTCAATTGTCAGATGTCTCATCAAGTAAAAATTCTGTTACCGAGCTAACTTGTGAACGAATCATGGGAATTTCACTAAACTTGGTACAGTTATATATTATGATGCAAGGATAAACTGATTCTATTTTGGGGTCAAGAGGTCAAAGACCAGAGATCATGTTAAGTTGCAATTATTTTGTTAACGCAATAACTTAAGAACGGCTGAAGGGATCTAAGTCAAACTTGGTGCAGCTATGTATAATGAGGTAAAGATTAACTGATTTGATTTTGTGGTCACGGGGTCAAAGGCCAAAGGTCAGAGGTCATGTTAAGTAAAAATTATGTTGCCGTGCCAACTTCTGAACCAGTGATGGGATTTTGAACAAATCTGGTTTAGGTATATGATATATATGATACAAAGATGAACTGATTGGATTACGGCATCAAGAGGTCAAAGGTTAGAGGTCAGGTCAGGTAAAAATGTGATACTTGACATCAGCTGAATGGATTTAAATCAAACTTGGTACAAATATGTATAAAAATGTAATAATGTCGGTGGAGGCATATCGGTCGACATCGTGACGTCGAAGAGTGCCATTCTAGTTTTGAGATAGGATCCAAGATGGCCGACTGGCGGCCATTTTGTTACTTAAACATGTCCCCAACAATTTATTGAACATGCATGGTCTGATTTTGTTCAAACCTGGCACAATCATAGTGCATGATGGCATACACGTGCACCTCCCTTTATTTTGTGGTCTGATCAAAGATGGCTGACTAGTAAACTGGCTGGAATTATCGTTGTGAAAAAACCGATATTGAACACGTCCTCAACCATTTCTCGGACATGCATTTACCGATGTCATTCAAACTTGGCACACAGATAAAGAATGTTGCCTTACATATGCACGTCATTTCTTTCAGCATCATGTCCCAGATGGCCGGCTGGCGGACATTTTATTTCTCAACCATTTCTCGGACATGTATGGACTGATTTTGTTCAAACTTGGTACAAAGACAATACATGAAAATATGTATATGCAGAATATTTAGTTTTGTAATCCGACCAAAAATGGCCGACTGGCGATATTTAACCATGTACAGCAAAATTACTAAAACCAAACATGAAGGCTATGATACTTTATGTATTTTTCTCCTTGTTATAAGAAGACTGACAATAGGCATGTGAAACTATTTCCTTGTTTATGTATTTCCCATTATATGCATTGGCAATTACTGTATTTGCATTATTTTCACATTATTTGCACCTCAGTGTTAAGCAATGTATTTAATAAGAAGCCAAGTATTATAGGGAACAACACATCAGTTGTCTGATTGAAAGCAATTCTCATGGATGTTACAATCATCTGGTCAAACATCAAGTGCAAAACCATCATCATAGAGGACTGCACTACCTCTAAATTCCATGATTGAATGGATTTTGGAAAGCTGGCTACCAATTTATATTATATTTTTATTGTGGTCCATGAAACTGTGACTGTGTCAATCTGAAGAAATTGTGGTGTGGTGTCTGTTTGGGATAACCGATAGCTCCGAGTGTTATGCTAACCCACCAAGAAGTAAGAGGCTACTGAAGAATTTCCAACAAGTGTGCATGTTCGAGAGATAGTTTCTGCTCTTCTTGGGTGCAGCAGTGTGCTTCAACATTCTCAAGTATCTCATCTTGGAAAATATCTTTGAAGCTCTTTGGCTAGAGGTAAAACACTCTATTCACAACATCCTGACCCTCCGGGGCTGACCCGCTGAGAATGGATCTATTTTCTGGTAAGCGAAGGTTGCACGTAAAGGGAAATAATAGGGTTGGCTTACAAAACTATCTCACAAAAGCCATAGCATCCTGAGTTACCTCATAAATCTGCCCAGAAGAGGTTGTAAATGTGGAAGGCACAATAACCATGGTAACTAATTGTCGATGATAACTTGAATTTAAGACCTTTGATTGGTGAGAGAAAATGGCATCAGCAAACCCTTGATACTGCTGAGCTTTTAAATGGCGAGTTAGATCTTATGTAAGTTTGCTTCTTGAACTCTTTTGTACCTCTTGTCAGACAAATAGTGTTGAAATAGGCAACCTCCCACATGCAGCACCTTGAAGTCATCAGCAAGCCGCAAAGGCCCATAGGTGAGGCAGCTTAACAATATGAAGGTGTGTGTTTATGGTGATTCCCTGCTGCTGATTTATATTGTGGCGGACACAAGGGACAAGAATTCAGCGCACCAGCAGGTGGCGCGAACGTCCAGGTGGGGAACTGTAATGCATGCCCCGCCTAACGGCCGATCGGCCACGCCCGGGGGCAAGGCGTGGCCTCGGGACATATATGTGGGCTCTAAGCTCGAGCCCGCCCAGTGCTGAAGTGCAAGCTCTTAATAAAGACTCTTTGTATGTACCAACACGTTGTGGCCGACCTCTCTGGCAATCGAGTCGTGTGGGCACATCACCACACTGGTGACCCCGATTGGTTCAGCCGTTGCTGACCACCGAACGTGCCATGGCTACCAACGCCTTCGCAGTCAAACTCCCGGAGTTTTGGGAAGCGCAAGCCGACGTTTGGTTTTTGCAAGCCGAAGCTCAATTCCAACTCCGAGGCATAACGGCGGACGAGACCCGGTACTACCACGTGGTCACCGCCCTCGGGCCCGGCACTGCCGCCCGAGTCGTGTCCATCCTTCGGTGCCCGCCGGGCGACAACAAGTACGAGGCGCTCAAACGTCTCCTCCTCGCCACGTTCGGGCTCACGGAGATCGAACGGGCCGACCGCCTCCTGGACCTTCCCGCCCTCGGCGTCACACGACCATCCGTCCGGATGGATTCCATGCTGTCCCTGCTTGGAGACCAGCCCCCGGATTTCTTATTCCGGGTGCTTTTCCTATGCCAGCTACCTGCACAGGTACGCCTCGCGCTGGCTGGTTCCAAAATAAAGGAACCCCGCGCCCTGGCTGGAGAGGCCGACAAGTATTTCGCGGCCTGCGACACGCGGTCGGTGTACGGTGCTGCCGTAGTGGATCCCGGCGCGGAGGGTCCAGCGCCCCCGGCTTCCCTCGTGGCCGCTGCTACACCCCGTCCACTACCGCCACCACCACCGCCGCCGGCACGGCCGCCGCGGCCGTTACCGCCACAAACCTGGTGCTAATACCATGCCAGGTTCGGCCGCCAGGCTAAAACGTGTCGCCCACCGTGCTCTTTTGACGGGTCGGGAAACGACCGGCGCTCACTTGCGGCCATAAGCGTTGGTCATTCCGGCAGCCTCCTGTTCATCACGGACACCTTGTCCGGGCGCCGTTTCCTTTGCGACACAGGAGCGCAGGTAAGCGTCCTCCCCGCCTCCGCGTCCGACAAGCAAACCATGGGCCGGGGCCCCGCTTTGCTTGCCGCCAACGGTACACCCATCCGCACATTCGGGAAGCATTGCCTCTCACTGCGGTTCGGAGGGCAGCGCTTTCAATGGTCGTTCATGACCGCCAGCGTGCCAATGGCTTTGCTGGGCGCGGACTTCCTATGTGCGCATGGGCTGTTGGTCGACGTGAAGCGCAGACGTCTCGTACAGGCCGAAACCTTCAGCTCGCTCGCTTGTTCGCTGAGCGGCTCGTTGAGCGGCTCACTGAGCGGCTCACCGAGCGGCTTGCCAAGCAGCTTGCTGGAAGGTTCCGTCCCGGCGAGTTTAGTTTGCACGCTTCCGGCAGCGGACGACTTTACCCGCCTCCTAGCCAGTTTCCCGGCCCTCACGCGGCCCACCTTCTCAGCGGTGGCCGTTAAACACGGGGTAGAGCACCATATACCCACAGTCGGGCCGCCGGTCTACGCCCGGGCACGCCGACTCGAACCCACGAAGCTCGCGGTGGCGAAAGCGGAGTTCGCCATGCTGGAGCAGCTGGGGATCGTACGGCGCTCCAACAGCGCTTGGGCTTCCCCTCTGCACATTGTGCCGTAGCCCGGCGGGGATGGTGGCCGTGCCGGGACTAATGCCGGCTCAATGATGCCACCACCCCCGACCGCTACCCGGTCCCGCATATCCAGGACTTTTCCGCCCGGTTGGCAAACATGACCGTGTTTTCCAAGGTGGGCCTCATCCGGGGCTACCACCAGGTCCCCGTACAACCGGGCGATGTCCCGAAGACGGCCGTCATCACCCCTTTCGGCCTCTTCGAGTTCCTGAGAATGCCTTTCGGGTTGAAGAATGCGGCCCAGGCGTTCCAACGGCTTATGGACAGCGTCTTGCGCGACATACCTTTCCTCTTCGTCTACCTGGACGACATCCTAGTCGCGAGTGCGTCCCGGGAGGAGCACCTGCTGCACCTCCGCATGCTTTTCGAACGCCTGGGCCAGCATGGCCTAATCATCAACCCCGCAAAGTGCAGTTTCGGCGTCGCCACCATCGACTTCTTGGAGCACCGCATCACCAGGCATGGGGCCGTCCCTTTACCGGCCAAGGTGGAGGCGGTCAGGGATTTCCCGCGCCCCCGCACGATCAAGGGGCTCCAGGAATTCCTGGGCATGGTAAATTTTTACCACCGCTTCGTGCCCCACGTCACCCAGCTCCTCCGCCCCCTGCACGAGGCCCTCCGGGGCAAGCCGGGCAAAGGTGACGTCGCCTGGTCGGAGCCGATGGCCGCGGCGTTTGCAGGCGCAAAGCTGGCCCTGGCCAATGCCACCATGCTGGCGCACCCGGCGCCCGATGCACCGATCGCCCTCACCACCGACGCGTCGGACTACGCGGTGGGCGCGGTGCATGAGCAGTGGGTGCGTGGTGCTTGGCAGCCGCTGGCGTTTTTTAGCCGGCAGCTACGCCCTCACGAACGCTGCTATAGCACCTTCGACCGCTAGCTGCTAGGGCTCCAACTGGCGGTCCGACACTTCCGCCATCTGCTCGAGGGCCGCCCGTTCTCGGCTTTCGTCGACCACAAGCCCCTTGTGTTCGCGATGGCCAAGGTCGCCGAGCCATGGTCGGCACGGCAGCAGCGTCACCTCTCTGCCGTGTCCGAGTACACGACGGACATCCGTCACGTGGCGGGTAAAGACAACCCGGTGGCGGATTGCCTTTCCTGGTCCGTCGTGCACGCGGTCCACCTCGGGGTCGACTATATCCGGATGGCGGAGGACCAGTCCACCGACCCTGGCGTCCAGGCCTTGCGGTCCACCGTCACGGGCCTCCGCGTCACTGAGGTGCCATTTGACACCGCGGGCGCGGCCCTCCTATGCGACGTCTCCCTCGGCCGGTCTTGCCCCCATCGTGCCCGCTGGCTGGCGGCGCCCAGTTTTCGACGCCATCCACGGCCTGTCCCACCCGGGCACGAAGGCATCCCAGAAGCTCGTCACGGCGAAGTTCGTCTGGCATGGCCTCACGAAGGACGTCTGCGACTGGGCCAGGACGTGCCTCGCGTGCCAGCGCGCAAAGGTCCACCGCCACACCCAGGCCCCGTTGGCCCCGTTTACGGTGCCCGAGAGTTGGTTCGACCACGTTCACGTCGACTTGGTGGGACCCCTGCCCCCCTCGCGAGGGTTCACACACCTCCTCACCATGGTGGACCGCACCACACGGTGGCCGGAGGCCGTGCCATTGGCAGTGACGACGGCGGCGGACGTCGCGCAGGCGTTCATCGCCACTTGGGTTGCCCGTTTCGGCGCCCCCTCGGACATCTCGTCCGACCGCGGCCCCCAGTTCACCTCGGAGCTCTGGGGGGCGGTGGCGCGGGGGCTCGGCGTCCAGCTGCATCGCACCACGGTCTACCACCCACAGGCCAATGGCCTGTGCGAGCGTTTCCATCGCGCCATGAAGGCCGCGCTCCGGGCCAGCCTCCGCGACGGCGGCTGGGTCGACAGGCTCCCCTGGGTCCTGCTTGGCCTCAGGACGGCGCCCAAGGACGACCTGCATGCATCCGTGGCGGAGCTTGCCTTCGGACAACCGCTGCGGGTGCCGGGCGAGTTCCTCCCTGACTCCACAGCACCATGGTCCGCGGCGCAGCAGCGCTCCGCCCTGCAGGAGACCGCCCGGAGGTTCGCCCCGGTGTCGACGGCGCACCACGGTTGCCCGTCAACGCACGTCGCCGCAGAGCTTCGCACGGTGGAGTACATTTTCGTCCGCCACGACGCCCACCGGACACTGCTGCGGCCCCCGTACGACGGGCCCTTCCACGTGCTGGAGACCGGGGCGAAGCATTTCACCCTGGACATCGGCGGTGCTCCGGACCGCATCTCCGTGGACCGCCTCAAGCCGGCCTACCTTGACTTGGACCACCCCCCGCCAGCGGCTCTGCCCCCGCGTCGGGGCTGCCCCCTGGCGGGCGGACCCCCGGCTCCGCCCAACCCCGCCGTCACGCCACCCCCCTGTCCTGCACCCATCCCAGATGCCACCGGAGGCATCCCCGATGGCATTCCGGCATCCCAGACCCCGCCAGCCGCCCGTGGGCGCTTCGGCCGGGTCATCCGGTTGCCCCGCAAGCTGACCCTTCAGGTGCGCGGGAATTCTGGGGGGGGGGGGGCGCGTGTGGCGGACACGATGGCTCACTGGCGCAGAGACATAATTCCGCGCACCAGCGGGTGGCGGCCACGCCCCAGGTAGGGCGTGGCCTGGAGATATATACGCGGGCTCGCTGCCGTGCGCACGTTAGTGCGGTTGAGTGAGCAAGTAATAAAGAGCTCGATAATAACCAACGCGTTGTGGCCTACCTTTGTTCAACGTGTGTGCTCCCACACCACACGTTCAAGGTTCAAGGTTCGTGGGATTGTAAGTATGTAAGATTGTTGCTGTCCGAGTTCGATCGGTGCAGCTGTGCAACGATCGGTGCAGCCGTTTGTGCGGCACCTGGGAAAACAACATCGTCACAATGAGAACAATGAACGTTATGCGAACGCGAATGTTATGCGGGAGTCCAAACCAGGGAATGCTGGAGACTAAAGCTGAAATTGGGAAACTAAATAGCCTATTTTACTCCTGGAGATCCCAGGATTATCCACCCAAAATATCTCTGCGATCGGTTCAGTCGTTTTTACGGTACCTTCGAACAGACAGACAGACAGACAGACTGACATTTGGTGAATTGTAGTAAGATAACATCCACTGTGACCAACTGTGATGTTGGTAATTTTGCACAGGTACAATGATGGTGATGTGAATCCTAATTGGTAAATTACAGTGATAGCGTGTTCTTGTTTGTGGTTAGAGGAGAATTTCTCAAGTGTCTGTTCATCTCCAAGGAGATGCGTGGTAGTTGTGGGAAAATTTAGGATAATTCCATAAAAGGTTGAAGTTCCTCCTGAAGATGTTCTTGACTTGAAGATTGATGGGACAGGTAGACTGTTGAATGACATTCTTTCTTTGTTTTTCCCCCTCAGCAGATTCTAGTGGCATCTGTCTGTTGCTATTGTGGGTCCGGTCCAGTGCACTTAGTGGGAGCCCGTTCCGGTCACAATGGAGATGGGAAAGGCTCGCTTCGTGAAAAGCTTGCACATCTCATTTCTGTTTATCTTGAAGTCGGGCATCGTCACTGCGCAGACGACATGGCCTGAGGAATTGGGAGTGTGGAATTGATTGTTTTGATGTGGGTGGAGTGGGAGGATGAGTATGGAAGGTAGCTAGGGGCAATCTGGATGTTTTTTTAATGGACAGTGGTGGCACCTTTGTTCTCTTTGACTGAAATATTAATGTTAAAAAGTTGACGGAGGGTACTCGAGATCTCCTATGTTAAATTGAGGGCAGAGTGGAGGGAAATGACAAAAGTCAATACATGTTCAGTATCCTATCTGCTAGAAAGCCTGGTGTTGGCTTAGCGGTTAAGGTGCCGCATTGTGGATCCTCGGATCCTGGGTTCGAATCCCGATCATCGATGAAGTAACACCAGGGGGGTTGACTCAGCCTGTCATCCTTGCGAGGTCGGCAAATTCAGTACCAGTTCACTGGGAATTCCCTGTATGTCGCAAGAGGCGACCAACAGGGTTGGTGGCAGGAAGGGCGTCCGGCCATAAACATTGCTTCAAAAAGGGGACCATGGTGAAAGGAAAACGGCCAACCCCTGCTCTGCAGGGGAAAATGGCTTCTAAAGGTGGTTCTTCTTCTTCTTCTATCCTATCTGCTGGAGGATTTAAAGGTGGTTCTTCTTCTTCTATCCTATCTGCGAGAGGATTTAAAGGTGGTTCTTCTTCTTCTATCCTATCTGCGAGAGGATGTCGCCCCGACAGTCATCTATGTAGCACCCAAAGAGTTCTAACCCTAACAATGAAACTGATAAAGATTTGCATAGATGTGGCCTATTGTAGTACATAGTGTTAGCTGTTAATCAAATCGAGCAGGAAGCAACTGCTGCTGCATGATGGAGCAGATTGAAGTGAGACGTCTTACCTGAGTGGGAAATAAAAGATTGAACTTAAATGAAATGCTTGCATGCACGTCACAAAATAAACATGCAATATACGTGTCAAAAGCAATATACTGTACATCTGTATGTGGTTAAATGTTGTATAAAGACTTTAATTCTATTTCCCCACACCTGCTGTTGCAATAAAATTATGAAGTGGCATATAATTGGTAATGTTATCATTGAATGTGGTTTTAAAATCATCGCAGATGGTGGCAAAGTGGAAGTGCAATACATCAATTTGTTTTGCCCATTTACCATGACAGCAAAAAAGGAGTAAAAATCATTAAACAGGACTAATGGGATTTCCATGATGGATTCACCATTTTCTTACTTGTGCACTTCACAGTGAGTGATTACCTTTAAGGTCGTGTCTCTTAGCCCCTTCACTCATGGCCGAACACCGAACTGGGATTGTGGCGCACTTCGGTCACAGGTGGATTTGCAAGGGAGTTCAAAGGTTAGGCGGAAGGATCATTTTAATATCCTCTACTTCATCCTTTTCACTGATTCTTGCTGTGGGCGTTGTCGACCTTCTTGTTAGCTATTTATGTTGACATCTATAACAAAACAACCAACACAAGCTGCCTCGGACATTAAAAAAGACATTCATTCACTTTGTTCAATTGCCCAACCTTAAATTGTTTCATCAACGTGCTACGGACTCCATGGTTTGCTGAAGATTCATAAACAAAGTGTACCATCGAGAGCAATTTTGTCCTTTATACATACTTCATTACACAGACTAGCACACTATTCCGCACAGATCGTCGGCAGTTTGGTGTGCAATGCCGAAATGGCTCGTAAAATATTGCTGCTTGTAGAAAGGTTAAAAAAAGAAGTTAAAAAAAAACTTCGATGACATCTTGGTGTTGTTACCTTTGCCACCCAAGGTGGATGGAAGTTATGTTTTTACCCCTGTCTGTCTGTCGGTCTGCTTGTGAACAGGATATCTCAAGAAGTTATAGACGGATTGGGCCGAAATTTGATGGATATGTTAGGCGTGGACAAGGACGAATCATTTTGATTTTGGTGAAGATTCGAATCCGGATCCGGATCAGAGAAGTTTAAAAAAAAGATTCTTCACCATTGAGTGATCGGGTTTAAAAACCGATATAAAGCACGATATCTCAAGAAGTTATAGACGGATTGGGCCGAAACTTGATGATATGTTAGGTGTGTGACAACGACGAATCAATTAAATTTTGGTGAAGATTCGAATCTGGATCCGGATCAGAGAAGTTAAAAAAAGGATTCTTCACCGTTGAGTGATCCGGTTCAAACCGATATAAACCACGATATTTCAAGAAGTTATAGACGGATTCGGCCGAAACTTGATGGATATGTTAGGTGTGTGACAAGGACGAATCAATTTGATTTTGGTGAAGATTCGAATCTGGATCCGGATCAGAGAAGTTTTGGAAAATGATTCTTCACCGTTGAGTGGTGGGGTTTAAACTGCTATAAAGCACGATATCTCAAGAAGTTATAGACGGATTCGGCCGAAACTTGATGGACTTGTTAGGTGTGTGCAAAGGACGAAACCATTTGATTTTGGTGAAGATTCGAATCCGGATCCGAATCAGAGAAGTTTTCAAAAATAATTCTTCACCATTGAGTGATCGGGTTCAAACCGATATAAAGCACGGTATCTCAAAAGGTTACAGACGGATTCGGCCGAAACTTGATGGATATGTTAGGTGTGTGACAAGGACGAAACCATTTGATTTTGGTGAAGATCTGAAAAATATCCGGATCAGAGAAGTTTTTATTTCTTTAAGTGATACTTCACCTTGATTGATGGGGCCGAAACAATATATAGCATGATATTTCAAAAAGTTGTGGACGGATTATAACAAAACTAGATGGATGAGTTGGGTAATTGATAAGAAGTTAATGAGATTTTGGTTAAGGTCCGGATCCAGATATGACTGATCAGTGGGTACAAACTGCAAACTTCATCCTGGCGGAGGCTCTACCAAGTGCCGTTCTAGATTGACATATTTTCACTCCTCACAAACACCCCAGTTGATTTGGTTGATAACATCAGGAGCAATTGGCAAAAAGAGTTTTCTGGTTGGAATGGGCTTGTCCAAACAGTAAGTCGACATGGAGTAAATAATATCTTCAGTCTGTTTGAGATGTGTCTGAATAACACAGACTTTGCGTATAACGGAACACATTATCGACATTTTTTGGGTGCAGCTTTGGGCTCTCCTGAGTCTTCAGTAGTGGCCATACTGGTTTTGAAAGAATTAGAATGCACCGATCGATTTGGATCGATGGAGGATTGGCTGCCA
The DNA here is from genome assembly GCF_964187855.1 of Myxine glutinosa. NCBI lineage: Eukaryota > Metazoa > Chordata > Myxini > Myxiniformes > Myxinidae > Myxine > Myxine glutinosa. The sequence continues at coordinate 139,397,198 of NC_136264.1, read as the reverse complement.
CAATAGTACAACATACATGGCGACAACAAACATTCGCCATTGTGCATCGGAACCAAGGCCGATGACCTTCTTCAGTATCTGCGCCAGGCCTTCCCCAGCATTAAATTAACCCAAGAAAATGAGGAAGAGAATATATTGGCATTTTGGATGTGGACTTTTTATGGGAACAAGATGGCTCTTTAAGGACATCTCCATACAGGAAAGTTACCAAAAATGTTTTAGGTTTAAATCTTACTATAATTCACCAAATGCCCGTCTGTCCGTCTGTTCCCAGGTACCGCAAAAACGGCTGAACCGATCGCAACGACATTTTGGGTGGGTAATCCTGGGATCCCCCGGAGTAAAATAGGCTATATTGTTATTCAATTTTTTTTTTCCAATTTTCCAATTTTTCCAAACACAATCGAATAATATTTACCGATATGAACCGAAACTTGATGCGGCTTTTATTGAAATTCTACAAATACTGCTTAGATTTTGATGATTTGCGTGTGATATGATTTAACGGATATTCATATAAATCGTTTAAAATAAAATAAAATCCTTCAATTTCTGATATTTTGCCTTTTCATTTGGGCTCCCAATTGAAGCCCCGCCCGTAGGGCGGGTACATTTGCTAGTTTGTATAATTTCAGTTTCCCTAAATGTAGTTATGTTCACAACCTTACATCCCACATATGGATAGTGTCATCATCCAGGAATGCTACAACCCCTCAAAATATACAATTAGTGTGGAACATTTTCCAAGACAACGGATATGATAGGCCTATATAGTCTTGCTCATTAGCTGTATAAATACTAAAGGTGGCAGAACGCCATAATCTATTTAAAATGGTGATCCCACCCCTGACACCACATCAATTTAAAAAAAGATAATCCACTTACAGTCACAGTGCCAAATCAAAACCCAGGATGTTGTTTCCGCAGTGAAAGAGCACTCTTTAATCGCTCAGACAGGTGGTATAAAACAACACAGCCTTCCCTGATAAAAGGGCCAGAGCACGCCGCACACGCTAAGCCCAGAGGAGAGACTTCACTTCCTTAACAACACAACCCAAGTACATCAATACTGGCAGGGACTTGAATAGGATTCCAAATGGGAAACTGAACGTTGAACCTTTTTTCTCAGAACTTGCATCATGTTGAATAGCCCAGTTAACTTATCAGCAGCTTATATTGTGTTACATTTGTTGCACACTACAACACTTCATTCCTTGAAAGCATTACCTACACACTTGCCACATACTTATCCTTCCTGTTTGAATATCAAGCACCTTTTTCCTTTCGGTGCTTTGCATCAGCTTCGTATCACTGTCTGAACAATGCCATTCGATTCCTTTGCTGATCGCACTATGTTATGAAGTTATTAACGCTCTCCTTGAATGCCATGTGTGTTGTCCACATTTCATCTCATAGGTCTGCCAGAAATAAATACCGGTTGTTCAATTCCCTGAGGTGGTACAACTTCCAAAGATGTGCATTCCAGACTCGAGGGCGTAATGGTTAGAGCATGCACTCTGAGTCGAGGACGTTGGCAGATTCAACACTGGCTGAGTCATATCAAGGACTTTTTAAAACTGGTACGTGTTGCTTCTCTGTTTGATGCTTGCTTAGCCTTTAAAAAGGATGGAACAACGACAAATAACCTCCTCCTACATTGAATGTCCTTGTAAGGGAACTCATTGTTATTCAACACACCTACAGGCCATCAGAAAGTATTCACACCCCTTGACGTTTTTCACATTTTTTTGTGTTACAGGTTGAATTTAAAATGGATTACATTGAGATTTTTTTGTCACTAATGAACACATAATGCTGCTTAATGTCACAATGGAATGTTGTTGTTTTTTAGAAATACTTCCAAAAAAAATTAAATACAGAAATATCTAATTTGTGTAAGTATTCAACCCCCTGAGTCAACACTTTGTAGAAGTGCCTTTGGCAGCGATTACAGCTTTGAGTCTTCATGGGTATATCTGTATCATCTTTGCACATCTGGATTTGGGGAGTTTCTCCCATTCTGCTTTGCAGATTTGCTCAAGCTCTGTCAAGTTGGATGGTGAGTGTCAGTGAACAACAATCTTCAAGTCTTTCCAGATTCTCAATGGGATTGAAGTTTGGGCTTTGGCTGGACCACCCAGGACTTTCACATTCTTGTTCTGAAGCCATTCCAGTGTTGCTCTGGCTGTATGATTTTGGGTCATTGTCCTGTTGGAATGCAAATTTTCGCTGCAGTCTAAGGTCTTTTGCACTTTGAAGCAGGCTCTCCTCAAGGATTTGCCTGTATTTGGATCCATTCATCATTACCTCTATCCTTACAAGTAGCCCAGACCCTGCTGCTGAAAACATCCCCATAGCATGATGCTGTCACCACCATGCTTCACAGTAGGAATGGTATTAGATGGATGATGAGTGTGCTCAGTTTCCACCAGATGTAGCACTTTCCATTCAGGCCAAAAAGTTCAAGTTTCGTCTCATCAGACCACATAATATTTTGCCGCATGCTCTGAGTATTTCACGTGCCTTTTTGCAAACTCGAAGCATGCTGTCATGTGCCATTTTCTCACAAGTGGCTTTCGCATGGCCACTCTCACATAAAGCCTAGCTTTGTGAAAGGTTGCAGATACTGTTGTCCTTCTGCCAGGTTCTCCCATCTTAGCCAAGGAAGTCTGTAGTTCTGTCACAGTGGTCATTGGGTTCTCAGTCACCTCTCTGACCAAGGTCCTTCTTGCCCGGTTGCTCAGTTTGGTCGGACGGCCTGCTCTAGGAAGAGTCTGGGTTGCTCCATAGTCTTTCCATTTCCTAATGATGGAGCTCACTGTGTTCTTGGGAACTTTCAACACTCTAAAAATTGTTTTATACCCTTCTTCAGATCTATGCCTCTTCACAAATCTAACTCAGAGTTCTACGGCTAGTTTCCTGGACTTCATGATAGAGTTTCTGTTCTGGCATGCACTGTCAACTGTGGGACCTTATATAGAAAGGTGTTTTTCTTTCTAAATCACGTCCAATCAATTGAATTGCCCACATGTGGACCTCAATCAAGTTGTAGAGACATTTCAAGGATGATCAAAGGAAATTGGACGCACCTAAGCTCAATTTGCAGTGTCACAGCAAAGGGGTTGAATACTTATTAACTCAAGACATTTCAGCTTTTCATTTTTAATTATTTTGTAAAAGCTTGCAAAAGAAAATTCCATTTTGACATTATGGGGTATTATGTGAAGATCAGTGACAAAAAAAATCACAATTTAAACGATTTTAAATTCAGGCTGTAACACAACAGAATGTGAAAAAAGTCAAGGGGTTTGAATACTTTCTGAAGGCACTGTATGCCCATTAGTGGGGTGCCGGGACACTCAGTCATTTCAAATTGATGCCAAAGTTTCGTTTTCAGTACCAATTTGAAGGTAACGGCCTATAGAACAATTTTGGTTCGAGTGTCAAGCACTCATATAAAAAAAATTGGGGGGGAATTTGGAGGATTTATTTCGTCACGAATCTTCCCCATACCCACCTGCATTGTCATCTGAAGGGTCCCTAAACTCTTGTATCAAGTCAGATTTGTTGGTATACATCGTGGAAGCCAGTACGAGTAGCGCCATTTCTGTCGACGAGCTAGTTGCACCAGATGTTTACGACTTCATTGTTATTGACGGTGGAGTACTGATACACTCACTTCCTGGTACAACTGTCCAAGGAAACACCTTTGATTCATATTTTGACAAGGTATTCTGCCCAAGAGTTCGCCACGACTTGAAAAGATCGACAAGAGTAGACATTGTCTGGGACCAGTATCGTGCACTGACAATCAAAGGAGGCACAAGGGAAAAACGAGGACAGGCACCCGACAACGCGTATCTGGTACTGCCAAAATCTCAGGAAATTAGCAGAAGTTTCTGGCGAATGTTGAAATCAAGAAGGAACTGTTCTTATAACTGTCAAAAAAGATAACAGAAGGACAGTTCCCAGATGACAAGGATGTCTACATCACTGCAGGTGATCAAGTCCACCATGTTGGAAACAGTCCACCAATGGATCAATGCAACCATGAGGAAGCTGACACTCGTGTCCTAGTACATCTCCCCCATGCCCTCCAAACATCGTCACTTGGGATGGTTCATACTGGAGACACAGATGTTGTCGTAATCCTTCTGAGTAATTTCCATCACATCAAGGTTCTGAATCCGGCCGCAGAAATCAGGATCTCCTTCAAAGCGGGAAAGATAACCAGAATGATCTCCCTGAACACTATCGCCACAAACCTGGGCACAACAATGTGCAAAGCCATGGCCCTCTCCCATGCATTCACTGGATCAGACAGCACGTCTTCCTTCAAGTTTAAGGGTAAGCGATACTGCTGCAAGTTGATGCACGAAGTGCCATCCCTCATGGAGGAATTTGCAACTATCGTCAACACTCCATTCCAAACATCGCCAAGGCTGAATGAAGTGGCAATGAACTTTGGCTGTAGGCTGTACTCCAATGAGTCAAACGAGGACAATGACGTTGACCTCGTCCGAATGAGGGTGTTCTCACAGAAGACTAGGGACGCGCAGAGAATTCCCCCAATGAGTGATGCTTTGGATCAACATCTCAAAAGGAGCGTCTTCCAAGCGAGCATCTGGACAACAACCCAAAGCTCCATGGTGCCTGTCAACAACCCCACTAATCATGGGTGGAAGGAAGAGGATGGCAAGCTGCTTCTCATTTGTACCTCGCTGCCCCTCGCCAAGGATGTATTCCACCTAGATGTGAAGTGCACTTGCACAAGTACCTGCTCTCTGTGCAAGTGCATGAGGGCAAAGTTGAAGTGCACACGTCTGTGCAAGTGCAAATGTGAGAAGTAGCCGGATCAGAACAATTTCCAACACTGACATGTATATATATGGTCGATTTGTTAGCCACTTTCTTATTAAAACTATTGTTCAAGGAGTTATTCAAGCAACTGTCCAAGGCCTAAGCAGTTACTCACCACCATATTGTAGCACAAAAAAGAAAGAAAAAAAAAAGGCACTATATCATTGGGTCCGAGTATAATTGTCCAGTTAATTTTTTTTAAACATGTTTTAGCTTACCGGGCATATGACCCTTGGTCTTTTTTTGTGGATATGCGCCGATACCGGCAAAATTATTGCTTCTGTGGGCAATATGCTTGAAATAAAAGTTGCTAACCCTGATCCTGAATCCATTCATACCTCATATGTTCAGATCGGATCATCCAATCAAAAGTTATAACAGTTTCCATATTTCGCATAGGCCGGTGGGGGGTCGTGAACCCCCCACGTCCCCAGAAGCCCCATTTTTTAATCTGAGTGCTTGACACTCGAACCAAAATTGTTCTATAGGCCCTTACCTTCAAATTGGTACTGAAAACGAAACTTTTTCATCAATTTGAAATGAAAAGAAAAAATTACCCATGCACGGACCCCCACTACATGACATTGCTCAACAAAGCTGGTGATATTGCAATTTACCGTTTATGGGCACGACAAGTAGATTCGAACATTTTCATCGATGATAAAACTTTTCCTCTGGCTGACTGTAATGTGTATGATATGTGGTTTCTTTTTCCCACTTGTGGCCACACTAAAGCATCGTTGTGCATGTGTTCAGCAGGTGACAAGTTTTCTTTTCCTTTTTTTTTCGATGAGAAATCCCCCCACTCAGATTGAAGCAAACATTTCTCACCATTTAATATTCCCTTTGAAACCAAATTCGTTAGAATGAATAGCTTGGCGGCATGCATATTGGTTAGATTGTCCAGGTTGTGTTGACATATAATGTTAATACAGTGACATTTCTCTCCCCCCCCCCAACCCCCCACCCCTTCACCCCCTCCCTAATAAGCTCCTCCACCAAAGGAATACTTGAGAAAACGTTGTGGATTATCATAGCCTCAAATCTTGAGCTTTTCACAATATTTGGAACTCAAGGAAGTCTGCACCCAACCTCTCCAGGCTGACAATCTGTGCACAGTTTGCCCATGGATGGCATACGTGCTGTGTACTTTACTCTTTACGAGGTGTGATCATTTTGTGTATGTAGCAGCTGCCCCATGACAATACTTTTTCTTCTCAGTCATTCCATTCGTTTGATATCCTAAACTCTACAGCAAAACAACAGAAAACATCATGATACACATGCAAAACATTGTGAAGGACGAGGACGAGTCAAATAGTTTAAAAGGAAAACAAACCAAAACAAGAAAGCATCTGAAAATGCAAAGCCTGTCCGTGTCCTTGTATTAAGACGTCCTCTTCTTCTTCCGTATACTCAAATATAATGAAAACAGTTTTTAAAAAAATACAAAATTCAAATTGATGATTTTATGCAGCCTTGACCTTTGGGCTTTAGATCTAAAAATAAATAAATAATCAGCTTCTAGCTTTTGATTGGTGAACCAATTCTGTGACCCATTATGCAAATTCTTAAAATTTCAGGACAATCGGATGAAAAATGACGATTTAATGCAACCTTGACCTTTTGATCTAAAAAATAACAATCGACTCCTACCTGTTGATTAGTGAACCAATTCATTGACCCGATATGCAAATTCTTTAAATTTCAGGACAATCGGGTGAAAATTGGTGATTTTACGCAACCTTGACCTTTGATCTTTTGATCTAAAATAACAATCAGATTCTAGCTTTTGATTGGTGGATCAATTACAATATGCAAATTCTTAAAATTTCAGGACAATCGGATGAAAATTTCCGATTTTATGTGATGCTGGCCTTTGACCTTTTGAGCAAATTATTAATTTGCCTTCTCAATATTCTCATAATAAAGTTTTGTTGAAAATTTGATGACAAAACTGAAATGGTAAATTTAAATTTGAGGTCAATTGGTTGAAAATTTATGATTTTAACGTGATGACCTCATGGAAACCTTTTGACCTAATGACAAGGTTATTAATTTGTCTTCTCCATATTTTCATAATAAGGCTTTGTTGAAAATTTATTGACAAAATTAAAATGGTAAATTGAAATTTCAGGTCAATTGGATGAAAATGGATTAATTTATGTGATGCTGACCTTTGACCTTTTGACAAAAGTATTAATTTGTCTTCTCCATATTATCATAATAAATTTTTCGGGAAAATTTGATGACAAAACCTCAATGGCAAATTGAAATTTCAGGTCAATTGGATGAAAATGGATGATTTTATGTGAAGTTGACCTTTGACCTTTTGACAAAATTATTAATTTGCTATCTCCATATTCTCATAATAATGCTTTGGTGAAAATTTGATGACAAAACTGAAATGGTAGAAAGGTTACAGCCCTGTCACAGACACTGCACACACACACGGACACACGGACACACGGACACACAGACACACACACACACTGACACACACACACACTGACACACACACACACACACACACACACACACACACACACACACACACACACAGACACAGACACACACACAGACACACACACAGACACACACACAGACACACACACACACGGACACACACACACACACACACACACACACACACACACACACACCAGAAGTAAACGCAGGGGACGGGCTAATGACCCCTACTATGAATCATGGGGTCTCAGAACTTGCCTGATTTGCATCATATTCCATCAAATGCTGGTTTTACTCTTTATAATAAAAAAAACAAACAGCTCAGCAAAATAAAAGAAAATGTTTGCTTTTTATTAATCTTCATGAAGAATAGTTTATTTATCTCCTTTTGGATCATATCCTTCTTTCGACCCTGTGCTTTTCTCATTATCTATTCAAATAAAAACTTTCAATGTGGTAAAGTTGGCTGTCCCATCTAATGACCATCACTTGTGGTTGTTAAAGACATAACAATACCTCAAGTTAAGAGTAGCCCATTGTGTGCTAATACCCAATGAAAATTCTAAATTCCTATCCAAAACGATGAGGGCATTGCCAGGCCTGTAGCCAGCCGGAGCATCCAGGAGGATGTGGGTGGGAGAGGTGACAAATAAAATAAAGTAATTAAATAAAAAACAACTGGAGACGATGGTGCTTCTGCGAGAACAGTTTCTGCGAGGACATTTTATGCCAGAAAGGAGCCAGTCCAATAAAATTATACCCCTTATACCGGAGTTGAGATATTTAAGGTATGTGGACTCCAATGATAAAAAGCAGAGTCAAAATCCTCTGGAAAAAACAACAACAACAACAACCCTTGACACCTTTTACAGTGGACATCACGTGTATATCGCGTTCAATTACTCTCTCTCAGATTAATGAAGTTTAGGTTTTATACCTGAGACCATGGTCTGGCCACAGTCTATGCGAAAGTCTCAAATATTTTTCTCATGCTAACCTTTGTTATTTTGGTTGTTCAGATTCTAGAGGGGGCAGCATTATACCTGGAAGGTGCAATTCCCCCATACCTCCAGTAGTTACAGGCCTGGGCATTGCTTCAGTGGCAGAACCAATCCTCAGTGATGATGGAACTAGCTGACTGAACCTGCAATTGAATGTGGATGAAATATGCATTTAGTATATGAATGGTAAAGGAAAACAGAGGATGGAAAGCTCACACAGCGACAATAAGCTAATAAGAATTGTTCGGTAGTAGCACAGACAAACAAGATTATCAGGGATGGAAGAAAACACACCACAAGTAAAGTACTTCGGCATGAAGGATGACAGGATGACAATGGGCTGACATCTTAACTGGTTGGGAGAGAATCTCGTGCTTTTCACATCTGTGTCTCCTGGTTTCTTTGGAAACTAAAGCTCTCAACATTATTGGAATCTCTTGCGATGAGGCCAGAGAACAAAGTCTTTTGCTCTCACATTACAGACAGCATGGTGGCATCTCTTTGTTATTTACTACCTCTCCTCAACTCTAGCTCCCTCTGCTCAGCCCTCTGTCCCTCCCCATAAACTCCAGGATGTATGCATTATTCCAGTAATGCTGTCTTCATTGAACTTCCAAAATCCCTTCTGACTTGACACCTCAACTCTTTTGTTCCTAACTTCTCCCGGATGTGCGACTGGCTTTCTCAGGCTGTTCTATCCCATCCTTCCCTATAGGAGTATAGGGCTTCAAGCAGGTGGTGCATTGCCATCCTACCACCACTTCACCCACACTTTCACCATAATTACTTTTTTTTCTTTTTTTACACCAACAACCCTCACCACCTCAACTCTCTTACAAGTTAATGTTTACTCCATTCCTTCCCTTTGCTTTCATTTTGCCCTCTCTCATCTCCCTCTTCCATGAGCTTAAAATGGACAAAAACACAGCATTCCAACCAAGCAGAGTTGGTGAAACTGATGTTGTGCGACTCCACTCGAAGGTGTGTGCGACTCCACCCACTCGACTCCACTCGAAGGCCCATTTTCATATACTCATGAAAATTAAGCAACAACTTTAAAACTAAAATAAACTCATTTAGATACTTGTTAGTTATATGTATGCAAACCATGGTCACTGAGGAAAGAATCCCAATCAGAAAAAATAAACACCAGCAGGACCTTAACAATTGTAGTGATCTTAAAGAACTATTTAATTACGTCTGTTACACTCAGACGTATACATGTTTCAGATAAGGTTTGTCCTCTTCCTGTTTACTAATGGTGATATGAAGTTAACCACTCAGACTCTATTCTGCCATTGTCCATTATTTATTTATTTATTTTGTATACATATTCGAGGCTCATGAAAGAGCTAGTACACTGAACGGATCAGGTCGTAACAGGATGGAAAATGAACAGAAGAGAGAGGGGGAAACACCAACAGCAGAGGCCTAGATAGAGGCAGATTGGACAAATAATGGGTGGCAGGAGAGGACACATAGGGTAAACAAGATGGATGCAGAAGGAAACTCCCAGGAGGAAAAATTGGAATTTTGGAAGGAGTTTGTAAGAAAACATCTCCGATTGGGGTGGGGTGAAGGGAGTGGAAGGAGGGTTAACGAGTTTAGGTTGAAAAGATCATGGTTTTGGATTTTGGACGATCTGAGATGTTGGTGAACAGCTGTATTGAAGACCTGGATGGAAGATAAAGATTGAAGAGGATGTGGAAGTTGGTTCTACAGGTGGGAAAAAGAGGAACGAATGAGTGGAGGTGAGCAGTGAGCCTGGATTTCGGTAGTATCACCAGAAGGGGATTGATGGTGGACTGTGTGTGCATTGTAGAAACCTGGCGGGGCCAAAGTGTGAAAAGAGCAGAGGGTGCAAGACCAGAACTGATGTGGTAGAAGACAGAGAGACCACCAACCTGTCTGTGAGGGTGAAATGATGGGCCCATATACTCAGCTTAATCACGGGAGATTCCATTTGTATTATATTCGCTCAAATCCATATCACTTAATGGTGGCAGTGTAGAAATAACTTATCAAATACAGTCTGCGGCAGAACTCTAAAACAATGATTTATTTGGGAGTTGATCTCTTCGAGTGGAAGTCTGTGGCAGAACTGAAACTGCAGAACTTTAAAACAATGATTTTTTGGGGAGTTGAACTCTTCGAGTGGAAGTCTGTGGCAGAACTGAAACTGCAGAACTTTAAAACAATGATTTTTTTGGGAGTTGAACTCTTCGAGTGGAAGTCTGTGGCAGAACTGAAACTGCAGAACTTTAAAACAATGATTTTTTGGGGAGTTGAACTCTTCGAGTAGATTTCCAACACGACAGTCACTGACTACGTCAAGACGTGCATGGATGGAACAACGTCACCTGCATGGTATACGAGTGACACCAGATAGCCCCACATGCTGCGTGGAATTGACGCACGACAACAGCTGAAACGCATCACTGTGCTTTGCATCATGGTAACGAAATTGAGGACATGACATTTTCAAACTGTTGCAGATGAGGTTCTTCAGGCCGATCACATGCTGTGCCAACAATTAGCATTGAGTATTTCAATAACCAAACTTCACCGAATTTCAGCGGATTGTAGAACGGCAAGAAACACCGATCACCTAGTACAGCTGTTAAGCTCTCTATATGGGTTCAATTGTGCACTTTATGGTAAAAGCATGAAATCTCCCTGTTATGTGCTCCTCCCCAAACCCCGGTCACGGTGTACCTCCGAGCCCCGAGAGGAGTCACGGCAGAAAGATGTATTATTCTGTATGTCAAAAATCAATTGTGAAACCACACCAATTGTTACCAACAAACAAGTATTGTATTAAGGTCACACAGGAATAACAGTACAAAAAACAATAGTAATCATTTGTACAAACAATATCGTTCCGATGATGGTACCATCAGTTTCGTACAATGTAACTCACTGTGCTACAAGTGAGCGAAAAAATAACATTCCGAATGTCTCTATCCCGGCATCAAGCCAAAGTCGATCCCCTCCAGTTATCGTCAGAACGATGTCGTATCGAGACCAGAATCCCGCTCGGTTGACAGTCACACTGTCAAAGATGGGCAAAGGTACCCTCAAGAGGCGACTGGGAAATCACACCTTCGGGTATGGATGTTCCACGGCTCCCAATCGGCGAACCGCAATTTCCCACTCAAAATCCACGTTACACACACACACCAGATTAACGTCTGGATGGTTGTGAAAAAGGTTGAAGCGAGGTGAAGAACCTGGAGCGATCCGAAAATCGGGCGCGAGTCAAAATGGCCAATGGCCCGTTCTCGAGACGTAATGGCACTCCAACGATTCTCTTTGGAATCGACCACAAAACCTGTCATGCAGGTTTATCTGTCACAGCGATAACAACTCTGTCGCAGGAATCCCTTTCCCGGGAAATCCGAAGTTCACTCGTGACCCTCGTTCGCCAACGTTTTCTCAAGACCTCGAAGCAGCTCGGCTTCTTGTCCGACTCCCTCGCTCCACCTCCTTTTCCTCTTCTTCCTCTTCGTCTTCGTCCGGTTCCGGTTTCATTAAAAACATTACCTTTTTTTACCTTTTGAAAATAGTAATCTCTATTTCACTTAAACGACAACAATAGTAGTACATGCAACCAAAAATGTTTACAGTGGATGAGAACCACAACAACGGAAGTGATGAATCCATAACACTTCCCCCCCTCAAGAAAGAAAGTTTGAACATAGTGAAAACTTTCTTTGCATGCAAAAACTCTTTTAACAAACAAAAGTAAAACTCACACCCAAAATATTAATTCACGTGAACAACAATAATTAATATTCCCCAAAATAAAGCAACAAAACTTCCAAACAACCTACAGGAATTTCCAAAGTTAGTTCACTCTGGATAAAGCATCAGCAACGACATTGTCCCTGCCCTTTACATGCTCAATTCCAAGTTGAACTCCTGCAAAGCCAAACTCCATCTCATCAACCTCTGATTTTAATTTTTCATTTTTTGAATGAAGGTTAAGGGGTTGTGATCAAAAATCCAAAGCAAAGCAAATCTATAGCACTTTTTTAAGGAGGCCCAGCTGAGAGCCAGGTTTCATGGTGGTTGGGTGGTGAGGCCTGGAAGTATTCACTGCATGGACGCATTTAGGAACGTGGAGTTCACGGGTTAATCCGTGTAGGAATTTTGGCTCGGCTGCTCCTGAGCACTCAGTGCTTCCCATCTCTTCTCTTGATCATAAAAATCATAATCACGGTTGTAGAGTCAGGTGCTGTAGTCATGGTTGTAGCGGTCCCCATCTCGGCTACCACCGTAATAGTCATCCCGCCGAGAGTTGCCAAAACTGCGCTGCTGCTGCTGGGAGCCTCCGTAGTAATCATGACTGCGGCCGCCACCAAAACTACTACTCCCACCCCGGGAGCCATAGCCACCCCTGAAACTACCTCCACGTTTTCCTCCTCTGTAGCCCCCTCGACGCCCATAGCCTGCCTTCTCTACTGTTATGGTCCGACCATCCAAATACTTGCCATTCAAATCCTTTTCTGCATCTTTGGCGTCCTTTGTGTTTTCAAACGTGACAAAGCCAAACCCTCTCGACTTTTGCGTCTCCCTGTCTTTTATCAGCAGCACTTCCAAGAGTGGTCCATATTTGCCAAAGATAGAGTCCAGAACGTCTTCACTTGTGTCAAAGTTCAGTCCACCTACAAAGAGCTTGCCAACATTGCCTCCATCCATGACTTGTGTGTGCTGACACTTAGTTTCAGGGTACTCGACAAGAAGTGCCTGTGCAAAGCGTGACGTCAGTACCTTCTCCTTCTCTTCAGAGCGCTTCCTATCCATAGCATGAGTCGCGGCACAGGATGGAAAGATACCCGGAATCTCCTGCTCTAACTGTGCGGTGTTATTTTCCATACTAGGCTTTTCAACAAACATCGGATTACCAGAAGCTCGACCACCGGCCAAATCATTCCCGATAACAAAAGAGGTTCCCTTTACAGGAAGAGTGGCTTGTAAACCTACGGTGACCGGTCCTGACACCAAATCAGACTCTAAATGGATGACATGAAGAGGAGCTTTAACATAGCCACCAACCCCCTGTAAAAGAACACGAACACCAGTTGCCGTCTTCTCTGACAATGGCAAAATGCCCTCAAGCATCAAAGATTGATGTGCTCCTGGTTCCCTCAATACCCTAACAGGTCTCTGGTTCGTTAAGTCCCCATCCAGTGACACAAACCCCTCTGAAATAAAAGGTTTGTAACCCTCTTGAACAAGGTCGTTCTGTGATGCCGTAACTTTGGCATGGGAACCTTCACAAGGCACTGTCCTCCAAGAACGATTTCTCGCATTTGCCAATGCATTCGGAGTTGCAATAGTTTGACTCCGCTCCTGATTTTTCCTTTTCAGGGCGTAACATTGGGATATCAAATGCCCAGGTTTCTTGCAAAAAGCGCAAGTAGGCACGGAGGAAAAACTCGTGGTCTGCCTCGGGCCCCCCGGAAGATAAGTATGTCTTGGAACTGTAGTCTTCTGACCCCTAATTGTTGCGGTATCAGATTTGTCCCCATAGTCCTCTCTAGGCCGCCTCCATGAAAATCTGTTCTCCGAACCTGATTTACCATAACTCCCCTGGCTAACTCTAGGCAGGAAGTTAGGTTTGTGGAACCCCATCCTGTGTGTGAAGGCATAGTCATCTGCCACGGTTGCTGCCTCATACAACTCTGGTACTTTCTTTTCATCCAGATGTACTTTAATGTCCACGTGGACACACTGTTTGAATTCCTCCACCAAGATCAATTGTCGTAACAGGTTGAAGTCTTTCCCAATCTCCTTCGAGTCACACCACCTATCAAACATGTTTTCCTTTATTCTGGCAAACTCCACATGGGTCTCACCCTCCCCCTTCCTGGCATTCCTGAATTTTTGTCGGTAAGCTTCAGGGACCAATTCATAGGCTTTGAGAATGGCTTTCTTCACTATCTCATAATCTGCACATTGGTCAATCGGTAAAGCCGAAAATATATCTTGAGCTTTACCCACCAAAACACTTTGCAATAACATAGTCCAGGTCCCCACAGGCCATTTTAGCATTTGAGCCACCTTCTCAAAAAGTAAAAAGAACTTAGCTACCTCCTTTTCATTGAAGGGTGGAACCAGCCTCACATGCCTCCCAACATCCCAAGTGTTCTGATTAGTTGTCGAACTAGCCGGCATGGATACTACTTCTCTCCGTTCCCCCAGTAATTCCAACTCCTTGAGTTTAAGTTCCTTCTGATACTCCATGTCCCGTTCCTTTAACTCCCTTTCGGCTCTCCTTTCCTCTGCTCTTTCCTCTGCTCTTCTTTCTTCTTCAGCTCTCCTTTCCTCTGCTCTTGTTTCTTCTTCAGCTCTCCTTTCCTCTGCTCTTCTCTCCTCGAGTTCTCGTTCCTGTGCTGTTCTTTCCTTTTCAGCTCTCCTTTCCTCTGCTTTTTCCTCGGCTCTTCTCTCCTCGAGTTCTCGTTCTCGTTCTGCTCTTTCCTTTCCCGCTTTCCATTCCAACTCTTTTAACATTTCCTGGCTCTGCAGTTGCATCTCCATTTTCCGGAGCTCCACATTTCCTTTTTCCTTGGGTAACCAATCCAAGGCTACCTCTTTCCATGTTCCTTGTCCCACCAGAGATTCTACCACCAATGTCTGCATCTCTGCTTTCTTCATATTAACTCGGACCTCCAAGTTAAAATATTTGGCCAATATCATGAGTTCCGATCTTTTTAACGCCTGGAACTGTGCCTCATTAGGGGACGCCGCAAACTTTTATGCGTCAAACACCATGGTGACTATCAGTTAGCTCCTGTTAACCTTCACACAAAAATTTTCAATTTTTTTATTTTTTAAATTTGGGAATGTGAGAAAAATTCCAAATTTGGGAATTTTGGGAATGTTAGGGAATTCTATCCCGGACGAGGATGTTCGGGAATTTTATCCCGGACGAGGATGTTAGGGAATTTTAGCCCGGACGAGGCCCCGTTTTCTGTTACATGCTCCTCCCCAAACCCCGGTCACGGTGTACCTCCGAGCCCCGAGAGGAGTCACGGCAGAAAGATGTGTTATTCTGTATGTCAAAGATCAATGGTGAAACCACACCAATTGTTACCCACAAACAAGTATTGTATTAGGTCACACAAGAATAACAGTACAATAAACAATAGTAATCATTTGTACAACCAATATCGTTCCTATGATGGTACCATCAGTTTCATACAATGTAACTCACTGTGTTCCAAGTGAGCGAAAAAATAACATTCCCAATGTCTCTATCCCGGCATCAAGCCAAAGTCGATCCCCTCCAGTTATCATCAGAACGATGTCGTATCGAGACCAGAATCCCGCTCGGTTGACAGTCACACTGTCAAAGATGGGCAAAGGTACCCTCAAGAGGCGACTGGGAAATCACACCTTCGGGTATGGATGTTCCACGGCTCCCAATCGGCGAACCGCAATTTCCCACTCAAAATCCACGTTACACACACACACCAGATTAACGTCTGGATGGTTGTGAAAAAGGTTGAAGCGAGGTGAAGAACCTGGAGCGATCCGAAAATCGGGCGCGAGTCAAAATGGCCAACGGCCCGTTCTCGAGACGTAATGGCACTCCAACGATTCTCTTCGGAATCGACCACAAAACCTGTCATACAGGTTTATCTGTCACAGCGATAACAACTCTGTCGCAGGAATCACTTTCCCGGGAAATCCGAAGTTCACTCGTGACCCTCGTTCGCCAACGTTTGCTCAAGACCTCGAAGCAGCTCGGCTTCTTGTCCGACTCCCTCGCTCCGCCTCCTTTTCCTCTTCTTCCTCTTCGTCTTCATCTGGTTCCGGTTTCTTTTAAAACATTAACTTTTTTTACCTTTTGAAAATAGTAATCTCTATTTCACTTAAACGACAACAATAGTAGTACATGCAACCAAAAATGTTTACAGTGGATGAGAACCACAACAACGGAAGTGACGAATCCGTAACACTCCCACATGTGTAACAGGGACCAAGACATTACCTTTTCAGATATGGGCCACTTCCTCGACTGCCTAGGGTGGCGGTAAGAGGTCAATGACCTTTGGCCCTATAACTTGCACACATTATGCATATACAGCCTAAAATGATGATATACTATGAACATCATGTTTGATACCTGAATGCAAAATCACACAAGGTTTTGTTATTTAAACTTACATGTCGATATTTTACCATCCTAATGTCATCTTAAGGTCATTTAATGACCTTTGACCTCCTCTGGATATTATCTAGTCAGGCATCAGGCAAGCATAACTGATCGTGTCAAAGGTGTTTGTGTCAAACACATATCATGCTTGGTATCAAAGTGTAGCAAATACCATGCACATTGCAAAGATGTTACTTAAAATGAAATCTGTTCTTAAGTAAAAGTGTCACCTAAAAACCTACTCTGAATTATGTCATGTATTTTGTGTTGCAGATACCGTAGTATTAATGGAAAAATGCTAGTGTGTCAGTGAATTAGTCTTTCTTTGAATTGCATTAGTCAGCTTCAACTGATCACTTCATTTTTGTTTGGGATGTATACCATCCAGATAGTCTGAAAGCAACAACCAGGCAGAAGAGAGGCACAGGTACTAGATGAAGAGTGGCTCCAGGTGTAGCTGTTCCAAAGAACTGGAAACAGTTCCTTCATATTGATGAAAATAAGACAGAATTGTTCAGCTTCCTCTCGCAACAACTTACTCACTTAGAGATTGAAAGCAAGGAAGTATTTGCAACTGATGGTTGTGAAGCAATGAGCTCTTCCAGTGAATCGGACCTAACAGGACTAGCCCCTTATTTTCAAGAAGAGGCCGATACCCGCCTGTTCCTGCATGTTGCAGATGCTGTCAGCAAGGGCCACTCAAAAGTATGTGTTCGCACAGTAGACACCGATGTTGTAGTAATAGCGGTAGCCATCTTCGATGCCATAAATCCTGAGGAACTTTGGGTTGCATTGGGCACAGGCGCAAGTTTTCAATATGTAGCCATCCACGAAATGGTTGTAGCCTTGGGTCCCAGGAAAGCATCCACTCTTGGCCTATTCCATGCTTTAACAGGGTGCGATATCGTGTCTCAATTTGCAGGAATTGGGAAGAAGACGGCATGGGCAACATGGAACTCCTTCCCCGAGGTTACTGAAGCATTTGATGAACTTGCACAGATGCCTGTAGACATCAGTGAGAAATCTATGGCTCTCATTGAGCGCTTTGTTGTCCTCTTATACCACAGAACAAGTGAGTTGACTGAAGTCAATGCTGCCAGAAAGCAGCTATTTGCTCAAAAGGCACGTGCTTTAGAGAGCATTCCTCCTACCCAGGCAGCACTCACAGAACATGTCAAACGAGCTGCCTACCAAGCCAACTGTTGGAACCAGTCACTGGTGCTGAACCCAGAGCTTCCAAGTCCATCAGACTGGGGTTGGACCAAAGACACCGGTGAGTGGCAGCCCCTATGGACCAAACTACCAGAGGCATCTAGAGTCTGCTATGAACTTATCAAGTGTGGTTGTAATGTCTTGTGTCATGGTAATTGCAAGTGCACAAAAGAGGCCATCGCTTGCACTGATCTGTGTACCTGTCCATGTGAAGTCTAATGTGTTCCTGCAATGTACATTTGAACACAAGGGCTGCAGTGCATCGAGTACTTGAAGATATAGTTAATACAGTTTGAACCTCGATCAAGTTAAGAAGTAGCATACTCGTTCCCGAGTATGATCGGAAGAGGTTGCAAGCTATCAACTTCATCTCCGCTGAGTAGTACAACTTGGACTGTGAATGCCATGCAGACACACTTTGGTTTTAAGACAACTGATGCATATTTCAGTAGATAAAGACTATTTATGCTGTGTCTACATGCAAATTAAAGCAAGTCTATGCACACTTAAATATTAACTTTCTTTCATGATGGAGGAAGCACAAATTAGTCAAAAATGTAACATATGAGATTTTGTTATTTATTGTTATTTATGTGAAAGTTTTACCCACTTTTCGGTAAAAATTTAACCAAAATTGTTTACAGAAAAGGTGCTTTATATGACGTAAAAAAGAAGAAAAAATGAGGTAAAAGTTCATTGACCTTCCCTTTATTGTAACTCTTCTGTAATCTCTGACACACTATCAACTGCTCTCCCTACCTCCCCCTCTCATCCTTCATCTGACCCTACCCCTCCCCTCCCCTGTCCTGCACCTGATGCTGCCCCTGTCTCTTCATTAACGGTATGGACATCAAACATCCGGGGCCTTCGCTCAAACCTGACTGATCTCTCCACACAGGTTGCTTCTGACAATCCAGACTTGATCTGCTGCACAAAAACTTTCCTCCTTCAAGATGTCTCTGAGTCCTTAATATCTCTTCCTGGTTACTCCCTCCTCCGGTATGATAGACCTGAGCCTCGTCCTGGTGGTAGGGTTGCTATCTTTATCAAAAACTCTCTTCCTCACTCTCCTTGCACTGCCCTCTCTGCACCTCACCCCCAGGAGTACCCCTGGCTACGGCTTCCTCTCCGCTCCCACCTTTTGTTCATATGTGTTCTGTACCGTCCTCCAAACAGTCATGACTCCATTTACATTTCGCTGTCTGACAACATGGACCAACTTCTATCCACTCATCCCAACTCTCTCTTCCTCATATGTGACGACTTCAACTGTCATCATTCCAGCTGGCTGGGTGTGGGTTCCACTCTCACCAGTCATGGCACCTCAGCAAAGGACTTCTGCGACTCATTGGGACTGACACAATCTGTCAATTTCCCGACCCGGATCTCAGTCAATGGAGTATCTCCTCTTCCAGACTTGGTTATGACAAACTTCCCTGCAAATGTCTGCTGCTCTTCTTCTGCTCCAATCGGTTCTTCTGATCATGTGCTTGTTAAAGTGGACATCTCTCTGGCCATTCTCAGAGAGCCTCTTCAGCGTCGACGAGTCTGGCATTTCACTCAGGCCGACTGACACGGTCTGCAAGCAGCCATCAATCATCTGGACTGGTCTCCCATCTCTACTTCCTCTGACATCAATTCTTCCTGGGAATTCTTCCAAAGCAAACTGCTCTCTCTCATGCACAGATTTATCCCATCTCGTCTTCAGTTGTCTTACCCTTCCTCCCATCCATGGTACACTGAATCTTGTGGTGAGGCAGTTGCCCTGAAACAACTTGCCTTTTCCTCTTGGAAGGCAAATCTGACTGAAGGCAATCTCAGTTCCTTCCACTAAGCTCGGAACGAATGTGTGTCTACCCTCAGGAGTGCCAGGACGCACTATCTCTCCACACTCAAGAATTAACTCTCAAACCTGTCACCTTCCTCCAAATCCTGGTGGCGTCTGGTCAAATCCATTTCTGGTGTTTGTTCCCCCTCCATCCCCTCCCTTACCTCAAATGGCTACACAGTTGACACAGCACGTGACAAAGCCGAATGCCTCAACTCTGTGTTTGCCTCAAAATCTTGCGTCCCAAACCCATCTCTCTCTGTTCCCACCTTACCCAGTCGAACCCAACTGCTGAAGGCAATCTTCAGGACTCTGTGTCCTTCTCTCCTGACAAGGTGGAGAACTTTTTGTCAAACCTCCACTCTGATTCTGCAACTGGACCAGATGGCATCAGCCCACGGGTCCTAAAATCCTGCTCTGCCACTCTATCTCACCCTCTCTCTGTTCTTTTCTCCCTCTCTTTTGCTCAAGGTCATCTGCCAGCATCTTGGAAATCAGCAAACATTACCGCTTTACACAAAAAAGTGCAAAAACAGATTCTTGCAAATACAGACCAATCAGCCTGCTCCCAATTATCAGCAAAGTCATGGAATCCATCATTGCTTCGGATATCAAATCCTTCCTCTTCTCCAATGGCTTGATCTCCGATCATCAATTTGGATTTTGACCAGGTCATTCTACTCTGGACATGCTGCTTCTGTCTCAACAATGGATGGAGGTCCTCAATGCCAAACAGGAAATCAGAGCTGTCTCCATTGACATATCAAGTGCCTTCGATACGGTCTGGCACCCAGCTCTTCTCACCAAACTCTCCTCCTGTGGTATCCATGGAAATCTCCACGCATGGCTTGCGGACTTCCTCCCTGGTCGTAGTCAACGTGTGGCCCTGAATGGATTTCTCTCATCTCCCCTTCCTGTTCAGGCTGGAGTTCCCCAAGGCAGTGTTCTGGGCCCTGCGCTTTTTCTGATCTTCATCAATGATCTCTCCGACTCTCTGGAAAATCCGATCTATCTCTTTGCTGATGACTCCACTCTCTGTTCCTCCATTCCTCATCCCTCAGATCGGCAGTCTGCAGCCTCCTCACTCTCTGCAGACCTGGACAAAATCACAGACTGGTCAAACAAGTGGAACATGTCTTTCAATCCTGACAAATCTCACACTCTTACGATGTCTCTCCGAAAGGACCGACTGGACAACCCTCCCATATACTTTCTCAACAATCCTCTCCAAGAAGTTCTGTCACTCAAGCTTTTGGGTCTCTCTGTCTGCCATGATCTTTCCTGGGAAAACCACATTTCCAAGCTGGCCTCCAAAGCCAGTCGCCGACTGGGCAATGGGCATCCTCCGTTGTGCGAAGTCCTTCCTTGGCACACCTTAGCTCTTCACCACATAAAAGGCTTTCATCCGCAGCTCAATGGAATACTGTTCTCCCCTCTGGGCCAGTGCTCCTGCCTCACACCTAGCTTGGCTTCACTCTGTTGAAACCAAAACTTTCAGAATCATTGGAATCTCCCACGATGAAGCTAACTCCGAGTGCCTTTTACTCACTCACCACAGGCAGGTTGGTGGTCTTTCTGTCTTCTACTGACTCCTCTCTGGCCTTGCTCCCTCAGCTCTCTCTGTGCTCTGTCCCCCCAAATATTCCTAAAGGTCGCACAAGATCTGCCAGCAACCCTCTTTTTTTTCTTCTTTTTTTTGTATACAAGATCGAGGCTCGTGAAGGAGCTTACATTGATCACACAAAAAGTCAAACCTACACATAAAACACAAAATAAGGGGAGCGGTAGACAAGATGGGGAGAGAGGGGGAAGGACACAAACACAACATTTGAGAGCACGGGCATCGAGAGAACTGTGGGAGGGAGAAGGCTTGGGGGGAGGTGGGAGAGGTATAAAACATATGGACACTGCAAGGACTTCCAGGAAAGAAGTTGGAATTTCCAAAAAGTGGATCTGGGGTGAATTAGCAGGGGTAGAAAAGATCAAGGTTTTGGAAAGGGGAAGATAAGAGATGGTGGTGAACAGATGTTTTAAAGACCTGGAGGGAGGAGTGTGATTGAAGGGAGTGGGGGAGTTTGTTCCAGAGGCAGGAGAAAAGGGGAATGAAAGAGTGAAGGTGAGCAGAGAGCCGAGATTTCGGCAGTTTAACCGTAAGAGGGTTGCTGGCAGATCTTGTGCGACTTGTAGGAATATTTGGGGGACAGAGCACAGAGTGAGCTGGGGGAGCAAGGCCTGCGGATCTATGCAATTCAGACTCCTCTTAAAATAAATGGTCATTCACAAGTCAACCAGCACCTCAAGCACATCAGTCGCACAAGTTACAGCATCAACTTTTGATGTCTGGGAGCGCTTGTAGAGATAGTATCTGACAATGTTCCCCAATTAATTGGGAAAGCATACAATGATGCTTGTGCGAACTGTTTTGCAACATCAAGGAAATAACCTATTCACCCCAATATCCTCCCTCCAATTGATTGGCAGAAAGAATAGTCTATATGGTCAAGTCGGTGTTAAATAAATGGTCAATAAATCAACAGAGTGTGTGGCCCTCAATGGGCTTCAATTGGGTGTGTGTATGGGCTTCAATTGGGAGGCCCAAATGAAAAGGCAAAATATCAGAAATTGAAGGTTTATTTTATTTTAAACGATTTATATAAACATCTGTTAAATCATATCACACGCAAATCATCAACATGTAAACAGTATTTGTAGAATTTCAATAAAAGCCGCATTACTGTACATATCGGTAAATATTATTCCATCGTCTTTGGAAAAACTGGAAAATTGGAAAATTTTCTAAAATTGGAAAATTGTGGAAAAAAATTGGAAAAACAATATAGGCTATTTTACTCCCAGGGGTCCCAGGAATACCCACCCAAAATTTCGTTGCGATCTGTTCAGCATATCACATGTTGAGGAATTAACTACCTCAACAAATATACTCAATTTGCGAGATACACACATTGACACAAACCTACCTGTACCAGCCGAAATTATTTTTGGTGGACCAGTTCGCACCACCCGACCTAGAAACACATCATATGACACACTACAGAGACCTGCATACACCTTCACATGACGAGAGGAAAGGGGAGACAACATGAAGCATGTCTATGATGAACATGCTGGTTCAAATCTTCCACCTTTGCATGTCGGACACAAACTGAGAATTCTTGATCACTCGAACAAAACTTGGTTTCCAGGTGAACTACCTAAATCCAGGATCACTGCGCACCACTCATTTGTTCTTCTTTTTTCCCCACCTATGAAATTAACTTTCACATCTTCTACAACATCATTCTTCCCTCCAGGTCTTAAACAGATCTGTTCACCACCATCTCAGATTATCCTCAATCCAAAACAATGATCTTTTGTACCATTGTTAACCCCACCCAAATCTCTCCTTACTATTTTCCAGTTTTCTCTCCTTGGGAGTTTCCTTCTGTATCAATATTGGCCTGTCCACCAAGTCTCGTACGCATCCATCCTTAACTTTATGAGATATCCTGCTATATGTTGGTTTTAGCCATATCTCTCAATGGTGAAGCCGGATTCTAGTTTAAAAAATTCCACTAGCCGGATTCGACTCTGGATCTTCACCAAAATCTCATAATTTCGTCCCTGTCACATACAGTACCCTCTGCCAAATTTCGTCCAAATCTGTCCACAACTTTTTGAGATATCTTGTATACAGACAGACAGACAGACAAATGAAAAATAACTCAAAGAGCGACACTTGGGAAAAGAGAGCAAAAGAGAATGGCACTCGGTACAGCATCCTTTTGACCTCGCATATAATTGGTGGTTGAATTATGTGACCTGATATGCAAATCGTCTTCAAATTAAGTTAATTGGATGAAAATTGTTAATTTTAGAAATGTGGCCTATGTTGACCTTTTGGCCTATGTTGACCTCAAAACTAGTTGGTGGTTGGTTTCAGTAAGCTGATATGAAGATCATATTCAAATTTCATGTCAATCGGATGAAAATTGAGGATTTTAGAAATCTGGCCTATGTTGACCTTTTCGCCTGTGTTGACTTCAAGAATAGTTGGGGGTTGAATTCAGTGACAGATATGCAATTCGTCTTCAAATTTTAAGTTAATCGGATGAAAATTAACAATTTGAGAAATTTGGCCTATGTTGACCTTTTGGCCTATGTTTTGGCCTACCTTTTGGCCTACCTCAAAAATAGTTGGTTGTTGAAATCAGTTTGCTGATATGAAAACCCTACTCAAATTTCAAGTCAATCGGATGAATATTTTGGATTTTAGAAATTCGATAAAAAGTGGTTGACCTTTGGCCTATGTTGACCTTGTGACCTATGTTAACCTCAAAAATAGTTGTTGGTTGAATGCAGTTAACCAATATGAAAATCCTATTCAAATGTCAATTCAATCGTGTGAAAATTGAGGATTTTAGAAATTTGAAAAGGTTGTTGACCTTTTGGCCTACGTTGATCTCAAAAATAGTTTGTGGTTGAATTCAGTTAGCTGATATGAAAATCCTATTCAAATTTCATGTCAATCGGATGAAAATTGAGGATTTTGGAAATGTGAAAAAAGGTTGTTGACCTATGTTGACCTCAAAATAATTGTTGGTTGAATACAGTTAACTTATATGTAAATCCCATTCAATTTTCAAGTCAATCGATGAAAATTGAGGATTTTAGAAATTTTAAATTGTTGTTGACCGTTGGCCTTTGTTGACCTTTTGGCCTATGCTGATCTCAAAAATAGTTGGTGGTTGAATTCAGTTCATTGATATGAAAATCCTCTTCAAATTTCATGTCAATCAGATGAAAATTGAGGATTTTAGAAATTTGAAAAAGGTGGTTGACCTTTGGCTTATGTTGTCCTTTTGACCTTTTGACTTCAAAAATATATAGGATTTTGTCGGACCACGAACTCTACCGTTTGGTGAAGTTTTGTGAAGTTCGGTTTAAAATTGTGACCTGTAGGCAAATATAAGTGAGCGGACGGACACACGGACACACACACACACACGGACACACACACACACACGGACACACACGGGGACACACACACACACACGGACACACACGGGGACACACACACACACACACACACACACACACACACACACACACACACACACACACACACACACACACACACACACACACACACACACACACACACACACACACACACACACACACACCGGAGTGATCAAGATACTTGTCCAAAAATATTTTTTTTGCCAAGTAACAAACAGACAGACCGTGGTGAAAACATAACCTCCGTCCACCTTTGGTGGCGGAGGTAAAAAGTCACCAAGGTATGACGAGAGCCAAGGAGATATGACGGCCTGACCCCTAAGCAGATGACACGAAGCATACAGCACTGCGCAACCTGGGTGTATACAATCCAAAAAAAACCCTAAGTGCGTTTGACAGATAAATCAACTTCAGGAGGCAATGACCAGATCACGCGAAAGCGCAACCCTAAACCGTCTCAAAAAGGCAACTCCGCATAGTGTGGACTGCGACCGCCACAATATGACCACCAGATCGGGTTGAATCAGCCATAAGCCAGCAAAATATGCCAATGAATACATTTCAGTTTCTTCTTCCCCAAAATAATGACCAATGCCATCGTCATAGCAACTGAGAACAGCAATGATGTGTTTTATTTGCTCAAGAAAAATGTTAACTTGTGCAGAATTGTGTTTGTTTCCAATATTGATCACTGCATTTTCTCTGGAAGTTTCGAACTCTTGATGTTGACAATAAATTTGCTGCAGAAGTTCTGTGAAAAACGGATCAATTGTTTCGCTGTTGCAAAAGATAAAGTTAACTTCTGACTATATAGATGTCCAAGCAGATATAATCAATCTAGTTTTTAAAGTGCACCAGTAAAAGTGGATTTGAAATTTTGAACACCAGCAACGGTACCCACCCTACGGGCGGGGCTTCAATTGGGAGGCCCAAATGAAAAGGCAAAATATCAGAAATTGAAGGTTTATTTTATTTTAAACGATTTATATAAACATCCGTTAAATCATATCACACGCAAATCATCAAAATCTAAACAGTATGTGTAGAATTTCAATAAAAGCCACATCACTGTTCATATCGGTAAATATTATTCCATCGTCCTGTAAAAAAACTGGAAAATTGGAAAATTGGGAAAAAATTTGGAAAAACAATATATGCTATTTTACTCCCAGGGGTCCCAGGAATAGCCACCCAAAATTTCGTTGCGATCGGTTCCGCCGTTTTTGCGGTACCTGGGAACAGACAGACAGACAGACATTTGGTGAATTATAGTAAGATTACTTCAATGCTATTGACTCCAATGATATTCATGAACATTCTTATTGAACTCTACTTCTCTCGGAACAATTTGTAATGACTCAAAAGGGGGAATATGGACGATTATATTCAAAATGGAAAAGATGTAGTGATATTAAGGAACGACGTTATTCCTGTATGGATGGATGCAAGTTTTTCTGTGTGGATACACCTGGGTGATTCCATCATACCTGGCTCAGAAGCTCAATTCCATAGCAACGTTGTTGTGCTGGATCATGGTTGGCATTGCGGAACAATAACATCTCAAAACGATCCATTTCAGACGGAGTGGATACCAAGCAATTGCTGAATATTATACACATTGGAGACAATTCGTTTTCCTCGGGTGTACACATTGAAGGTGGAAACTGAATTAGAGGTTACATTCTTACCAGCTGGTACATGAGACATGGGGTGCAGGGACACCCAGCTTATTTCACAAGACCCTTGCACCAGATCTTACATATAATGCATTATGGCAGAGAGACAGGTCTGACCAACTAGGACCAATGGCGCACGCACAATCAAAACAAACTGGAGAAACATGGTGGTGGCCATTTGTTCAGGGAATGGACGTTGATGAAGATGAATAAGTACAATCTGTAAGCATGCAAGTATTATGTGTGAGGAAGAAAAAAAAATGGCCAGAATGACAAGGCATCGTTTGCTGAATTTGTTTTGTAACAATGATTTGGTTGTTTGCTGCCCCGGTTATTTGTTAAGGTGGGCGCACACGAACCTACTTGTTGTAGAGAGCAGGCCTCTTGGGGTATTTTTTTTGTGTACAAGATCGAGGCTTGTGTAAGAGCTTGCGCATTAAACACACATTAGCACATGTAGTGAAATCGTATCCGTACTGAACCCGGGTGGGGATGCTCGCTGCTCGCTGTCATTGTTGTCACCGCTAGGGGCGTGACTATAAGACCCGTTGCTGTGTCAGTGCTCCGAGACTTCTCCCTTGTGACATGTTACATCGGTAGCCTCGTTAATGGTACGCCTTTATAGAATATCTAGCTTGCTTGCATTGACTGATATGAATGGCTTTATGAGATGTCGCATCGTATGCTTATTGTGTATTTCTACTTACAGGAATGATGTGATGATCTAAATGCAATTAAACCAAACCGTTGGACTAAAGTTGTGTGGACCTGAATGGTTTTCCACAACACTTAATTGCATTTAAGATCTGCTGACATGGCTGGCAACAAGACGTTGACGGTGTCCATTTTCAGCGCCGACCCACAAGCCACGGACGGAGGCTTGCAACTCAAGCACTGGCTCCGACAACTGGAGCATCTCTTTGATGAGCCTGAGACCGCTCCGACGCCTGCCGCAAAGCTGGCGATATTACACTCAAAAATCGACTACCGGGTCTACCACGCGGTCGCTCAATGCACGACGTATGATCTTACCATCGCGGAGCACAAGCGGCTTTACATAAAACAAAAAAGCCCTGTGTACGCGCGTTATTTGCTGCAAACGCGACGGCAGCAGCCCAACGAGCCTATGGATCATTACGCCCAGGAGCTCCGGCAGCTCATGCTGGACAGCGTCAAGGAGCCACGGACTCCCGAGCAGGCTAAGGATGATCGACTTTTAGATGCCTTCATAGCAGGGGTCTCCTCCCAGGAACTACGTCTCAAACTCTTGGAGAAGACCGACCTGACCTTCGCTACGGCGGTTGAGCAAGCGACGGTGTATACCGAAGCGCGGATGCAATCGAACGCCTATGATCGCACGCGCCTTTTGGCGGGCACCTCACTACACGCCCGGCCGGAGAGTACCACTGACGAGGACGTGGATCCGCCTGCTGAACTCCGGGATGCTCCGGAGGATGACCCTACCCTGACAGCTGCCGTTACGACCAGCAGACCCAAGGCCTTGCGCGGGGCCGCATGTTTTTTTTGTGGAGGGCCTCGTCATGCCCGAGTCGTGTGTCCGGCATGTGACGCTATTTGCCATTTGTGCTCGCTAAAGGGACATTACGCGAAAGTGTGCAAGAAAACGGCACGCGGCTCGCGGCCCTTCGACTCGCGCAGCCGCGGCCGCGCGGGCGCAGCAACCTTGAACGGGCTCGTAGCAGAACCCACAAGCCCAGCGCCTTACCCGACTTCGAAAGGGAGGGCCGCTCTCTGCGGCCAGCTGGGCGCTCAGACGACCTTGATTGGCGCCACCGGACAGCCACCACCGTCTCATTCTCCATCGGGGACAAAGGCCGCGTCCTTGGCCAAACCACGGGCCACACTTCACCAAGCCCCTCGTACTCCTCGAGTCGCCCACGAGCTAACGGCGGCCCCCGCCCCGTCAAAAGAGTTAAGGCAACTTTCGAATACTACGGAAGCCTTTTGTCAAAGCGACCAAAAATGTAAAAAGGCAATTTCGAATACTACGGAAGCCTCTTGTCAAAGCGACCAAAAATGTAAAAAGGCGATTTCGGATACTACGGAAGCCTTTATCTGCCAGGAGTGTCAAAAGGCAATGTCAAATACTACGGAGGCCTTTTCTCGTCGGATTTTGAATCGCGTAACACCGGAATGCTGGGGAAAGCCCTCTGATGACGATAATGGGATCCCCATGGCCAACACAGCCTCCGGCCACGCTCGCAAAACTGCTGCTGGTGTAGGATCCACCCGCGAGGCTGGACCGACCCATTCGGGGGGCTCAGTCCCGCTCCCAGCTGCCTCGTCTGGCCTGGCTCAAGCCCTTATTCCCCTTATGGTTGAGGGCCATTGTGTTCAGGCCTTGGTGGATACCGGATCTACGGATAGTTTTATCGACCAACGACTTGTGCTCAGGCATGGATGGCGGATCGGGCGGTCTACGAGACGGATCTTCATGGCTTCCCAGGGACTGCGGCTCAGCACGAAAGGGGAATGCCGATTGAAACTCGTGCTAAAGGGACGGGTTTTCCCTGATGTACACCTTATGGTTTTACCCGCATTATGTGCTGATATTCTGCTAGGACACGATTTTCTTAAGCTGCATGGACGTCTGGTAATGGAGTTCGGTGGGCCTGACACTCTTGTTGTGGGGCCGGACGACGCGCTAACGGTGTGCGCCCTAGCGCAAATGGACGTCCGGCCGCTTTCGCTGTTCCCCAATCTAACCTCCGACTGTACCCCCGTCGCGGTAAAATCGCGACGCTACTCTCGCGCGGACATGCAATTCATTGCGGACGAAACGGCTCAGCTCTTGTAGGACGGCATCATAGAACCTAGCAGGTCGCCGTGGCGCGCTCAGGTCTTAGTGGTGCGCAGCGAGGCCCATCGCAAACGCATAGTAATCGACTATTCCCAAACGATTAACCGCTTTACACAGCTGGATGCCTACCCCCTTCCGGGGATGGACGCGCTAGTGCAACAGGTATCCCAGTTTTCGGTCTATAGTACTCTCGATCTCCGTAGTGCGTACCACCAGATCCCTATCTCTAGGGCGGATCGTATCTATACCGCTTTCGAGTCGGGGCAGCGGTTGTACCAATTTACACGATTGCCTTTTGGGGTGACGAACGGGGTCGCTTGTTTCCAGAGGGCCATGGATGACCTCGTTGCGCGGGAGCACTTAACCGATGTTTTCGTCTACCTCGATAACCTTACGGTTTGTGGATATGACCAAGGGCACCATGACGCTAATCTGAAGCGCTTCCTTGAGGTCGCGCAACGGTATCACTTAACTATGAACGAGGATAAGTGCCGATACTCCCTACGCACCATAGATCTTCTGGGGTACACCGTGACCCATGGCTCTGTCTCTCCGGATAAGGAACGTCTGCGACCTTTGCTCGACATGGCCCCTCCCTGCGATCGGGCGTCCCTGAAACGCGCCCTTGGGCTGTTCGCCCATTACTCCAAATGGGTGCAAAATTTCTCCGCGAAACTTCGCCCCCTTGTGGCCTGCGACACTTTTCCCCTGAGTTCGGCCGCATTGACGGCCTTTGAAGGTCTTAAGACCGACATCGCCCGAGCCGCCGTAGCGACCATCGACGAGAGCGGCTCGTTCGTCCTCGAAAGTGATGCCTCGGATCAGGCCATCGCGGCGACCCTCTCCCAAGGGGGATGTCCCGTGGCTTTCTTTTCACGGACTCTTACCTCCGCTGAGCGGAGGCACTCGTCCGTTGAAAAGGAAGCGTATGCGATCGTCGAGTCTATTCGGCGATGGCGCCCGTACCTACTCGGGCGGAGCTTCCAAATCATCACGGACCAGCAAAGCGTTGCGTTCATGTACGACACCTTACACGCCCAGCGCATTAAGAACGAGAAAATCACTCGCTGGCGTATCGAACTCGCCGACTTCTGTTACACCATCAAATATCGCCCAGGGAAGGATAACCAGGCCGCCGATGCCTTATCACGCCCGACTACATGTGCTGGTATCACCTCGTTGGAGGGCCTACGGGTGCTGCATGCTACTGCGGGCCATCCCGGCGTAACGCGTTTCGCTCATTTCGTGCGGAGTGGGAATCTCCCTTACTCGATTGACGATATCCGCCGTATCTGTCGCGACTGCGCTATCTGCGCGGAAATCAAACCGCGTTTCTATAACCCCCCTATGGGGACTCTGGTGAAGGCTACACGCCCGTGGGAACGCTTGGCGGTGGATTTCAAGGGCCCTTTGCCGGTGTCGAGCGGCTCTCGCTAGCTGCTCACTATCGTTGATGAGTACTCACGATTCCCCTTTGCTTATATGTGCGCGGACATGACTGCTGCCACGGTGATGCGATGCTTACAGAACTTGTTCTCAATGTTCGGTTACCCGGCCTATGTCCATACCGACCGGGGTGCAGTCTTCTTGTCTCAGGAGGTGCGCGGCTATCTGCTCCAAAACAACATTGCGTCTAGTTACACCACGCCGTACAGACCCCAGGCTAATGGGCAGATCGAACGCTTCAACGGGATTATCTGGAGGGCCGTCATGCTCCATCTCCGGACCCACGGCCGGGGCCTCGATAAATGGGCTTGGTCGCTACCTGCGGCGTTGAACTCAATCCGGGCACTCCTGAGTACGGCAACTAACCAAACTCCCCACGAGCGACTTTTCCACCACCCCAGGAGCTCGGGGTGTATACGGTCTTTGCCCAGTTGGCTCGCTGGGCCCGGGCCGGCCTACCTTAAACGGGCGGTTCGCGCGAGCAAGTACGACCCCCTTGTGGACAAAGTGCAGATTCTCCAGGCTAATCCTGAGCATGCTCGTGTGATGACGTCTGATGGTCGTGAGACTACTGTCTCCGTTCGTCATCTTGCCCCTTGCGGGGTCGACGACCTTAGTAGGGAATCGGACGAACCGGTCGAACCCATCTATGAGACTATGGCCTCTCCCGACGCTCCCATCGCCGACAGTCCACCGACCCTCCCCCCGTCGAGACTGCCCGGGTCCGACGACTTGGCGTTACCCCCTTCATCACCCGACCCTGTTGACGCCTCTGACACCGGGGATACAGGGTTGCGAGATGCCGTACCCGGGGAATTTCGAACGCGTGCTGGCAGAGAAATTCGCCGCCCGGCCCGATACGGTTGGGCCGATTGATACTCCGCGCCCTATTCATGCTGACGCTCACTCGCTTTTAGCCACGCGGCCGTATAATTCTGACGGGGGGGGGGGGGTGAATGTAGTGAAATCGTATCCGTACTGAACCCGGGTGGGGATGCTCGCTGCTCGCTGTCATTGTTGTCACCGCTAGGGGCGTGACTATAAGACCCGTTGCTGTGTCAGTGCTCCGAGACTTCTCCCTTGTGACATGTTACATCGGTAGCCTCGTTAATGGTACGCCTTTATAGAATATCTAGCTTGCTTGCATTGACTGATATGAATGGCTTTATGAGATGTCGCATCGTATGCTTATTGTGTATTTCTACTTACAGGAATGATGTGATGATCTAAATGCAATTAAACCAAACCGTTGGACTAAAGTTGTGTGGACCTGAATGGTTTTCCACAACACTACATAAAACAGAAAAAACAAACGGACACATAAAACAATAAAGGGAGGAGGAGACAAGATGGGGAGCGAGAGGGAAGCATACAAGTACAACAGTAGAGAACAGGGACATCGGGAGATCTGTGGGAGGGAGAGGGCTTGGGGGGAGGAGGCATGGGAAGGGGTGGGGGGTGGGAGAGGTATAAAACACATGGACACTGACTGCTAGGACTTCCAGGAAAGGAGTCGGTATTTCAAAAAACTGGATCTGGGGTGAATTAACGGGGGTAGAAAAGATCAAGGTTTTGGATCGGGGGAAGATAAGAGATGGTGGGAGACAGTAGAGAACAGGGACATTGGGAGATCTGTGGAAGGGAGGGGGGAGGGAGAGGGAAGGGGTACACGGTATAAAACAAACGAACACAACTAGGAATTTCAGGAATGAAGTCGGAGATTGAAAGAGGTGGATTTGGGGTGTATTAACAGGGGTAGAAATGATCAAGGTTTTGGATGGGGGAAGATAAGAGATGGTGGTGAACAGCTGTTTTAAGGACATGGAGGGTCGGTTGCATTCAACTTTTGCTCGATACAAAATATATTTGGTTGAGCGTCTGAATTGTTTGGCACAATTTAGACTTTTTCACCTCCTGAACTCTCATACAACTGAGCTGAAACTTCCTGTACCTTGACCAATTGGCTATAACGAACAAGCTTCATAAACACCATTGGCCAAAGGCAGACACCTGTCTTGGTAAAAGAGCAAGTATCCAATTTTTCCATTATACAAACATTATGGCAAAATGCCTGTTATGGGATAACGATCATAAACTTGCCAACTTTTCTGGATGACAACAATAGGTTTCATGCAAATTGAGTAAAAGTTGAACAGTGTATGCCCACTTTAGGAGTTGTCAACGTTGACGACTCCAAAATGATTTTTGACTTCTTTCATCATTTGGAATTTTATCCTGGGGCCTGTACAAAAATATAAAATAGACATAGATGCATAAGCTAGTCAGCATAAGTGAATCATCCAATGGTGCCGAAAGAAAATGGCCGGTATCCACAGTGTGGCAAGCTGAGGATTGGACACCCATCAGATATGAACTGAATATGAACTATGGTACATTTATTCCTACATAGGGAGAGCTATGGAAGATGGGTTTCTGTATTATGGCTATTTAAAGCCAAAAAAATTAAAAATTGGAGATAATAAATGCTTTCATAAAACGATATATTTGCATAATAATGAATATTGCCATGCTTTGTGCAATACTTCAGTGTGGGAGTCAGACCAAGATCTTACACTTTGCTTTACACCAAAGTATGACATTAGCACGCCATGACAAGGCCACTTATAAGCCGATGTCACAGTAACAAGGAATAATAAGGAAATTAGACACAGAAGGCCATTCCGGCCATTGTGTCCGCGCCACACCAACAGCAGATTAAATAAATCCGTCAAAACGACGTGATTTCATTCGGGGAATGAGGGTTCGAGTGGGGATGAGAAAAGTGTGGCAAGCTCATTGATATCACAAGGACATTAGAAAAAATTGGGGAAATTGTTTGTTTTATTCGATTTCCTTTTGGGAGAGGGGTTGTTGGAAGGCGGTTTTCGGGTGAAGTATACACATCGCCGACCACACACTATCCCTTGACGAGACCCTCTCGCAGACATCATACTCAGCACAGATGTACACACTCACCCATCCATACTCAAGTTACCTGCCTAATCCCTATACCCCTCTATCCCCAGTGCTTCTCGCAGTTCTAGGTACCTATCTAATTTAAATTTCAAACTTCTGTACTGTGTCTGCTGCCACCTTTCCAGGGAGACAATTCCATGCATTAACAAATTTGAGTGAAAGACCTGTTTCCTTCAACTGCTCCTCATAGCTAGGCCAGGAATTAATCCAGTAGCCCTACGCTGAATCCTCTCTTTGGCAGCTATATGTCCTTCCTATGATGTGGTGACCAAAACTACACAGAATATTCTTGATGAGGCCACACTAAATTCCTATACAGTGTTAACACTGCTTCTTTTGATTTATAATTTATTCCCTATGAATACAACATCAAACCCTATTTGCTTCACCTACAACTGCCTGGCATTGTCCTGTCTGCTTATCTCCCATATCTATTACCAACCCCCCAGATCCTTCTCCCATGTGTTACGGGGGTCCCGTCCCCCCCTTACCCCTGGTCTCGGTGGACCTCCGAACCCCGAGAGGGTCCCCGGCAGAAAGATGTGTTAACCTTGGTTGAAACCCAGCAAATAATGTCCCTCAATGGAACCAGCAAATGAAACAGTCGAATCAATAATGCCACCACACCAGGTTATAAACAAACCATAATATATTATAAATCACACCCAAAGAGCCATACAACAATGGGGGCAATCACCGCTACTTTCAAATATTACGATAATATCCTTGTCAAGCCCCTTAACCCCACACTCACGGCACCTCCCCCAATGTCTCTGCACCCCTCCAAGGCGAAGTCCCAATGTCTCTGTGCGCTCCCGCGATCGGGGAGTCAAGGCCCGATGGTCAATTGAGGCGTAGACGAGTGAGACGACCCCGAGGTCACATGCTCAGCCCCCAGCAACACAGCGGTGGAGAGGAACCTCACAAAGACGCGCTCCGACGTACACGTTGCGGTTCAACCCGCGAGCCTCCGTATAATTCTCACGTGCCCCTTTCTGGCACAGCTGTCCCCAGCAAACCACCAGGGAATAATGCCCAGCCGACACGACAAAAGCCTGTCCACTGCAGGTTGCTCGCGTGGCGAAGATGGCGGACGGCTTTCGCTCCAACCCGGACTTTGAGACCCGGATCCTCCGGAACCTCAATGAGAATACCCGACGACACAGGCTCCACACACTCCGGCGATATTTCTCATCGCCCGAACTTCCCTTCAAGGATGCAAAGTTCACTCGCACTGTACGTCGAACGCTCGGGCCGGAGCTTCAACAAACACGTCTCTTTTCGATGTCCTCCCGCCTCTTTTTCCTCGCTCCACCTCTTCCGGACACGATCCGGATTTCCGGCCACATTTTACCAGGAGCGCTTTTAAATCTTTTAACCACAACAACCCTTTCCCTTAAGTCACAATAAGCATAATATCTAGAACCAACAATGATAACAACAACCATAATGAGGGCCTAATCCGTAACACGTGACATTGATGTGACATGCTCCCTTGTATCATGTGATCTCTATTCTCATTATTCTCACCCATCTCCAGCACCTTACATTTCTTTATGTTAAATTGCTTCTGCCAAGTTGGGTTCAATTCCCAATCTAGGCATGTAATTTTCCCACATATATCAATTGATTATTTACAATCTTGTTCATTCATATATTGGTATTCTATTGGTCTCCCACTTGTCCCATTGACCTTCTGTGTTTTTGTTGGCATTTTATACTGGTCCAGTATTCCACTTTCCTTCTTGAAACCAGTAGATTTTACTGGTCTAATTTCCAAATAGGTTTTTTAAATGGGACTTGTCCTACTGCTTTTATATGGGATTTTAGACCTGGGCACCTAGACATCTTCCCACTCACGCACTGGCGTCACTAGGGGGTGTGGCGTGTGTGGACCGCACCTGGTGACACTATCAGAGGGGGTGACACCAAATTTTTGCAGTGTCAAGGCTTTCCGATCTTGCGATATTATCAATTGTAAGTGAGTTGGCGAAAGGCATTGATTTCGATGAAGTGATTCACAAGTTCGCAGCTTTGAAGGCCAGGAAAGGAAAGTTCTGAATTAGTCGAGATGTTCACCAAGTGCTGAAATGCTTGTGTATTAATTGTTCCTGTTTATTTTTATAGTATTATTTCATTTATGAGTATATTTCCATATGCATTTGTCTACAAGTTCTACATTATTTGGGCCGTTAATGATGCAAACCTAATCCATTAATGTATCTCATGTAACAATAAAGTTTAACGTTAAAATCAACATAATTTTGATGTAGTTCTTAAACATTTTTACTTCGAATTCTCTTGTTTTCTTATCGAATTTTCACTTTAACCACATGAAACGATGTAAATTTAAATACATTTAGGCTGTGCGCATAATATTGTAATTTAAAGGTGTAATTTTAATTTTGCTAGTTGCTTATGTCACTACAATTGTCATTACATTCAGTGATATACGGGAATTACGATTTACGAGTAACATTAGTACAACAAACTTTACTAAGGATTCTGTATGGTCTGGTACGGGAGGAGGTCCATGTAGTCAGGTTCACTATGTTTTTTCGTTCAAATTTTTTGGAGATTAGCAAAACTATACATTTCTGGAATACTCAGAGCATGAGGAATCCAAAAATTAATGTTTGCATTTGCATAGACACCTTTGCGAAAATGACACTCAGGACAGTGATGAAGATCTGTAAAAGCATATTCCTGAACGGTGTAGACCTAGTAGATCCTGTGTGTAGGACTTATAGTTCAATCTGATACTAACAAGGCTGCTTTCTTGCTTTATAAACCCATACCTATAACTTCAAAGGACTTGCAATATCATGTATTATGTAATACAGTTATATCACAAATATAAAGACAATGGTTTTCAATTACCTTTGTTCGTTGCTTTTTTATAATCCCGAGCACTATTTTGAGGCCTTTATTGGATTCATTGACCCAGAAAACATAGGATTAGCATATTTAATTAAGTTTCTAGATTGACTAGAAGCCGAGATAGCGCAAAATATGCCATGACACCATGAGTTACCGCACTGGGTGACACCAACCCGAGTGACGCCACTGCTGACTCACGGCAACTCTTTCCTTCCTATCACTAATCCAGTTTCCAATCCAGTTAGCTACCCAACCAGTATCTACATGCACGTCACTAATGATTAATTTCCATAACCTTCTTTGGAGCTTCTTTGAAGTTCACTTGATCATGGTTAAAAAGCTCGTCTTGTAAATTGATGCACTTTCACTTATGGGCAGCAATAAAGATGAAGACAAAGCCAGTGCTCACAGTAGTTGAAACAACTCTTCTGTATCAGGACTCTTTTCAGTACATGTTAAAAGCACAACACGTTGCCAGACACACAATGTCCACTGCATTTCCCCCCAATGGCAATTGCAGTGCCACTCATCGCCTAATTCGCCACTCTGATTGCCTTTTGCCCACAATTCCTTCACTCGTTCAATCAATCCTTTTCAGGGAGTTTGGCACCTCAATAATTTACTTTTCTGGCTGGGGTTGTGAATGAACACTGAATTTATA
The DNA here is from genome assembly GCF_964187855.1 of Myxine glutinosa. Lineage (NCBI taxonomy): Eukaryota > Metazoa > Chordata > Myxini > Myxiniformes > Myxinidae > Myxine > Myxine glutinosa. Next base: position 139,360,185 of record NC_136264.1, on the reverse strand, counting down.
CTTGCTTTCGTGAATGCACAACTGACTATCGGGGCCTGGTCAACGTATTCATAATTGAATAAATGTCAGGATGTCATGTTCTCTTTTAATCTCCTATCCAATGCCTCACACTCAGCAGTTTTAACTAAAGGAGAAATAAATCACATTTGGTAAAATCACAATAAATGACAATCTGTCCAGCAGATGCTTAATTCGACTGGAATTCAATTGGGAATTCAGTTTGCTAGTTGTGTCATTACCATGGTGCTATATGCCACTGATGCAGTAGATTATAACAGGAATTAACTTGAAAATGGTACCAACAGGCCTGGCAGAATTGTGGAGAGGTATGCACACTCACCTCTGGGGTGTCTAGCCTCGGTTAGAATCTCGGCCCAGCTATAAACTGCCATCCTGGTGTTTGACAGGCAAGCTGGTTCATAAATGTGTATCCTATCCCTCGGATGGATATTAAATACCGGGCATCCCATCTGAAATTCAAGCATTTCTGCCCTGACTTCCTGAGCGGCGATCCGACCAGGATTGTCGCCTCGTAACTGCTTCTGCAACACCAATGCTCTGTATGAAGACGATGCCACCATATCATCTCCAACTATTTTTGGAAAGATACTCTTTGGATATTCAAATTTCAAAGCCACCTTAAACATTTCCTGAAATGACAGTGATAGCAATATTTAAAAAGTTTTCTTCTAGCAATTTACCATGTTTAGTAAATGGTGCTAGAGAATGAGTAAAGTTCTTTTATTCCAAAAGTATATTAATTGCATCCATTTCCAACATAATAATATGCAGCTGCAGATTCCTGATAATTACAAGTGCTTTCTTTCATTAGACTGCAGAAAAATTTCCAGTGCCAACTTCCGTTTTGGGCCTACATAATTGCAGCGCAATTCGATTCATTACCGCTGTGTTTCTAATGCGTTCTTCCATCAAATAACTGCTTCCGCACATCAAGGAAGACCTAGGTATTTGAGCAATGACAGGTGGGCAGAGCGAGAGCCCTCTTTAACGGATTTCTTCAGTGCTTCTTGGTGTTCTTCACTCATGATCGCATCTATGTGGCACACAATTACCGAGGTAATTCAAGCAAGAATTTATGTTCCTGCTTGCAATTGGTGCTTCTGCAAATTCGAATACAGTGAATAGTGGGAGAAAGGGAAGAGGCAATGGTGGATAAGATATCTCTACTGAATATAACCAAGACATCATCACCTTAATGTGGCATTCACGTGGTTTGTCTATCGGTGGCTTACTGTCTTAGGAAGATGACTAATGCTTAAACAAGCAAGGCCTCGTGCAGAGCACGATACTTGCAAAATTAACCCCTCCCCCCCCTGAAGAAAAAGTTGCCATGGATATATCAACTTGTCTATTCCATCAAGATTAAAAGTAACGATCTTAATCAATGCTCAGGTTAATCAGAGGGGAAGTGACGATTTTTCAGATGAAAAATCATGATTTTAGAAGTTTGACCTTGAATTGACCTTTGACCTTTTGACCTTAAAATAGTTGCTTTCCCAATTCAGTGAGGCACTATGCAATTGCCATTTCATTTTCATGTTAACAGGATGAAAATTGACAATTTTTCAGATAAAAATTGATTTTAGAAGTTTGACTTTGAATTGACCTTTGACCTTTTGACCTCAAAAATAGTTGTCTTCCCAATTCAGTGAGGCACTATGCAATTGCTGTTTAATTTTTAAATCAATCCGATGAAAATGGACGATATTTCAGATGATAATGAATTTAGAAGTTTGACCTTGAGTAGACCTTTGACCTTTTGACTTCAAAAATACAGATCCAGATAGTTGTATTGCCATATGTCACATCCATGAATATCGCTGCATGACATTGGAATTCTTTGAATACGAGTGCTCTCAAATAAAATAAGAATTTAACAAAAAAAGAAAAGCAGACATATAAAAATCATGATTTATGGTTTAAAAGTCGGACCATAGTAGGATAAAAGCTATTCCTGAAACGGTTGGTGGATGTTTTAATACTGCGGTACCGACGGCCAGAACGTATGGTTCGAACACGCTAAACGCAGATAGTAATAATTGGTTTCCCAATTCACAGAGGCACTATGCAATTGCTGTTTAATTTTCAAGTCAATTGGATGAAAATGGACGACGTTTCAGCTGAAAATTTATGATTTTAAAAGTTTGACCTTGAGATGACCTTTGACCTTTTGACTTAAAAAATAGTTGGTTTCCCAATTCAGTGACTCGATAGGCAAATACAGTTCAACTTTCAAGTCAATCGGATGAAAAATGACGATTTTAGAAATCTGACCTCAAGATGACCTTTGACCTCAAAATCAATAGGCTTAGAGGTTGGGACTACCTCTACAACTTTGTAAAGTTTCATCACAATTGGTTTGGAATTGTGACCTGAGGCGATTGACATACAGACAGACAGACAGACAGACTAACGCACAAGACCAACCAATATACTGTACTTGAGAAATGTTCGATTTTGCAAGTAACAAACAGCCACAGCTGCCAACTTAACATTCAATCTTTCGAATGATGCACCACACATGGGAAAGGCCCAGCAACTAATGAAACTCTCGCCTTCGGTATGTTTTCAAGGTGAGGTATGAATTGTTTGCTCGGCCTTTATATTTCCCCAATGTTGGTGCTGATTGATACAACCTGTTGCACATGTTGAACTGTTATAGTTTGCCCTTCTTCGTCATTCTTCAGTTTAATTTATCATTACAGCTGACAAACACGTAAATCTGCGAGCCTGAGTGGCATACAATTTGTCTTCACCTGACTTTCATTGCCTATTCCATTGGTATTGTTTTTTGCTTCCCAATCCAATATCCTCAGGCGGTTATTGTTTCCCCAGAAACTGAATTTTTTGTCTTCAAACTTTGACATCAATGTGATTAGTCAGGCCTAACATTTGCAATTTGATTTTTGAGGGGGGTGGGGTTCATGTGCTGAGCATCTCAGGCTTCGGACAGCCTCCAGTAGACTTCAGTAGTATCAGCTCATGTCAGACAGCAGCTTACGGATGCCGGTCGTACATGCGACACTTGCTCCTTGGCTGGGCTCCTGGCAATTTTTTTTTTCATTGTGCCAACTTTTTGCTGAGTTCCTCCATTTTGCCAACGTGCTCATGCAGTTCTCTGGGAACTTCTGAGAGCTCTGGCTAATGGGCCAGCTTTCACCATTCTACTTTGACTGCAGTGCCAGCAGACATCACCTTTCTCTCTGACTTTTCACCATTTGCCCCACACTACCAAGTCATGCTTTCACCTTCAGGCTTCCCCATTCATCCCAAGTGATGTTCTACCGACCTGCGACTGTTGGCAAAGTGTTTGGCAGTGCCACAGCTACCTGCACTCGTTTTATCCTGCATAACATCCCTCCACGGCTGGTGCTGGTACTGCTCTGGCTACTTTAGTGGGTGTGTTCACCCCCAGGGTAACATGTAATAATAAATAAAATGAGAGAGTTCATAGAAAAAGATACCCCGTGTAGTGTTCAGGTGTGTACTTCAATTTGAATAAAATAATGACATTAAATTAAAAACGAGAGCAATGCGACTGTTGCCAATATGCCTCCGCATAGTCCTACAACGGGTAGATGCCCTCGTTCACTGTCCTAGAAATAAACAAGTTTGATTTAAATCCCTTCAGCTGTTTTCAAGTATCACATTTTCACCAGCCTAGATAGGTTTCACATCGTTCGGTGAAGCAGTTTCAGAGAAAGGATTTTTTTTAAATATCAGCTTTCAAGCAAATATGGCTACTATACCACATGACATATGACCTCAAAAAATGTACACTCTGCATTTGTATGGGTAGGGGATCATGTTTGTGAAGTTTCGTGTTGATCGGATAAAGTCGTCTTTCTATCCAAGATGTCTGCCAAACCATGTGACCTACAACATCATCAATTTCAAACTACAGTATATGCAAAAATGGTGTTAGATATGTTAGATATTATTTGTTAAATTTTACATCAGTAGGGTAAGGCCGAAAAAAATATATTGCTGGTCTCTGGTCAGACCAAAGTTCCAGAATTGATGCGGCGATGTGGTTTTTTTCTTCTTCTTCTTCTTTTTTTTTGAAAAGCATGGATTGCACATATAAAGGTGTTGTTTTTTGTGCCCTCGTGCCTTGCGGTCCTCCTCATCTGCCGTGGCGCCATCGAGAGAGAAATTAAAGACAGCCAATGGGACTGATAGGCGTTTTTGTAAATAATGAACACAAGCTTAAGTTATTTTAAAATGTATTTATTCTGAAAATCATTAAGTTCTTCAAGCATATTATAGACTGCCATTTCGTTCTCGAGATCGCCTCACCGTACCGTCAAACATTCCAATGCATGCGCAAGTGGTCTAACAGGCCGATGGTCTCCCACGATCTCTTCTCCCAGTCCACCAGATTATCACAGAAACTTACAACTTCATGACAAACGAGAAAGGATCCAGGCCTAACTAACGAGACCACCCGCAGCTCTCTAGGCCTTCTGCTTGCTTCACACGAACCCGACAAAGAATGTCTTCGTTTCAATAAATTACAATATCCAGCCGATTGTATCCATGACGTCACGGCACACAAAACTACTCATATCTTTGGAACGGCTTGTTGGATGTGGACAAACTAAACGTAGTTTTGTAGGGGAGAACCGTGCGCGATCGTCGATACCAATGGCGACCCTCACAGACACGTATTTCCAGAGAGAGCGCGCCGGACCGGCAACAACAGGCGCGCGCAGTTCTTGGTACCGTTGGAAATTTGAAAAAAAATAAAAAAATGTTCATGCGCAGGATCAAAATCGATGCGCGCGCTGACCAGAGACCGGAAATATATTTTTCTCGGCCTAAGCGGTTTCAGAGATGTACTTATTTTAAAATTTCCTTCAATCCAATATGGCTGCCACACCATGTGACCAACTATGTTTTTGTGATCATCTTTTAATCGCCATCCCTAGTCAATAACACACTTAAGGTTTCGAGTCCTTCGATTTGGTGGTTTGGGAGAAGATGTTTTTTTAAGGTTTTAGGTTCAATCCAAATTGGCTGCCAAACCATGTGACCTATGATGTCATAAATTTGATATTTCAATACAAATGGGTTATAGATCATGTGAATGCAATTTCAGATTTTTACGATAAGGAATTAGATTAAAACATTTTTGGCTGGTATACCACTTCACGTATGATGTCATCATTATCATGCTTTCGTTCCCCATTGGGAGTACTTGACAATGTGCCGAAGTTTCATATTTTTCTATTCAGCGGTTTCTGAGAAATATTTTTTCATTATTTGCGTTAATCCAAGCTGGCTGCCATACCACATGACCTATGACGTCACAATTATCATAAAAACATTCTGCATTGGTGTCACTCCTACCCTGAAAGTTTCGTCTCAATCGGACATATGTTTGCTGAGAAAAACGAGGTTTAGCCTGCACGGACGGAAACGTACAGATGGACAACCCCAAAATATAATTCCCCAAGTACTGCAAAACTGGAGGTTCTTGGAAGTGACAAGAAAGCAATTTGTGTTCCACAGTGTTTAAGTATATAATTCAATAAAAATAAAATAAAGATTGTAAAAGTCGTATAAATAAAAAATTTCCAGAATTTACCACCATTTTACAAGTTTTTGCAGTGTCTATTGCACCAACATATCTAACACGTTACATTAGTTCTTCATGCCTGTTTGTGTCATTTATAACATGCTTTAAACCAGTAAGGTTCCTGTTTGGAATAATTGTACACCGCACCTTTCCTATGCCGTCTCCAGGCATTGCAAATCGTCATTGCCGGGCACCGAAGGGGGCTCGGCAGTGACGCACGCTGAAAGACAGTACTCAGTTTTCACTCTCGTTGTTTGTTTTCTTGCTTTCTTGTTTGTTTGTTTGTTTGTCCGGACGATATCTCAGCCATCCTTTGAGCTAGGAAGCTGAAATTTCGGCACAATAGTGAGCAAGTCCTTTGTCAAAAACGGTATTTTTTGTTTTTTGATTAATCAATAAATTGAGGAGTTATTTAGTTATTAGCGATTAATTAAGTACTTATTTAATTAATCAAATTTCCTTTCTCTTCTGACCATTAACTCAGGCACCTTTTGAGTTAGGAAGCTGATATTTGGACATGCCAATGACCAGGTGATTTGGCTGCAAAGGATATTTTTGATTTATTAATTAATCAATTAATCGATTAATTATTTAATTATTCGATTAATGACTAAAATGTTTTGTTTTTTTTCAGTTACAGATTCTGATGAAATGGTGGTGGTTCATGTGTTCTCTGACCAAATTGATTAATAATTTAATTTTCTAATGATTATTATTTATTTATTTTCATTATTAATCATTTATTTATTTTCTTTCTCATTTGGCCAATATCTCAGGCACCTTTTGAGCTCGGAAGCTAATATTTGGACATGAGTGACCAAGTGATGTGGCTATCAAGAATATTTTTGATTTATTGATTAATCAATTAATCGATTAATTATTGAATTATTCGATTAAGTACTAAAAAATTTTTTTTTTTTTTCACTTACAGATTCTGATGAAATGGTGGTGGTTTATGTGTTCTGTGACCGAATTGATTAATAATTTAATTTTTTAATGATTATTATTTTATTTTTTTCATTATTAATCATTTATTTATTTTCTTTCTCATTTGGCCAATATCTCAGGCACCTTTTGAGCTGGGAAGCTAATATTTGGACATGGCAGTGACCAAGTGATGTGGCTATCAAGGATATTTTTGATTTATTGATTAATCATTTAATCGATTAATTATTTATTGGTGAATCAATTAATTATTTAATTTTTTATTAATGACTTATTTAATTAAATTCCTAAAAGATACATCTTCGGATGAAGCACGAGTGGTTTAGTTATGCTATTAGCCAATTGATTAAGAAAATAATTTGTGATAATCTTTTATTGATTTTAATTATACAATTAATCAATGAATTAGCGTGCACCTCTCCCTCCCAAAGCAGCCTCCATGAGCTGCACTGTGGTATTGCCGGGCACCGGAGGCGCCCCGGCAATGCCGCGCTGTAGGATATTTAATTATTTGGCAAGGGGGCGGTGTACTTTGAATGTATGTGTACTTGTTTTCAATTTTGTTTGACTGCATAGACAGAACGAGAGAATTTTTTTATCTCATTCCTCTCTGCGCATGTGCGATCCAGATAAATTCAGAGAAAGTACTGTAAAACGGCAGGTTTGTTTTCCGATTCGTGTTCAAAATATAACAATCAATTTGAATAAGCTGTTCCTCAATCAAACTTTAAACTGACAATCATAAACTGAATAAACTGATAAGACAGACGGATGGACAGATGGACATGACCCAATTGCTTATAACCCTGCTTTTCGCTTTGCGTGCGCGGAGTAATTACAACATGTGGGAAAATGAGGGAACCAGATTCGTGTGGCACATGGCCTTCTGTTATATCCTATATCTGTTATAATTGGCCCACACATGTGCATTCACAAAGGACGTATACAGACGCCCGTCTCCCGGCTGTACAACACATGGATTGCACTTTCAAATTTAGAGCAACGTGCGATCTTTGGGAATTTCAAACAGAAAACCAACAAAAAGAAGATCGAGAGCTGGGAGACAAAATAAAAAACTAACCTTGTCAGTGATCACCAGTCTCAATCAATTCTGGAATAAGACGATGACTCAAAGTACTTAAACAGTTCATGTTTCTTACAAATTTGAAGGCATTCTATATTTGGGAAGGCTAAACCAACCCAAAGAGGAAGAAAATCACCAGCCAATAGACTCAGTGTAATGTCGGAAAGGAAAGAAAACTTTCAGCAGTGGCAGCAGCACAACGCATTGGACTTTTTAAACAGCAATGTAATACTTCCTTAAACAGGCAAAATGATGGTCGCTCAGTAATCCAGAATCGACTGGAATTCTGAAATGCAGTCATTGAGAAAACAAGAAGAAAAATACATAAAATGTCAGAGCCCCCGTGGTTTTAGTAATTTTGCTGTATGGAGTTAAAGGCCGTCAGTCAGCCATCTTTGGTCAGATTACAAAACAAAATCTTCGACATATGTAAAATCTCATAGATTGTCTTTGTGAAAAGAGTTAACAAGATCGGTCAATGAATGTCCTAGAAATGGTTGAGGAAGTGTTCAACATCGGGGTTTTGCAACGATAATGGCCGCCAGTCGGCCATCTTTGATCGCATCACGAAATACTAGATGGTATTCATAGAATACTTACCCTGCGCAGTCAACTTGGTGTGAGCCAACTCTTCTATTTTTGAACGTTTCTTTTTTTTTGATCCAATATGGCTGCCAGACCACGTGAGCGATGACATCATCAATTTATATTCTCTAAGTAATTGTTGCATAGATCACAGGGGCGGATCCAGAAATTAAAAGACGGGAACGGGGGGTGCATGAAACTATAGTGCTGGGGGGAGGGATAAAGGGGGGTCTGGGGGTCCTCCCCCAGGCAATTTTAAAAATTTAATCGTCAGAAACGGCATTTTGTGCGTTCTTGGAAGTTTCTGCAGTTCCTTGTGATGTTCCCTAGTCCAACAGTTCAACAGATTCGCACCGCCTGCACCCTCATCCTGGATCGAAGGGGGGGTGGGGGGGGGGGGGTGCGCACCCCCTACACCCCCCCCCTGGATCCGCCCCTGCTCAATAAATTTCAAACTGATCAGACTAAGGGTTATCCCTGTCGAATTTTGACGTCATAATTATGGCAACAATGACGTCATCGTTAACAATACCTATTCCCCATATGGAGTTATTTACAATGAGCCGTGTTTCAATTTTTCCATGATTTTTCCATGCTGATGATAGTGTTCTACGTCAAAGATTCCTGCTGAAAGAGACCAAGCAATTGACAAGCTAGAATATTGTATTCGGAATGTTAATAACTGGACGACTATCAACTTACGGTAAGACTGAAGTTAGACATTTTCCCTTGCGCACATCAGCAGGTCACGGAATTTCACACATCGTTGCTGGTGCTTTCCAAGTGAAACCGACTGCAGCTGCTCAGGAGTTTGAAGCAATATTTGACAGTGATCTTCCAATGTCACATGTAAACACTACCTGCCGGAATGCTTCATTTGCACTGCTCAGGATTGGACAAAATATGCAAATACCTCGACAAGAGCACAACAGAAACACTTGTCCATGGTTTTGCATCTCCATTTCTTCATAATTGTAAGAGTATCCTTTATGGACTCCCAGGTAAAGATACAACAGAATTATGAATAAACTAGCTGAGGTACCCGGCTTCGCCCGGGTTGAATAAGAATAATACAAATATATGATGAAAAGAACATATATATTTTAGAGCAATATCACAGAGGGGGAGGGGGAGGGGGAGGAGGAGATGTGCATGGAAGAAGTTTCAGGAACTGAGTGGCGTGCTGATGATGAGGAGGAGTGTCGTTGAAGCTGAAGGGAAAGGTGTATGCTGCATGTGTGAGAAGTGCTATGATTTATGGGAGCGAGACATGAGTAATGAACGTAGAGCAGCAACGAAGGTTGGAAAGGGTGGAAATGCTAATGGTTCGACGGATGTGCGGAGTATCGTTGAGAGAGAGGAAGACAAATGATGAATTGCGAAAGATGATGGGAATAGAGCCTGTGATTGATGCTGTGAAGAGGAACAGGTTGAGATGGTTTGGTCATGTATTGAGGAAGGATGAAAGTGACTGGTTGAGAAGAGTGATGGAAATGAATGTAGAAGGGAAGTAGAAGACGGGGAAGACCGAGAAAGACTTGGCTAAAGATGGTGGAAGAAGAAATGCGGGCAAGGGGGTTAACAAGGAGAGATGCAGAAAATAGGGCAAAATGGAGAAGATTGTCATGGGGACCGCAAGGCTAACCCCCGCTCTAGCAGGGAAAATGGCCTTTAAAATGCATGTTGTTGTTGTTGTATCACAGTACATTTCCTACATGACGTTTTGTCAATTTTCAATTTCTCAAAACCTCTTGGTATACAACATTTCTGGTTTTCTTACTTGGTGCCAAGACATAAAGATTGCTTGGTTTTCCAACCCTCGAGCAGCCCACGTACAGCTGGCCATGGGAAGTACCTGGCATTGCCGGGCGGGGGAAGGGAGAGGAGGAGGATGGGGAGGGGAGGGGAACGGGGGAGGAGGGGAGGAGAGGGTGGGGAGGGGAGAAGAGGGGGGGAGGGGAGAAGAGGGGGGGAGGGGAGAAGAGGGGGGGGGAGGGGAGAAGAGGGGGGGAGGGGAGAAGAGGAGGGAGGGGGAGGAGAGGGGAGAAGAGGCGGGAGGGGAGGAGGAGGGGGAGGGGGGAGGAGGAGAGGGGAGGGGGAGGCGGGAGGGGAGGGGGAGGCAGGAGGGGAGGAGGAGGGGGAGGGGGGAGGAGGAGAGGGGGAAGGGGGAGGGGGAGGGGGGAGGGGGGAGGGAGGAGTGGAGGGGGAGGGGGGAGGTGAGAGGGAGGGGGAGGGGGGGGTGAGGGGGGGAGGGGAGGGGGAGGGGGGATGAGGGGGGAGGGGGGAAGGGGGAGGGGGAGGGGGGAGGGGGGAGGGGGAGGGGGAGATGAGGGGGAGGGGGGAGGGGTAGGGGGGAGGTGAGGGGGAGGGGAGGAGTGGGGAGAGGGGAGTGGGGTGGAGGGGAGTGGGGGGGAGGGAGTGGGGGGGAGGGGAGGGGGGTGGGGGGGAGGGGAGGAGTGGGGGGGGAGGGGAGGAGTGGGGGGGAGGGGAGAAGAGGGGGGAGGGGAGAAGAGGGGGGAGGGGAGAAGAGGAGGGAGGGGAGAAGAGGAGGGAGGGAGGGGAGAAGAGGAGGGAGGGGGGAGGCGAGGGGAGGGGGAGAGGGGAACGGCTAGCTTGGCAAGCGATAGCAGGATTTTTACTTTTATTTTTACCTCAATGAAGGCTATATATATAGTCCGTGCTTAGAGCCTTCAAGTTCAACATAAAGTTTTTTGATGAAAAATAATGCAGATGTATAACAATCCACCAATGCAAGTTCAGAAATGAATGCAGATCCTATACTTTGCGATACAAACGCAATTCCCGCCATTTCCACTCACGATCAAGGCCTCCAGAGTGATCGCGCCTCTTCTTCCTCCTTCAACTTCGTCTCACTTCTTTCACTCAAAATGCACGAAATTCTGCCGCATGAAATTATGTAGAGGCCTCGTCGGGGGGATATTAGGTAGATAAGGAAGGCATTGTAACAGAAGAATCAAAATAAACGTAGAAGTACAAAAGGAAATTGGAGCTATTCTGGACCCACAGCCAAACCCGACAAACCATTGCAATACACCCCGAACGTCTAAGCCGCCACAAACTACACCATGGAATTGCAGCTGGCGCTGTTTTTTTAAACCATTGATATTAAAATAAAACGTAGCCTAAAACCACCGGGATTTTATGCTGATTCCGAATCTGTGTCCAAAACTTTTCTCCGATGTGTAGTTCTTGAGTTATAAGCGGACATCCAGACAGACAGACACTCCTCCTTTATATATAGAGATTAGAATACTGCAGCCCGTCTTGTTTCTCTATTCAAAAAGCATAGTCATATTAATCTTATGGTAACATCTCTCCATGGATTCCCAATAGAAAAACGCATCGATTTTAAAATTCTCCTCCTCACATTTAGGTTCCAAGACAAAATGGCACCATCTTACCTAACTCATCGAAATAATTTATACACTTCAGCAAAAACTCTTGCATCGCCATCCCAAAGGCTTCTTCAGATTACCTCCACCCGATCAAAATCATGTGGTGAACGATCATTTTCACATATTGCACTCAAATTGTGGAACTCATTCCCACAGACTATTACAGTCATATTACCACTGGAGAGATACATTCAAGACTCAAATTGAAAGCATCATTTGTTTAAGATTGCATACATGATGTATATTATGTATTTCAGTAAACTGCATTTTTTTGTGCAGTACTTGCTTTTATGTAAAGCGCATGGAGATATTTTATCAAATATTTTACTGACTTGGGTTGGGGGTACATATGTATCCATGTGCATTTGCCACACATGGGGGCATATGTGCCTCCTCTGGCCCAACTTAGCTGACCATATCGAGGTTGAAGGGCCGAAAAGGGATAATGCGAAGGATTTCGACTGAAGACTCCCTCAGTGGGGTACACTTTTGGCCAGGTGTGTTTGGAAATTGCATATATATATAAAACAAAGACCCACCCACATCTCTCACATGTGAATGGAGGGAATAACCAATGAGCTCTCACCTAATCAATTTCCCGAGGTGGCTAGGATTATGCAATATATAACTGCTATATATAACTATTTATAACTCCCATGCTCTTCTAGCCGACGAAGCTGCATACCTGCAACCATGAAGGCTACACAAAGTAAGCTGTTTGCTGTTTCAAACTTTTCCCAGAGTCCATCCACAGCTGTAACGACATTTACACATAGTACACGCAAGAGAAACCCAATGTTACACACCCCCTCCACTGCCACAATGGTTTCATCGCTTATTAGCGAGTCATCATCAACAACATAGACAGAAACGCGAACCATCGATGTTCCCAAGCATGTACCATGCGAAAACGTCAATCAGTCAACCTACAAATAAAACACAAAAAGCCACCCACATCTCTCACATGTGAATGTATATGTCACCCACATATGTATATGTATATGTACAGTGCCTTTAGAAAGTCTACACCAACTTTCAAAATTTTAACCTTTTGTTGCCTTATAACCTGGAATTAAAATGCTTTAAATGAGACTTTTCCACCTTTATTTACCAAACATTTCCACCAAAAATTTGGACTCCAAAAGCTGAGCGCAATTTGCCCTCAGCCGTTGTCGAACTCGCAACCCTAGAACACAAAATGTCCGCCGAGTCCGAATCCTACACTCCTGACACAAAATGTGGCGTTCCTGGCGATTAAAATATTTCCAAGGAACGGATAGCCGAACAAGCTGTTACTCCAAAGCGTTCAGTTCAATATGTGGTGGAGTTAATACACACGGGGGGGGGGGGAGGGGGGGTGTGGAGGGAAGGGGAGGACGAGGACGAGGATACTGAAGAGCGCTTACCTGAACGGATCCCACCGGCAGTCCTCAAACCTGCAGAAAATAACTCACACAAAACAGATTTAATATGTACAAAAAGAAAGGTTTTATTAAAAGAAATGCCGGCAACAAAGAAACGCACGATTAAATAATTTCCAAAATTGGGACGTCCCCACAAACAGTACCCAATCTTGGTTACTGATTGGACTTTGGTTGGGTGTGGGGAGAGCAAATAGGGGATAGAGTTGGAAGGGGGAGGTCGAGGCTTTGGGGGAAGGTGAGGACTTGGGGGTTGGGAATTGGGGAGAGCAATTATGGGACAGTGATGGGAGGGGGGGGGGGGTTGAGGCTTTGGGGGGAGGGGTGAGGACTTCCTGTGGGGAAAGGGGTGGGAGGGTTGAGGTGATGGGGTTTGATTGCTTGAGTGGGAAAGGCATTGACCGCTTAGGGTTGGGAGAGTGATGACTTGGATTTTAGGAGGGAGAGAGGGGAGAGAGTTGAGGACTTGGTGACCTTTCACATTGTGCAGATGTTCCGTGGGTACCCGTAGGCAATGCCGGGTACCCCAGCTCCTATTACATACAACTTACCTCTGACAGAACCCTGATACAAGTGTAAAATCTACCCTACTCGAGCACATAGACCATACTAAGCATATTGTACACCGCTCCTTTCCTATTCCATCTCCAATCATCGCCGGGCACCGAAAGGGGCATGGCTGGGCACCATGCGCTGAAAGGGATACTCAGTTTTCACTCTGTTTGCATATTTTGTTTTCTGTCTTGTTTGTTTGTTTGTCCGGGTGATATCTTAGCCATCCATCGAGTTAGGTAGCTGAAATCTGGGCACAATAATGAGCAAGAGATTTGGAAAGAAACGGTATATTATATTTTCTGATCAATCGATTATGCCTCGCGCTGGACGATATGTTATTTATTTATTTGACATGGGGGCGATGTACTTTGAATGTATCTGTACATGTTGTAATTTGGTTTGGGCAGAAATTTGCAATTTGGCTCAGGTGGCCACACGCAGCTTATCCCCTTGTGAAACACTGAACCACGACAATGAGAGACACTGTGGGATCTTCAACATACACCATCAAATGCTGGCAGATGCAGGTATTGATAGATATTGCTCCCATGCTGCCGATGGTGCACACATTGATATAGAGATAACAGTTTATATAGTGGGATTGCTAATCAAACTCAAACTAGACATCTCAAAGCAGGTATGCTAGCTCTTGGCTCATCTGTCACAACTATCAGCGCATACGATTAGGTATAAAAATGCAGTTTCTTTCTGAAATAGAAACGTTGAGGTATTCCAGATCCGCACCTTCTCTCCTGGATGTGTCTTTCAAGTTACGGATAGATATCTGGTGATCCAAGATTTTACTTTGTAGTGTCATTGCATCAGTTACACAACACCATCGTCATTTTACTCTCTATACTGCATCAATAATTACTTTAGTATACCAATTGCATTGCACCTGTATTTGTGATTTGCCACCGTCTGATCCAAACCATGCGCATCACGAATGCTCCATTGGCAAATACTCATCAAACTATGAAAGGTCGAAGCAATTTCCAAATTTCAAAAATTACCTTCAAAATGCCTTCAATGCATCAATTAGCTGAGACTTTCAACCCACGGTCCTCGACACAGTCCCCGTGAGTCGGTGAGTGATGAACGAGCAGGCTGTATGGGCGGATATTATTTGCTAATTCTATTATCCATGCACTAAAACCCTCGTGAATGGTTGTGCGTTACAGTCAGGCAGAGCGCAGCCGTCCAGGAAAGAAACGCAGACGCTGCTTGAATTTCTGACCACTGATCATCATCCAGACTCTCACATATCAGCAAAATTACTGCATCCCATCCTCAGCAACATTGATATCCCCGGAGAAGGAGCATTATTTTGTTTTAAGTGGTGATGCTTTACATTTGTGAATTGTAATACGAACAGGGTATATTTATAATGTTCAAGAAGGCAGTGAAACACCATGAAATGTCATCCTCGACCTTACCCAAACTACTTATTAATGCCATTTACTCATCCTAACCCAACCCTCGTCCCTGCAGGGTGTACTGTTTCCTCCACTCCTCTCTCTTCCCTCTCACTTTCAATAATTCCCTTGCTGATGTCCATCTTTTTACACGG